>NC_061513.1:11609852-11761053 GCF_022539505.1 Lolium rigidum
AACACAAATTTAAAAAGTTAATTTTATTTATTTATTCAAAATTATTATTACATTATTACTTTTGTTTATTAAAAGAATTATTTAGAATTTAAACAATAAAGAAGTGTGACATTGACCAACATGTTAATAGGATTGATATGATACTACTATCAACAACTTGCGCGCGAAGCACTTGAAAGCGGGACGGGAAGGAACTCTAAAGTTAAGCGAGATTAAGCGTAGTTAGAGACTAACTGAAATACTAGAAATTCTGAAGAAAAAAATTTAAAAAAAAAGAGGAAGTGAAAAATAATTAGAAAAAATGGATATTTTTTAACGAAATAGCCTTTAGTGCCTGTTCGTGTTACAAACCGGTACTAAAGAACTCTAGTCCCGCGGGCTCCTCCATGTCCATGTGAAGGCACCTTTAATACCGATTCGTAAGGAACCGGTACCAAAGCCCCTTTGGAACCGGTACCAAAGGCCGTTTTTCTAGTATTGTGGTGTATAGGATTTTTAAATATTTTCAGATTTTCCAAATATCATGTCTCTATGAGTTGTTCTTATGATCTCACCTAACTAAGAGATCATATACAAATCTCCCTGGAGAAAAATAAATCAGTGGGAAAGATCTTCCCTGATAAGCAGAAGGACTACACCACGCTCACTACGGGAAAAATAGGCGCCGCCGTGCAGCCTTTCTTTGCCGTGTGCTCCCGCATGGCAAAGAAATCTTTGCCGTGCGCACAGATAAAAACGCACGGCAAAGATTTTGGTCACGGTAAAGATAGACACGAGCGCACGGCAAAGATACGATTCACGGCAACGACGGAAGAGGCCGCACGGCAAAGAAAGATGCACGGCTATGGCCCAACACACCGCACGGCAAAGGCGTTGGGCATTGCCGTGCCTCACCCTTTACCGTGCGCGCAGCTAGGTTGCACGGCAAAGCAGCCATTGCCTAGTGTTTTTAACAAACGCATGGCAAAGAAGCTTTTGCCTAATGTAAGCGCACGATAAAGATGTAAAAACTGGATTTCTTCACATATCGAAAGGCGTGGTGTGGTATAATTATCAACAAACGAACACATAGCCCAGCGGCAAGGTGGCACGCATTCCCTACTTTGCGTCCTAGGTTTGATTCCCATACCAGCCAGTTTGAGGCTTTTTTTTAGATAAAACATGTTTGGCACACGGCAATGAAGCGACCTTTGCCATGCGGCGTTGTCGTGCAATGTTGGCGAGTCGCACGGCAAAGAAGCCTTTGTCGTCAATGGTATTGTCATACGATCTTTGCCGTGCGTCGTCGCACGACAAAGCCTTTGCCGTGCAAATAGTTGCCAACAAAGTCTTATTTCCCCCGTAGTGGCTAGACCTTACTAATGACATGCTGACAGCTACGAGAAGTTTTGTGTGGCCGCACATTCAACAAACAATTTATACATGGATAAGGGAACAATCTGGAGAAACCGAAGCCTATACGAATTAACTAATGTGAATAACTGATGTAAAGCGCAATATACTCGGTACTCGGTAAGAAAGATGAATCCTGCAATCTGAGATTATTACTGAGCCCCCAACGCATTGACTAGTGCACAATTGACTCTATGTTATGTGTGTGTCATTCAATTCCTCGGATTGACATAGGCGGATCGTCTCCCTGACACAGTCGGAAGCATCATCACGTGTTTCTGCGCCGTGCAATAGATCACTGATCACGTGATGGTTCCTGCATCATCGGTTATCTTCTAAGAGCACTAAGCTCCCAGGGGTGCGACGGCCTGTGGGTGTTCCAAGGGTCGCTGTCGAGGGGCCTACTCGCTGGCCCGTTTGCCCCTGTGCCAACCGACTCATTCACAGCTAAAGAAAAATACTCGAGTGGAACCAACTCGATTCCCCTCCTCCCTCCCATCCCATTAATTTCTGCCTGCAAGTCGGCGCCGCTCCAATCTACCATCCCAACTCCCCAGCTCTCTAATCCTCTCCCGCGGTGAGGCAATGGTTGGGTCGGCGACGGCGACGCACATGAGGCTCGAGGAGCAGGTGCTGCGGGAGCTGCAGGAGGCGGACACGGACCTTGTGGTGTGCCGCCTAGCCGATGAGGACGCGCTGCATCGGCGCCAGACGGGAGGTCCGCCACCTCCCGGCTGGGTATCCATCTCACGGGGGAGGCAATGGACGACGACGGAGATGCACCGGATCTTGGAGGAGAAGGTCGTATTGCCAACAAGGGCGTATTGCAGCCCCGCTGGACGGGACTCCTGCCGCCTCCAGAGTTAGGTCGTGTAAGGCGACAAAATCTGCGTCCCGTCCCACCTCTGTCTCACACACACACTGATGAACCCTACGAGCCCCAAAATGTAGATCACGAGCAAAACTGTGGGCGGTATACCCATATCTCATTCATGCTCAGCCTCCGATTTGATTCTCTACCTGTGCAGATCCACCATGTCGATGTACAATAGTGTACATGGTGATTGGGAAATGATCTTTAAATGCCCAACGCCACTTTGGGGAAGGAAACGATTATGCAAATCTTTGTACTAGATTGGTGATCCACGTTTTTCATCTTGCAGCTCGCATTTTTTTATAATATAAACCTTGCACTTCCAATGGCCTTTACAACTTCACCAAGTAGCATCCGTCTCAGTTTTTTTTTTCATTTGTTTGTTAGGTGTTCGATGGAATGCATGTCAGAGCAACAATCTGTTGTGTACTACTTCTAGAGATAGAAGCTAAAGGTGCACGAGAATATGTCAACACGCCTCAGGTTCCATGCTGATTATTTTTCGTGGGAGGGGTCAGTTTACATTCAGTAGTAGCAAGGCATGATCACCATACCATGTCTCAGAGATGGCAAGCTTATGTGGTAGGTACTTCTCTGCAAGAACCAATAACATGCATCGATTGTTTATGCACCTCCAGTTTGTGGAAAAGTTATTTTACTCCGTAGGATTGTTTCATGCTCAAAATTTTAGCTCGGACAGTAAATTTCATAGATTGTTTGATATTTTGGTTAGCTTACATGTGAGATTAAGTAATGGCTTACTAAAAGTGTTCCTGTTTGATATATATGTGAAAGTCGCGACATCGATTTTAAATGTATATCGGAAGAATATAGTGCTATAGCGATTATGAAATTAATTTAGTATTAGAATAGTATTTCTCATGTGCTCCTAAAATCATTATGCCTCAAGGATTTGTACATTGGAAGAATAGGGTGATCTGTCTTTGATCAAATGAATTATTATTGTGTCTTTTTGCTCATGTCTCTCTCCTCAGATCAGCGTTGCGGACGTGTCTGCTTTGGAACGGCAGCTTAAGAAGTTGTTCACCTTGTGCGATGGCATGCTGGACCAGGCCGTTGCCGACGTGCTCATGGTGTTCCTCTATGGGGAGGCGGTGGTCAGTGCTATGGGAGACTAAGGAGGATCTTTGGTTTGTGTTTTCAGGACCATACTACATTACTTCTTGATATATAATATTTGTCCTTGGTAATTTATCACTTTCATTTTTGATATTACAGATTGTAAAGCTCCGCTTATTATTCCGTAGCTGTGAGGATCATTTTTTCGTTAATCAATCTTTGCGTGGGTACAAGGACCATATCTTAACTTCCATTATGATTTCACAATGCATTATTTGAAGTAATTGGTAACATATACTATTAGCACAATCACAGCAACCTCATACCAGATTTTTTTTATCTGTCACCACTCTTCCGACTCTGTTAAATTGGATATATGTTTCATGGGTATAGACTAAGTCTCTATTTTTCACCAACTGTATGGATAGATATGTCAGTGCATTTACGGTCTTGATATTTTCTGTCTCAGGCATATAGACAGTCAGTTTCGTGAGCTTCATGTAGCAGCCATGTGCACTGCCTTGCCTCTTTGGTGATAAAAATAATTCTTCCATGGTAAAGGATCTACACCATCACATGGTATTAGATAAGCAGTATAGGATTATGCTAATAATTTGTTAAGTTTATTTTCTATAACTAATTAAATTGTTCTGGGAAGCATAACTTGGATGGTTTCCCCATCGTGACGACATTGTGCAGTAAGGAAGATATATTTCTGTTGTTCTTGCTATCTTATACATTGCATGTTTCCTAGTGAGTTCATCAATGTTGTGAACAAACTAATAACTGAATTTATAGCAGGTGCCACAGGTGCAGTACATGTTGATGAGGTGACCTATGCTTCATTAGAAGAAGGATTGCATAGCTTTATATAAACAGGCGCATTTAATTATCAATTTCGTGGCCTGATTGTGGTGGGTATGTGCTGAAAATGTTGCTGGCTGAACTCTACGATGAAGTTCTTACAATGTCAAATACTGTATTACTTCAGTTATATTCAGGTGAGATGTTGAAAATTAGCACGCACTACATGGTTTATGCTCATGGGGTTTCTCAACTCTTATGGTTATGATATTTCTTGGGAAAACAATGCTACAAGTACCAACCCTTGCATAGAGGAATAAGGAGAACAAAGAGTTGTATGAATCCGAATTATCAAGCCTGTCTAAGTAAACGCGGAATATATATGTCTATGTTCTTTGTTTCTTTCAGACCTAAAATTTAGTCACTTGGAAGGTTTTTGGGCAGTGAGACCTGGTACATTCTCAACTCTGTATATATGTCATGTGTCAAATATTTTTTGTCGTATTAGCATTAGAGCTATAAGAGGAATACCAATGATGAATATTGTTTTTACAATCTCCAGTGGTGTCTTCTGAAATGAAGGCGACAATAGCGGATGTATGGACCTGGTTGTATTTTTTTTGGTGCACTGGTCTTTTAGATTGAAGGTTTGTCCTACAAAATCCAAGCTCTCACAGTAATGTTGCCGGCGATGTAGAATTTAGCTCCGAGTTCAAGTTTACTAGCATACAAGATCTCAGAGCGTTCAATAATTTTTTGGCGCATCTGCTGTACAAACTGATTGAGATAGTTTGTTAATATGTTCACAGAATAAAAATTGATATATTATGCTGATGTTGTTTTGTACTACCTCTGTCAAAATATAAGTGTCTCGGTTTGGTTTCGTTTACATATGGATTTATCTAAATGCATTTTTGCTATAGATACATCTGTATCTAGAAAAAGTTGGGACAATAATTTTTTGACGGAGGGAGTACTTGACGAAGTTATCTTAGTCTGGCCTTTATCATTATGTTGCAGTGCGAATGGAATGTGAAATTGTGAACAAATGACAGCTCTCTTTTCCCCGCATGGTTTTGTTGTCATATTGTCAGATGCTGTCACACAATGTGTGCGATCAATCTAGATGGTCGATTGGTTTTTGCGCTGGGCTACCGTGATGTAGATCGCCTACTCTGGTCCTCTGTTCGGCTCTTCCTCACCCACCACATGACCCCCTCACAGCCACCTCTTCTCCTCTTTTCGTCGATCTCTTCGTCTGCGTCTCCGCCTTAAGGGTTACAGCTACGATGACATGTTTCCTCTTCCGAAGCTCACAGTGGCTACAACTTGAATGATATGGGGCAGTCAGTTACAGAACATTTTTTAGATGAACGATACACACGATATATTTTTGGAATAAGCTAGAAACTAAGGTTCAACACAATATCAATGAGAATGTCCTTTTAAATATTTGCTCATGTTGAATTCCCATCAGAACTTCGAGTGTTTGTTGATATACCTGGTATGTTAATGTTTGTAAAAGTTAATAGCTGCACATGCAACAATGGTAGCTTATAAAATCAATCCTACTACGCGGGGAGGGTAAAAACCCACCAAGAACAGAAACGAGCAAGGCAAAGCGCGCAAGGTTTAAGCAACCAGTAGCCCTGCTTAAGGAATGTACGCATGTGTGGTGAAATCAATCTCATGGATGTTCATGTGTTGTTTACTCAAGTCCAGAAAGAACAAATTCCAATACACGTTGCGCCTAAAGATAAATTTCAATAAGACAACAAGCGCTGCGCCTAAAGATAAATCTCAATAAGATATCTACGCCGTGAAAAAGAAATGCTTGCGCAGCACAAGCAACACGCTAATATCAAAGGACGGCGCAGCAACGCGCGTTGGGTCCATCTAGTACCAAGTAAAGTTATATAGGTATATAGCTGTATTAGACAACTAGTGCACAGCGGAGCGACGCCGATGGAGTATGAGTATATATGGCTGGATCGATTATCTCACGTACGTGGCACTAGTATCTGAGACCGGATGAACTGTGAGGAGATTGGCGTGCACGCAGATCACGACCGCGCACAAGCAGTTGACGCTGTCTTGCATGCCCCGGAGCCGCGTCTCCATGCTCCTACCGGTCATGGGCGGAGCGTAGTGGAGATGAAACTGGGCCACGACCCCCGCTTCCAAAGTGCATATTTTCCTAGGTATATACTCAGCCCTTGTGGACAATCCCATATTCCCTAACTCCACGAAACATAGCGATCAAGCGAAGTCAGCCAGAGAGGTCCTCCCCCAATCTGCCGGGATGCATCCGCCCAATCCCCCCCGTCACTCGTCTCTGCTGCCCTCCTCCTCAATCCCCTTTTTCTCGTCTTCTTGGTGTCGCAATCGGCGATCCCAGCCAACGCCGGCACACTGTACTGCTGATTCTCCGCCTCTGAGCCTAGCTGCCTGCACCACTGCAGCTAACCACCATGGCACCCAGTCGCCCAACAACGCCCCAGTCCTGCAGGACGCGGTACCAGACCCCTGCCTAGGTTAGGCAAGCCCCTTTTCTATTTCATTGAGGATTCGCTGTAATTGATGCCCTGCCCAGGTTAAGTAGTTTCCATGTATTGATGCAAATTTGTTTACATACGTACGTAGCTTTTTTTTTTTTTGAGAGCAACCACATATTTCATTAATCGAAAATCAAGTTACATGAAGCAACACATGTGGAAACTAAAAGACAAACCGGGATAAAATGATTATCCTGAATTTGCAGATAAAATCCTAAAAGATCGAGAAATACAAAACGATCCCTAGGGTTTTCTGCAACCACCGTAGCCAGCGGCCGCCGTCCAATTCCAACGCCGCCGAGACGAACGCAAGAAGAGACGCCGAGCCCCCACCACTGCAAGACCCAAAAGAGCACCATCGCCAACGAGGCTTTGTGAGTCGATGAACGGGCCTGCTGTAAGCGGCCGAGGCACATGTCGCCTGTGGCACGTCGACCGGGGGACGTCCCCGTCGTTGTCTTGGACCAAGATACGCCGCCTCCCATCGACGAAGTCGGAGGAAGAACGGCATATCCACCACCTCCGGACCAACATATTCGCTCCGAGAAGAACCACCTCGCCCCGGCCCCTAGCGCCGTCGTGGACAACGACAAACGCCGGTGACACGTCGAGAAACGGATCTCGCCGGATCCGAAGAACGGCGAGAAGACCAAGCTGCCGACCCGAAAGATCGACAAGCACACGTTGCCAACAACTCCGAGACGCCGCCGTGAAGATCGCCGCCGATGTGGGAGTGGAGTTGAGGCAGATTTATTTGCCCGGCGCCGCTCCCACCACCCCAACGACGCACCACAGCACGGACAAGCCCAAACTACAAAACGGAGGAGGAACGAGGTCCCCTCCCCCTCCTGCCGCCGGAGCGGCAAGCGGAGGGAGAGGAGCCCAGAGCTCACGCCGGTGGAGATGGGATCTGGCCGCCGCCGCCTGGGAGAGAGGAGCAGGGACAAAACGTTTTGCGCCTCGTGGGCAGGTGGACGTTGACCGAGTCCACGTACGTACGTAGCTTTGGGGACACAAAGATGCAGGTCCTTTTTGGTCATTAGCATTTAGCATTGCTCTTTTCTTTGGAGCAGAAAAAAGTACTGGTCCACAATGCTTAGGTATTGCCTGCAAAAAATATATTCTCAGGTACTACCTCTATTCTGTATTAATCAACGCAGCTACACACACAATTGTGCCGGGTGTTACTCCAATTAGCGTCAGTTAATATGAATGGAGGTAGTACATATATATGTGAACCAATATCTCCTGTTTAGCGCCAAAATTATTTTTGTGTCATCTTAACACTGCCTCCATTTTCTCTCTTCTATGGCTAGGCTTTTCTTCATGCATATTTTGTATTTCTTATGAATTGACCCCCTCTTATATTTTGTTCACGCTCCGCCACTGCTACCGGTCCGGATGCGGCGCCAGTGCGTGCTCCGGTGGTACGAGTCCATGATGACGTCCGCTTCGACCAGCGCCCCGGCGGCCATCGCCGGAAGCTGCGTCGCCACATCGCGGCCGCCAGCGGGCCCTGGCCACAGCAGCATCGCGCGGAGCCTGCGCGCGCACTCGTCGAGCTTGGCGCACTCCGCCTCGCACTGCGGAATCCGGAGGAAATGCAGGGCCAGCGCGATGAGCACGATGGCGTGCAGCCCGGACAGCTGCGCAACAGTGGCTATGTCCTCCAGGACGCCGCGCACCCCCATTGTTTTATCTGACGGCTGTTGCCTTGGAATAACTGAAGCTTGGCCAGACGACCTGACTGAACAATGGTAGATTTGCAATGCGGATGGAGTGTAACGAGCGGCCAACACAGGGCTACATATATATACCTGGTCACATGCAGCAGGTTTCCATTTGGCAGTCAACTTTGGTTTAAACTTTGGACACCGACCATCTTCCCATCGCAGAGGGGAGTCCGAGAGGAGAGAAAAGCAGAGCCCGTGTTCATTCCAAGGAACTCCCACGGCCAGGAGGCTCAGAGGCGAGACGAGAGCCTGCTTTCCTAGTCGTCGTTCGGAGCCAAATAGGAAGAGCGTAGGATCTTCCTAGGAAGTTCCGCATCCCATCCATCTCACTCCAGCCGTCGGATCCGATCTGCCAACCGTGGCCGTCCCATTTCGCGGGCCGGCTAGGTGTTTCCCATACCTCTTCCATCCATCCATTCGCCAGCCAATCCATCTTTCTCACACACATTACATGGCCGTCCCTGTTGTTGCTTTGGAACAAGATGTTCTGCAACACTTCTTATATTCTGAACCAGCTGCCACCCTGTCTGATCCAAGCTTGGACTCTCGGTATATCACATTCAGTTACCCGCCTGGTCTAGACATTATTTGGTGAGAGATTAAAAACGTCACGTTGGCATTGCTTTGGATTGTACTCGTGGGGTCAACAAGCAGGTATCTACAATCAAGAAAAAAACATGTACTATGTAAAACACACACACACAAAATAATAGTGATGTTAACAATATTCTCTCACATTTTAAAAAATAAAATTGCCAACCAACACACATTTGATTTACCATTCCTTTTCATTGTTGAGTTTATTGCGGCGAGGGCTACAGAACTAGCTAGATCACATATGGGTATGTTTCCATGATTTTTTTTTTCCAACCTCAAGAGTTACCGAGCTCCCGCTCGATAAAATCGCGGGGTTTTAAGACCTCGCTACTGCACCGAGAAGAGCACGTGACTTCTTTAGTGTGGGGTGCTCAAATCAACCGATGGAACTCATGACAATTGAGTCCCTATTGCACAGGTAGTAACCCTACTCATACCTTGCTTCTATTATAAGGGGATGATACGTGCGGAGGATTACTTCTATTATAAGCGGATGTAAGTGTCGTACATCATCCCCTGCATTCAGTATGCACGAGAGTAATCGATTCAGGACAAGGCGTTCAGTATCAGAAATTCAATTCGGCTCCCGGGTGCGTATGCTCCCTCTACCAAAAAATTATATTTCGAAATATCGAAAAATTTAGACAAAAAATTCTACATGTACATCTCCATAATATACGCGCGTTCGTCAAGTTTCATGAAAAACCAATATTTTGTGTGGTCTATATAAAAAGGAGAAAGTTTACCCTGTGAAAAGCATTATTTTTAGCACTGAATTTTATCTTTTTTACACACGTCACATGATAAGTCGATTTTTTGTGAAACGACTTTGTGAGCACGTAGCACGTGAAGATGTACGTGCGAACTTTTAGTTTCAATTTTAAAAAAAATTAAAATGTATGTAAGATGCATTTCAAAATATAGGGAGCATATGCACCCATGTTCCAAAACACCGCTCCCGTTCAGTATGCATCAGTCTTCGTGGAAAAAGACACGCTGGTTTTTTTATTACGGAAACCGGTCTTCTAAAGTATTACGTGTTCTATTAATATAATGGTTTCGTGGTGTAGTTGGTTATCACGTCGAGTCTAACACACTGAAGGTCTCCGGTTCGAACCCGGGCGAAGCCAAATTTTTTATTTTTGTTTTGCATAAATTTTGAAGAATTATGGAAAAAATGATACAGAACAAAAATCATTTGGCCCATACAGGTCTCGAACCTGTGACCTTCGCGTTATTAGCACGACGCTCTAACCAGCTGAGCTAATAGGCCGATTTGAACCTTTTAGTTTCCATAATATACGCGCGTTCGTCAAGTTTCATGAAAAACCAATATTTTGTGTGGTCTATATAAAAAGGAGAAAGTTTACCCTGTGAAAAGCATTATTTTTAGCACTGAATTTTATCTTTTTTACACACGTCACATGATAAGTCGATTTTTTGTGAAACGACTTTGTGAGCACGTAGCACGTGAAGATGTACGTGCGAACTTTTAGTTTCAATTTTAAAAAAAAATTAAAATGTATGTAAGATGCATTTCGAAATATAGGGAGCATATGCACCCATGTTCCAAAACACCGCTCCCGTTCAGTATGCATCAGTCTTCGTGGAAAAAGACACGCTGGTTTTTTTATTACGGAAACAGGTCTTCTAAAGTATTACGTGTTCTATTAATATAATGGTTTCGTGGTGTAGTTGGTTATCACGTCAGTCTAACACACTGAAGGTCTCCGGTTCGAACCCGGGCGAAGCCAAATTTTTTATTTTTGTTTTGCATAAATTTTGAAGAATTATGGAAAAAATGATACATAACAAAAATCATTTGGACCATACAGGTCTCGAACCTGTGACCTTCGCGTTATTAGCACGACGCTCTAACCAGATGAGCTAATAGGCCGATTTGAACCTTTCATTTTTATACCGTTTCTATTGAATAATACGTTCCGTGTTACTTCTACATATATCTCAGTTCTTTTTAATATTTCTTAAACCGAAGAGGATAAGGCCGATGAACATGATATATCCTGGCTGAACAAGCCGTTTTTTATAAAATAAAGAAGAAGAAAAAAGCATGGTGCATTTCAAGCATACTTTTTAGGCGGCTAAAATAGGAACTTTATTCAACACGCAGGGATACAACTCGATCATGGTCCAATAACTGAAGAAAAGCTCCAGGTCCAGACCCTAACCATGTATTAGTATAGCGTTCTACTCTTGCAGATTCGCTAGGTAGACCAACCCTAACATGTGATTGTTCCACTTTTAGAAAGGTGCAAACTCTACTTTGATTAGCTAAAGCCCTGATCTCGGAAATGCAATGTAAGAAATACGATCTATTTTACATAGAACTTTATACCGTCCACCAGCTGGCAACAATCAATCTCCACAATGATGGAGAGATGGGACTGCAGGAGTTCAAGGCCCTCGACAAGCTCACGAAGTTCAGTACTATACATTCGTCCAAGAATCTGCAAAAAGTTATTATATGAAGCCCTACATCATTCCGTAGCTCCATACCAAGACCAGTTGTGTGATTGGTAGCTAGCCTGGAAGGAACCGTTAATAGTAAGCTTGACCCAGCCTGTTGGGGGCAATGATCATTGTTTATCATGCTCCTTTTTTCTAACGAAAGGTACATGAATAGTCATCGATCAAGGGTAGCTTTCCTTTGATGATAGCATCAGTGGGAACAGTTTTGGAATTACTGATGAGCTCCAGGTAACTGAGAAATTGTTTAGAACTTTCCACAAATGGGAGAGGCTTTTCTGACTTCGTTTCGAGTGTACCAAGTTGTCATGTAACCAGTAGGGTAGTATCGACCAGGTGGTCTGGTAGCTGAGAAAGCACAGCCTGAAACCAATGGTAAGATATGGATTCACAAGATCATTCTCACAAAGGCTCTACATATGAAGAAGTTAGATAAATCCAAGGGTAATCTCAGCCTTTCTAAAGGTTTAGATTAAGGGGGCCTGTTACATATTGTATTGGGTTTTTCCTTCACCTCTTTGTCTAATATATCAACACGTAATTGATGCGAGGTCAAGCACCGTTGCCGGCTAACGCTATTACCCACCACACAATTACACTAGGGATATACTCTCGCTAGACTACCACCTCTTACCAGTTTCCACTCCCTACAATCGTTTTTTTTCTTTACTAGCAACCTGCCAAGGGGAGAACATCGTTGCTTCAAAATTCCTACTGTTGCACTTGAGCCAGATGGAACAAGGCATGCACATCGCCACTGAATTGAACCTGCTATAAAGCTTAGCCGGAATCTGTCCCTAGCAACGAAGCCACCATTCCCGTATGTAGCGTCTCTGACAATTGGGGTGTCAAATGCTGAAAACTAATCCAACTCAGCACATAGAACCAGTTTCCTCGCGCGAACTGATATCTAACTAGGAGGTGTTCCACGTCCTCGTTTACACAAGGCTCAAGTCTACTGATGCGGCAACCCACGCTAGTTAGGATCCGATATCCAGCAGTGTTACGCGGCGCAAACCTTGCGAACAACAGTTGAACTTCAAAGATGCATGCACAATAATGGTGAGCTAAGAAAAAGGTAGTATATATTCAAAAGAAGTTAAAATTGGTTGACTCTATCTTTCTAACCATACAAAGTGACGAGCTAGGAAGAAGGTAAATTATCCTAATCCATCCGCTCTCGTGCCACCAAGTAAGCACGCACGATGAGTACAAGGTCTTCTCGAACTAGCTTGGCTTTCTTTGTTTAGCAAATTAAGTTTGCATTTCTCGAAGAAAGCAAGTTAAGTTTGCAATAAAAATAAACGGCATTTTTCTACCGCATTTACAACATTGAGCGCATGGTTGGGTTGTGTCTCTTACACAAGATCAGCCGTGAAACGTGTAGCGCGAGAAAGACATATGTTCACGGATACGAAATACAAGTGAAATTCAATCAATGCATCCCTCAATGAAGATCAGAAAGTACCTTCTGTTTGTCATCATCCGCTAGTTTTTTTTTGCGAGAAATCACTGATAGTATTCAACCATGATTCTTACAGAACAGTGCAGAACAAAGATAAAATTGCAAACAGATAAAATCCCCGCCTCAAAACACCACTCCGGCCACGCCACCCGCTCCCGAACGCCGCCGGCTAGGCACCAAACCGAAACTACACTATGTACATGTCGTAGATCGGGGCCTCCCCATCCTCCCGCTGCCGGAGCAGCCGCCGGAGGTTGAGGAGCCCGCAGATCTGACAACGGCGAGGTGCTTCGCGAGGTGTCGCCCAAAAGTTGCCTCTCTCTACTGTGGACGGGGAGAGAATAAACTCCAAGGTAAGTCATCCGGTAGTTATAAGATGTTTGTGTTTTAAATGTACAATTGGTTTCATGGTGTAGTTGGTTATCACCCGGGCGAAGCCAAAAAAAATTATTTTTATTTTGGTTGAACTTATAATTGTTATGAGAAAAACAAATAAAAAATAATGGCCCATACAGGTCTTGATGTAGCCCGACCTACGGTCTTCGCTTCATCATGTGCGTCAACATCAAGAACCACACTCAAGGCCGAGGTCACGGAGGCATGGAAGAGAAGAAGGAAGAAGAGCGTCCGAGGTTGCCGAGGAGAGAAGACGCCTGCCACAAGTCAATTCGAGCCAAGGCCCATGTACCCCTTTGTTTCCCTAAACTACCCCTCCTTAGTGGCTCCCTATATATAAGCTCCCACCTCCCCCTTCATTAGGTTAAGAGTTGAACTTGAGAGAACCTAGGCTCATGCCTCCACCATCCCTTTGGGATTAGGGAAACCCCCTCCTTAGATTATCCAAATCTATTGTACAAGGCACTTCTTATATGATTAGTCTCTCACACTTGTGATTCTACCACCGGTCTCTCACTCGTGTGATTCCACCGATCGTATACCGATCTTCCTCTCGGGGATTCTACCGCGTGTCTCTCCCTTGAGAGATTCTATCGGGATAGTGGTTCGGGCTATCGGGAGTAAACCGGAATTGTATCGGGTTGGTGTGTGTTTGCGTGTGTTCATCGTGTTCATCGCCGTGTTCTTCGTGTTCTTCCTCTCCCCCGCCTTTCCCTCGGTCAATTCGTGAGATCGGGCAACCCACGTGGTCTTAGGCCGCATCATATGGTATCAGAGCAAAGGTTGCCACGAATTTGACCCTCGAATCTCTCCAATTTCGCCCAAAAAAATTTCCCAATAAAAAATTGCCCCAAAAAATAGCTCGAAATTTGATCTCCGGATTTGTTGCGTTTTTTGTGGTTTTGATCCATGGATCCGGTGTCTTTGGTGCTGATCTATCATTCCCTCAATTTTCGTGGTCTAATTCTTCATATTTCTCTGAAATCGGAGCAAATTTTGATCTAATTTCCACGCTGTTCATCCAGTTCTTCCTGACCGGCACTGCCGGCCGGCCCTCCACGGCACTACCGCCGGCCACCTCCGCTGCTCCAAGTCGCCGCCTCAAGCCCACCTCCAGATCTGCTGCCGGCCGCCGGCCCGCACTCCGCTCGACCTGCCCTGTCTCGTGCCCCCCCCCCACCTTGGCTCTGCATCGCGCGCCCCCAGCTCCCGTTCCCGGCCACGCACAGCATTGCCACCACCAAGCCCACGCGGCCGCCTCCAGCCACGCCTTGGCACTCCCCACACACCCCACCATCAGGCCGCCGCCCCAGCTCGACTCCCTGCAGCCAGGCCAGCCTCCGCCCTCCACCAATCGCGCGCGCGCTCCCGCAGACGACCACGCCTCAGCTGCCGCCGACCCAACCCGCGGCCAAGCCCCTCCCACCCCGGCCTCGATCTCCACGCTCGCCAGCAAATCCAGGCCCCAGGCCAAGGCCACGCCCCCCGCGCGCGCAAGCCATCCTCGATCCCCAGCTCGCGCTAGCCCACCACGCGCCTGAGCCGCCGGCCTCCACTCACGCACGCCGCCGCTCGCCCAAATCCGGTTGAAACCGGAGCAAATCCGGGCGCCACGCCGGATATCTCGCAAAAAATTACTCGGACCGGCCGCCAACCGGGCGGCAACCGGATGGTCCGGCCCCAGACCCGGTCAAACCGGCCCCCTGACCGGATTTCACACTTTTGACCCAATTTTCGTCCAATTTTGACTCCACTTTTTGCTCCAAATTTTGACAACTTTCCGTTTGACTCCGAACTTTTACAGCCATCTCACAATATCGTGACTCTAATTTTGACACCTTTTCCGAAATTTTTGGACACCAACTTTTGACCGCTCGTTTTGACCCAACTTTTCGGGCATTGACTTAATTTGCTCGGTTTCCGATTTGGAGTGCATCGGTTGTCTATTCCGCTTCCGCGCCTACATCAACACCGCGACGACACCGTTGGCACCCCGGATTCCGGCGCAACTTCGCCACCATCATCGACACCCCTTCGTCATCGCAAGTTCGTGTGCTTGACACCGCCTAACATTTTCATCTAGGTATAACTTGCACCCCTCACCCCTTGTAGCCCCGTTTTTTTCTTTGTGTACCTATCCCATTGAGAGTGGCTTTCTGAGTGTTGCGAAGCATTGCACAAGTGTCACGACCGTGAGAGGGTTTGTGTGTGTGCGTTGTGTTGAGCAAAGCTCCGAAGCAAGCTCGATGAGAAAGATACACAAAATAAGAAAAAGTGTGACATATACATAGAGAAAAAGAAAGCTTCTAAGCATAGAAAAAAAAGTGAAAAAAAAAGTGAAAAAAAGAGAAAAAAAATAGAAAAGAGTGTGTGTCCACCGATACCGAGAAGTGCAAAGCTTGTGAGCACTAAGAGAGAAAAGAGAAGAGTGGCATTTGTGCAAATCTTGTTTCTTCCCTCTTATGCAACCGAGCTATCGTCTCTCTTGTGTTGGCGTGACACCGAGCTTATAGTCTTCGTTAGGACCATCTTGTTACTTAGCTCACTTCCTTGGCCGCGCTAACCCCATTGTTCTCCGTTGTGTGTGTTTCCGTGTTTCCTTGAAATAGATCACCACTTTTGACATTTGACTTTGGATCTTACCCACATTTGACAATAGACTTTTCCGTTGATCTTTTTCGTTTGCTATCCACCCCTTACCCACCACATATAGAGTTCTTAGCCTTTTGCATGTGCTTTGAGTGTGTGTGTGAGTAACCCGATACATTTCGACTTTGCTCTTGACTTGAACCATTTTCCGATACTTTCTTGATAGGTGAGATACTTGTGTAGCTTTCCTTCCACCACATACATATACACCTTCCTAGTGAGATATATACATGATGACCCCACAAGAGCAAGCTGAGATGAGAGCATACTTCGCCGAGCTAGATGCTCGAGAGGCCAAAATGACCCTCCAAGACAAAGCCGAGTGCAAATCCTACTTCAAACACCTTGAGAGCAAGAGTGATACACACCATGAGTCGAGTGAGGATGTTTCGATTTCTAACAACTTAACCTCTACTCCTCTTGTGTTGTCTTCCTCTTTGCTAGGTTTCTCGGACATCGACGACGCCATTGCCATGGAGATGAGGGACTCCACTATATGTGAGATGAGCGACTCCACTATATGTGAGATGAGTGACTCCACTATATGTGAGCGTGATGAGTGCCTCCACTTCGAGAGCATGAGTGATACACCGAGTGAGATGAGAGTGGTAGTTGATAGGTCATGTGAGGCCATTTTCAATTCTAACATCTTACCCTCTACCTCTAGTGTGTTTCCTTGTGTCTCATTAGGTTCCATGGATGACGAGACGCCGATCATGAAGAAGATGTACATGGTGCATGAAGATGATGATATCACACCATGCTTGATTGAAGATGAACATGGAGGCCACATCGAGCCTACCTCTTCCACAACACCTACCTCATATGAGCGGGACTACAAAGGTACCTATATGGGTGTTGATGATGCCATGATCCCACTAGTGGACATGATGATTTGTGAGTGCTTGCATGAGTTGGATGATCTTATTGCTATGTCATATGCTTCTTTCACTTTCCCTTGTGATACTTGTGACATTGTTGATCATGTGGAAGTAGTTGCTTGTGACACTTGGACCATGCCATGCTATGAGTGTTTCGATTTCTATCCTATTGCTTGCAATATGTCGAACAATTTCTCTTTCCCATGTATTGCTTGCAATGTTGATAATGATGCTTGTGTTGTGACAACCTTGCCGAACAATTGCTCTTTCCCTAGGTTTGTCGACAACAATGATCAAATGTTGAACATGTTTTGTGCTACATGCTTGCAATATTCTCCCATTAACGCAACCAAAATGATGAACAATTTCTCTTTCCAATGCTTGGCTTGCAATAGTGTTAATATGCTTGTAAATGAGATTGCCCCCATAGCTCTCTCACATTTTGGAGACTTTGCATATATCCATGTTGAGCATGTTCCCATGTTTACTCCGCATATTCACCACATCTACTATGGTAAATTGCTTAATGCTAATGGTGATGCGCAAAAGAAATGGACCATCATGATGGATGATGTGTTCATATACCACGCACACACGTTGTTCTTGTTGTCTAACATGTGTGTAGGTACCCAAACTCCAATGTCAACCTCGATTGAGCACGAGTTGACAAAAAGAGCTCTTGAGAGCATGATACAAGTGAGCTCCAATGAATGGTTTCGCTCGCACACTTCGACTACACAAGATCTCTCAATGAGAGCACACCGACATCTTGCTAAGGTGACCTCCTTCTACTTGCGCTCTCTTGCTAAATCCAATGAACTTTGGCTACGCTTTGATTGCTCCTTTGCTTTTCTTGTGCTATTGATAGGGCTCTCGACAAGTGAAGGAACATTCAAGCGTTGGTGTCATCTACCTCCTCCACACATTCACGAAGACTCATCGTCGAGGACGACTCTTTTTCAAGTGGGGGGAGATGATGTAGCCCGACCTACGGTCTTCGCTTCATCATGTGCGTCAACGTCAAGAACCACACTCAAGGCCGAGGTCACGGAGGCATGGAAGAGAAGAAGGAAGAAGAGCGTCCGAGGTTGCCTAGGAGAGAAGACGCCTGCCACAAGTCAATTCGAGCCAAGGCCCATGTACCCCTTTGTTTTCCTAAACTACCCCTCCTTAGTGGCTTCCTATATATAGGCTCCCACCTCCCCCTTCATTAGGTTAAGAGTTGAACTTGAGAGAACCTAGGCTCATGCCTCCACCATCCCTTTGGGATTAGGGAAACCCCCTCCTTAGATTATCCAAATCTATTGTACAAGGCACTTCTTATATGATTAGTCTCTCACACTTGTGATTCTACCACCGGTCTCTCACTCGTGTGATTCCACCGATCGTATACCGATCTTCCTCTCGGGGATTCTACCGCGTGTCTCTCCCTTGAGAGATTCTATCGGGATAGTGGTTCGGGCTATCGGGAGTAAACCGGAATTGTATCGGGTTGGTGTGTGTTTGCGTGTGTTCATCGTGTTCATCGCCGTGTTCTTCGTGTTCTTCCTCTCCCCCGCCTTTCCCTCGGTCAATTCGTGAGATCGGGCAACCCACGTGGTCTTAGGCCGCATCAGGTCTCGAACCTGTGACCTTCGCGTTATTAGCACGACGCTCTAACCAGCTGAGCTAATAGGCCCTTTTATTAGGATGGGAAGATCCCCGCCTCAAAACACCACTCCGGCCACGCCACCCGCTCCCGAACGCCGCCGGCTAGGCACCAAACCGAAACTACACTATGTACATGTCGTAGATCGGGGCCTCCCCATCCTCCCGCTGCCGGAGCAGCCGCCGGAGGTTGAGGAGCCCGCAGATCCGACAACGGCGAGGTGCTTCGCGAGGTGTCGCCCAAAAGTTGCCTCTCTCATCGTGGACGGGGAGAGAATAAACTCCAAGGTAAGTCATCCGGTAGTTATAAGATGTTTGTGTTTTAAATGTACAATTGGTTTCGTGGTGTAGTTGGTTATCACCCGGGCGAAGCCAAAAAAAATTATTTTTATTTTGGTTGATCTTATAATTGTTACGAGAAAAACAAATAAAAAATGCTGGCCCATACAGGTCTCGAACCTGTGACCTTCACGTTATTAGCACGACGCTCTAACCAGCTGAGCTAATAGGCCCTTTTATTAGTTGATGTTCTAGCAACTATATAGTGGTATTGGTATGTTTTCTTAAATTTGTTTTCCTCTGTTTTTATTTCTCAAGCCGAAGTGGAGGCTGACGGAGGGTCTCTGATTGGCACGATATGTAAGTCTCCGTGGCGGAGTGAGTCATTTTGTCTAGAAGAGAAGAAAGCCCGCGGATCGTGACTGTTTCCTGCATCCAAGATTGATCGCTCTTGTGCATGCATATGCTTAAATTAGACGACCCCATAGGCCATATATACAGGTGATCGATGAGTGTAGGTAGGCTAGATCCGTCGATCCCGAGAGTAGAAACTAGCGATCATCGATCAAGAAGCAAAACGTAGAGATCTGCCGGCGAGAGATCGATGGCTCACGGCGGCTTCCTGTCGGTGGACCTGGGACACCCGTTCCTGAACCGCACAGCGGACGGCTTCCTCAAGGTCGGCACCGTCGGTGCCTGCAAGGTCGCCGCCGAGGAGACCTTCCACTGCCTACACAAAGGTACATGGATCAAGACCATCCGGATTCCTATCATCAGACATATCACATGACTGCTTCATTTTCTCTCTGGCCGAATGCGGAATTGCGGATGGATGCAGGGGACGTCTCAAGGCACGAAGTTGAGAACGCGGTAAGTGCATTCATCTGCTACACTTTCTGCACTGGCTGAACAAATTCTTTCAGAGGAAGAACCGATTTTCACACGGCCTCTGTAGTCTGTACTAAATAAATCGTTTCTGAATTTTTCCAAGTGCAGCTGAAGAAGATGTGCAAGGAAGGCGCATATTGGGGTAACTATCATTGCCACAACTACATCTGATTTCTGTCAGGAATTAATCCATTTCCGATCAACACACGCACGTACGTTGATTAATTTTCTCAGGCAGTGTTGCCGGGGTGTACGTGGGCGTAGAGTACGGCGTCGACAGGATCCGTGGCCACAGGGACTGGGTAATACCAGTCTGTCAAACACTAGCTAGCATCTCTGTACCTTGTTGAGTTCTTGCCTGCACTGCATTGCTTGAAAGATTCATGATCTAAGCTGGGATTTTGCAGAAGAATGCGATGATCGGCGGTGCCGTGACCGGAGCCCTGGTGTCGGCGGTGAACAGCAACGACAGGAACCACGTCGTCGGGAATGCCATCACAGGGGCGGCCATCGCCACCGCCGCCCACTACCTGCATCACCTCGCTTGATTAACCATTAGATAATCCGTACATTATCACTTCTCTTCGTCCTAGTTCTCGCACTTGAGTCTGAACTCTGAATACCTTTTCCAACTGTATTTCTTTTCAGAGATTTCCATTTTCACCCTCTAGTTTGATATTGGTAACGTCACTTCACCCCCATTGAGCAGTTTTTAAAGTATTGTAAGAACTAGCTCAGTTTTCGGTAAATGGGGTAATCCGGATGAATGGCTACTAAAAGCATCTCTAGCAGATATGGCAAACCCCAAACCCAAAATCTGACTATCCAGAGCATCCCAACGCGGATTTGGGGTTCCAAAAGCACACACGCAGTTCAGATAGGCATATGAAACTGCAAATTTCAAAAATACGTGCGCAAGAGAAGCACAATTCGATTCTTGCATCTCAGATGCTTGTAGTTCATCCTAAATTGCAGCACTACATTACAGCAAAAGTAAAACAATCCGCCACGACAGTATAGTGCAGCAAAATCGGCTCACCGGAGTCCTGTGCCGTTGCAGCGGAGCGTTGGCTCACTCCTCGTCGCTGACAAGGTTGACGAAGACGCTCGTCGTCGAGGTAGTCGCCCTCGGCGAAGTGGGTGAGGCGCGGCGGCTCCGGGTCCGGCTCGACCTCCATCTTCACCACCAGCACCGTCGGCGGGCGCTGGCGGGAGCTCGAGCCCGAGAACGACGAGGCCGCGGAAGAGGAGGTGGCGCATTCGTGGCGGTACCGCTCCGATTCGCGCCTGGCGAAGGCGGGCGGCACGACGACGTCGTGGTTGCGGTAGAGGTAGCTACCGCCGATGCGTGCCGCGTCGGACTTCACCTTCTCCCGCTCCGTCTTCTCGCCGGCGGGAGGAGGAGTGGAGCTCCCAGCACGCTCGGTGGAGCCTCCGCCGCGGCCCACCTGGCTGCCCCCGTGCCCGCACCCTGCCACCATCGTTGCCGACGGGAGGTGGGGACGCTGGTTCTATACTCTACACGTCGATTGCTCGCCGGAGGAGGCGGTGATTGCTCGTCGACGGGAGGCGGAGGAGCGGATGGGGTTTGGCCCCCATCCGCCTCGCCGACCGCTATATATGCGGGCGTTTTGGCGATTTGGACTGCGGCCTAGATAGTTTTTCTGGGCCAAACCACCGATTTGGGGTCTGGTCTAGCCCAAAAAACGTCTGAAATCCGCATATCGTCCCGCCGCGGTGTTTGCAAACCGATATGCTGTATCTGCTAGAGATGCTCTAAATGCATAGTTACTGTGACATTTGCATGTCTATAGCTGCATTGAAAAATTAATCTTAAATGCACACAACCAAATCTTGTGTCTTGTTTGGAGCAACTAGTAGAAAAGGAGGCTTTGGTTTAGAGCTGACTGGAGCCTTAGCACCGGATCGGCTACGAACCCAGACTAAATGGTGCATTAGCACCGGTTCGAGAGGCTAGAATTTTAGCACCGGTTCATGCGGGACCTTTGTCAACCGCGAACCCTTTAGCACCAGTGCTAAAGGTTTTTCTGCTCCCCATGCACCTCCACCCCCCCCCCCCCCGATCGCCTTTTTTAGCTCTGTAAAATACAAAAGAAAATGATAGAAAATTAAAAAAAATCTTTTAATATTCATGTAAGTTAAGCAACCTACTATTAGGGAAAATTAACAAATTTGAATTTTGAGTTTTTTTCCATAAAAAGTATAGAAAAAGGTAAAATGGCATTAAATTTTGTGTACGGCGTCGGAAAAAAACGTATAATATATCAAAATGATCGTGGGAAAAAGTTACATCCGAATTCACCTGGGTTTACCCAATTAGACAATTTTTAGATTCTCAAAATTCCAAATAAAAATATGAAAACAAGAAAATTTTAGTTTTTCCTAGAAATTCAGGATTGTATATATTTTTAATTTTTTTTAAAATTAAAATTAATAATTGCATCATGCATAAAGATTACTATAACTTTTAGCAAATTTTTAGATTTCAAATTTTCAGGTTTTAGGTTGGTCAAAAAAGATATTAAAAAATTGAAAAATAAAAAATAATAAAAATTAATAAAGTTAATGTTTATTTATGAATTCTAGATTATTACTACTCAAGCCGGCAATCTTGCCCATGGGTCCGGGCGCCCATGGGCACCCGACCCGAATGGGTAGGGTATGGGTCGACTATTTCGCCCATTGGTCATGCCCATGGGTAACCCGATTAGTTATGGGTAGGGCATGGGCATAAGGTTGTGCCCGTGGCTAACCCGATGGGTCGCCCGATTAGTATAGATAATTAAGTAAATATAAATATTCTATATAACAATTAGCCTTTTATTTGATGTAAATACACTTGATACCACACACTAATGGTTGCTAGGTAGCAAGATACTAGACTTAAAAGTATGTTAAGTTTGTTTTATGCCAAAGCTAATTCTTAGTTTTGTAAATTACCTGATGGCTTTACAAAGCTAAGATTGTAATTTACTACATCCTTACTTTTGTTTATTAAAATAATTATTTGAATTTCAAATAATAAAGAAATATGACATCGACCAACATGTTAATAGGATTGATATGATACTAGTATCACATACTTGCTTGCACGCGAACCACTTGGAAGCGGGACGGGAAGGAACTTGGAAGTTAAGCGTGCTAGTGCCGGAGTAGTGGGAGGATGGGTGGCCAAGCGGAAAGTTTGACCACGAGTAAGTAATTTGACTAGAGATAACCTTATCAAATAACTGAAATATTAGAAATTCTGAAAAAGTAGAAAAAAAGGGAGTGGAAAATAATTCGAAAAAAAATTGGATATAAAAAAAGGCACGGGTAGCGGGGTTCTGCCGCGGCAGCGTTTTGGGACGTTTTTCCTGCCGCGGTAGACCCTTTAGTACCGGTTCGTATTACGAACTGGTGCTAAAGGTCCTCTCGCCCGGGCGCTCGACAACCACCATGTGGTGCCGCTTTAGCACCGGTTCGTAACTGAGTCGGTGCTAAAGGGGGGGGGGCCTTTAGCACTAGATGCGTAGTACCGTTTGTGTAACCGGTAAATAATCCCCTTACCAATCGGTGTTAAAGGCCCGTTTTCCGCCAGTGGATATCTAATGATCTTACCGTATCCCTCTCTTTTGTGTCTGTATGAAAAGATAAATTTAATGTGGCTAACGTGGAGCACTGGAGACGCCATGCAAAATAACTGTGATAATTTACGGGGAAATATGTGTGATATTTATCTCCACACAAGGCAGAGCCACTTCTGTAAGAAATAATTTAGTCAAAAACTGCGTAGCCATAGATGGAGCTTTCCGCAGGGTGGACAAGAATTGGCACTACCCACTCAGATTCCTTTCACCTTTTTGCTTTGCTTTCATCTGTAAATTAAACGAAAAGTTTCCCAGCCAATTAAAGGTTGAACAAATAGTTGATGAATAATGTAAATGTACAGAATGGGACATGTTGCTCCTGAGGACATGTGCTTTTTTTATTTCTAAAATTCAAAAACACATGTTTTCAAGCTTCAGGTGTAAAAAATTCCATGGACAAGCGAGTTGATCTGCGATCTGTATCTAATTAATATGCACATGCAGTAAGGTTATATGAGAGTCTCAATTATTCATATGGCTGACTTTTTTTCTTAACTTTGAAGGCATGAGAAAAAAAAAGGTCATATGAGCGTCTGAATTTCATATGGCTGACTTTTTTCGTAAATTTGAAGGCCTGAGAAAAATAAAATCAATTTTCTTAACTACCGAAGGAATGAGAAATAAAAATAATCCACCCAAACTAACATGAGACCAATAGGTAAAACATAACCATCGCTTATTAGCATGAGATATTTCCACATAACATTATCTTTTCAGGCTAATAATATCATTTTTCTATAATAATAGTACTATTATCTTTCCGGTGACTTGAAATAAAGCAAGGAAGAAGAAACAAACGGAATCAAATTGAGAAGCATGATTACGAGGAAAGTCTCCTCCCCGTATCCCCGTAAGTCAAAAGGCTTGGGGCGCAATAATCATTATTTCTATCCAATGAGGGGGTATTTGGAACACTGGTACTTTTTGCTAAAGGTATAGTGTTTAGTTTGAATTTGACTTAAATAAATACCTCAGTTTTATTAAAAAAACAATTTTATGCATCCTGCTTGGGAGGATGTCGGGCCCTTCGTTTGGGTGTTCTAAACTGGTAATCTCCACTTAGCGGTGGCAGAAAACCGTCATTAGCTGAGCTAAAGATTACAACGGCTGACTCTACCATTAGATGTCGATTGAACTGTCCAGATGGTCCTAATCTCCTTCATCAAACGCGTTGTACGAGCTACGACCAACTCCAATGTAATACATCAGTGAAAAATAAATACCTACAAATAACACATCACGTATTGGCAATATAATTCTTTTTGTAACATCACTGAAAAATAAATACCTACAAATAACACCATCTTCTTCTAGAGCTAATAAAATTATATGTTCTTTTTGTCTGATAATAATAATACTATTTCAGTTCCTTGTAAGAAAAAAGAGAAATGAACAAGCTAGAAAACAAAGGGAATCAAATTATGCGGTGAGAGGCCCTATCCGTATTCCTATTCCCTATCGCAACCGACGGTTACCGAGCTTTGAGGTGACCTCTCTCCAACAACTTTTCCATGACCTCTATGTGGGTATAGCCACTGTTACGCTTACTACTCTAGAGTCTAGAGGTAGAATCAAGATTAAAGGTATCCCTCTTGTGAAGCAAAAGGCTTGAAGGTTTTTTACATCCATGATATTTAACCATGAAACTATCCCTTGAAAGGTTGTTTCAAATATGGATACTTTTTTCTAAAGTTATGGTGCTTACTTGAACTAACACCAAAAATTGGCAAAGAAACACCATTTTCCTGACAATTCCTAAAGCACGCAAGGCTTGGTGACCATCATTTAATTACGGTCGCAAGATATTTCCTCTCTTAACATGAATTATAAATCAGTACTACCAACAAATAACATTATCTTTTTAAGCTAATAAATATCATAGTTTTTCCTGAATAATAGTAGTCTTATTTATGCAGTTACTTGAAAGAAAGAAAGCTAGAAGAAACAAAGGGAATCAAATTGGCAAACAAGATCAGGAGGATAGTCTCTTTTGAAGCTAATGAATTTATCCTTTGGTTTTTTGTGAGAATAATAGTATTACCTATATTTTCAGTTTTTTCTAAAAAGGAAAGAAGAAAAGCAGAAGAAACAACATGAATCAAATTGAGTGAGATGCCCCTATCCTTATTCCTCCTCCCCAGGCGGCGGTGGTCCCTGGGTCACTCCCATCCATCCTTTTCCAGAGTGCGCCAGTACGTGCAGCATCTTCTTCTTCTTCTTCGTCCCGCTCGACCCCTACCTCGCCTATAAATAGGCCTCGCCGCCTTGCCATAGTTCTTCAAGCAATCCAGCAAGAAGCCAACCAAATCCTCCATCTCCGGCCGTCCAGCCCCAACCAAGCTCGAAGATGTCGTGCTGCTCAGGAAAGTGCGGCTGCGGCGACGCCTGCAAGTGCGGCAGCGGCTGCAACGGCTGCGGCATGTACCCCGACGTCGAGGCCGCCAGCACCGGCAACGTCTTCCTCGTCGCCGCCGCCACCCACAAGGCGTACGTGCTCGTTAATTATACTAGTAACTAATTACCTCGAGCACAAGGAGTAACTAATATGCTGATCTTGGGATGATGTATGCAGGAGCGCCGGCGGGATGGACATGACCGCAGAGGCGGAGAACGGTGGCTGCACCTGCAGCAAGTGCAACTGCGGCACCAGCTGCGGCTGCTCCTGCTGCACCTGCTAGGTCATCAATCAACAAGTTGATCTGGCGGCTTGCATCACTACTTAATTACCACCATGTAACGCTACCTGATGGAGGGCTAAGCTACACATGCTAAGCCTGTACACTGTACGCCCCAAAGCTGCGTGCATGTCTGCATGATCTGCATGCATGCATGTCGCATCCTAAATAAAAACCCCCAACCTTAACTACATGTCAATTTTGGATCGATCTTAATTTGGGATATCTGAAACTTCGGAAGCACTTTGAACAGCGCATAGTGTCACACCGGCAAAGTAATTAAGCTCTTGAGGAAAATCTGACAGAAGTTGCAGCGGTATTTCAGCAGAGATGGATCTGTCCCATGAGCACATACAATAAGTTATTGGCATCGTAACACGGCAATATTTGGAACATGAAGTTAGTGTTGCTCAAGAAATTAATCTTGAGAAATTCAAAGCTCCGTACATGAAAAATATATCTCAGTGCACGAATATATCCAATGGAGGAATTAACCCACTCATTTTCAAGGTACTTGTGCTGCCATTGCATAGCTGGACAACCAAGGAAATAATGAAACTTTTGTACAAAATATCAACATAATAGACATACATACACCGTGCAATACAAAGAAAGTAATGAGACTTTTGTGATGTGAACAGAGGTAAGATGCAAGCAATACAAATTCAGGGTGCCGCTTGGACAACGTTGACGAGCTCTCGTGACTCGCGATGGCCTGCGACATATGCGGTGACGACATCGATGCCATCAGGGAGAGCGCGTCAGGGAGTACGCTCTCCTTCCTCTATGGCAAGCTTACCAATCTCCATGAGGCCGCTCGTCTCTGCTACAAAATCCTTCTTTGTCGCGTGCCACTCTTTTGCTGTGTGCTAAAAAGCGGCAGAATATGGCAAAGGTTGCATTTGCCATGTACCGAACATGTAGATACACGGTAAAAAAAAAGAGCACAAAAATAGACGACAAAGATATATGCACGGCAAAAACGCACAAAACACAAGTCAAAGAAAAGTACATGACAAAAGAGCAAAAAACACGGCAAAGCTAGGCGCCACGTGTCCCTACAGGTTGCATCTGCCGGAGCCGTTACAAGGGCATGGCTTTTCCATGTGTCTTCTAATGGATACACCATAAGATTAGGGTCACTCGACGTCCCCTTCCCCAGCGTGGCGTTTCTTCCTGCCAAAATTTTCCCGCGCAAGGGAGAATTTACCATGTCTTCTTTGCGGTGTAATGGGGAAAAGCACACGCAAAGGTGTGCCTTTTCCATGTGCATTTCAAATACACACGGCAAAGACACACCTTTGTCATGTGCTTTTCTCTCGTATATGGCAAAGTCTTTTCCTGCCTACTTTTTTCTCCACTTTCTCCCCGCCAATTCCTTCTTGCCATATTTTTCTGTCATCATTTCGCCCTCGCGCCACTACATAAAGCCATGTATCCAACACAAAGTTTCAAAACCCAGTTCTCCCTCCATTGGCCCCTGCCGCCACAAACCCTCTCCGCGCCAGCGCTGACCCCACAGGGTCGTTTTCCAGCCGCCGTCGAGATGTCTCCTCGTTGTCACGCCGATCTGAGCTCGACGGGCTTCGACCGAGTCCGCTTGTGGCCGAGGGGGCGGGCATTTCGGGGTAGAAATCACCGCCTCCAGAGAGCGGGTGTGGGTTGGCACCTTCAACACAAAGGATGAGGCCGCTCGTGCATATGACGTTGCGGCATGGAGGTTTGGTCAGCCACGCCGCAACATGAACTTCCTGGAAATTGGCTGTCAGGAGCAAGCCGACGCGGTCACTCTGCAACCACGCTTTGTGACGCAAGAGGAACATCAGGGGCAGCGGGGGCTTGCCGTTGCCAAGTCAGGCGAGTGGGCTAGGGCGCAGTAGCGACTCCACCATCCCTAAGACGTGGAATACGAGTGCCAATTCTGTAGGGAGCAGAAGACGGAGAGTAGAGCCGCGAGGCCAGAGAAGAGGATGAGAGCCATTCTGGGGGAGTACGCCACCGAACTGTCATCGACGCTCGACCCGAATTCTGAGAGGTGTCTAGATATCATCGAGTCAACCGCGTCCGAGGACACCAAAAACAATTTGGATATCTACTGGGATTAGTCTGTGTCTCTCTATGTCGTGCATCTACCTATTTTTCCGAACCAATGTCGAGTTGGACTGTGTCTAGTTATTTCAGTGTCTAGTTCATGTGTGTCTTGCATTAGCAAGGGCCTTGAGCATGGCGCAGTAGTGCTTCTTGTTGATGGTCATGCCGCCTTGCGGAGTGTTCCTGAACTCCGCCTCTAGCTGAATAGCGTAGTGCTTCTTGTTGTCACGGAAGAGGCTCTCGATGGCATCCAAAATATTGTGCGGCCTGGAGCCATGCGCATGAAAATGACGAAGAGGTCGCTGGAGATGGATCCATATATCCAAGAGAGCATGGTGAAGTCATCCCAACCCCAATCTGACGTGGGTGATGTGTTGGAAGGAGTAGCACCGGCGTCGCCGATGATGTGGCTTGTGAAGCTATAGCGACTGAGTGGGACGAGAAACAATTCGCACGAGTTGGTCTAGTTGGGGACGGTGAGAACAAGGTGATGAGGACATGCAACTTGATGGAGGTGGCATATGTAGATGGATTTGGGAGGGTAAGAGGTGCGGTTTTGCTGTCAATGGTCTTGCCCTTAGTGACCCTGATGACGATGAGCTTTCGAGCGCCACCTCTGGAGCATTGAGCTCTGCTTCTTAGCAACGTAGATCGACCTCTCGGGAGGAAGATTTAGCTTGGTGATGGAGTTCTACCTCACGCACGTCCAGGGCTTCGGCATGAGACTTAATCTCGGCCTCCTTCTGCGTGATTTCATCTGGAGTCATGGTTGAGGGGCAAGAGTGGTGCTAGGGTTTTGGTCAGCGAGGGTTTATGGCGCAACACTTCAAGTGATTTGGGAGAGATAAACTGAGCGGGAAACTGGTTCAATTAAGATGTTGGCTTCAAAATCTGAATCCGGTTAAAAACCTTTTTTTAGGAAAATCAGTGGGCTTCCCCACTGTGTATACTTATCATTTTCAAAAAGTTATATGATTCAACGAGCTATTGCTAGAGGATACCAACAACAAGAAACTATCTAAAAGGCCATAGGTCTAAAAAAGAGAGAAAAGAAAATAGAGCTACCAGATTATCTAAATCTCTCAACCCAATTCTTGAGCCTAGCATAAGACTTCCTAGAAGCCTTATGAACAAGAAGAGCCAACTCTTCCTTGAATCTTTTCCTGCATTTGTAAAGATTGGGGGTGTTTTCCTTGAAAATAAATTATTCCTGGTCGTCCAAATAGTCCATGCAGTCAACATAATCAATTCCATATAGAAAGGTACTTTCAATTCATTTTTTAGACTGGCAATGATACTTTAAATGCCATTCTGCTAAGGCGGTGTCCAAGAAGAGTAGAGATATTGCCAACATAACTTAGCAAAGGGGCAATGGAAAAACACATGGTTTCTAGATTCCAGCTCATCATCATCACACATAATGCAGGAGTAGCTATCCATAAAAAAAATCTCCCTTTGAAGCATTGTTGTGGTGTTCAGGCGATTATGAACCATGAGACAAAAGAAGACTTTATGTTTTTGCTGACATTAGCCTTGCTACATCCATTTCAAGGAAAAAATTATGCTACCAAAATCCATCAAGGAGCTATAAGTAGAGGAAACCTTTATTGTCACCATATCACCAAAAACTGTCCAAGTTTCAGTGTCCATAGCTGGCTCATGGTCCACGAGTAAAGCTTGAAAGAGGTGAAACTGCAGCAATGCTTTCTCAGATAAGGGCAAATGAAATAGATCAAAGGCTCTAGCACAAGTAATGCTTGTTTGATAGAGATTCATTCATCCTTGCAGAATGATTAGAGACTTGGCCAAGTATCCTTGAGTGTCAGAGCTGAGCATTTATCTTGCCATAGTAAGATGGAGTTTTCTGCAGTGTTTGATAAATATAAAGCTTCGGCTCCTTCGCAAAAGGAAAGAGAAAGAAGAAGCAAAGCAAGGAAGAAACAAAAGGAATCAAATTGAGTGAGAGGCCTCTATCCAGCTTATTCATCTTCCCCAAGCGCTTTTGCGGCGGTGGTCCCTAGCTGGCTCCCCTCCATCCTTTCCCAAAGTGCGCGTGTACGTGCAACATCACTCATCTCCATTCTTCCTCCTCTTCTAGGTCGCTCCCCTATAAATAGCCCTCTCTGGCTTGCCATAGCTCCTCAAGCCAGCAAGGAAGCACAAGATCTCCTAGCTAATCATTTGTCAAAGCCTCCATCCAACCCCAAACAAGCTCGAAGATGTCGTGCTGCTCAGGAAAGTGCGGCTGCGGCGACGCCTGCAAGTGCGGCAGCGGCTGCAACGGCTGCGGCATGTACCCCGACGTCGAGGCCGCCAGCACTGGCAGCGTCTTCCTCGTCGCCGCCGCCACCCACAAGGCGTACGTCCATGTTTATCAATCCTCATGCATCATGCAGTCAAGCACAGATCATATACATATAGCTAGCTAGTTCCAGTAGTTAATTATGCTGATCCATGTTGACTGTCTTGATTGGGATGCAGTAGCGCCGGCGGGATGGAGATGGCCGCGGAGGCGGAGAACGGCGGCTGCACCTGCAGCAAGTGCAACTGCGGCACCAGCTGCGGCTGCTCCTGCTGCACCTGCTAGACCGTCAACCATCGAGTTGATCTGGCCGTCTACGTTAACTACAACCATGCACTGCTACCTGATCGATCTAGGTCTAAGCTACACATGCTAGACCTGTCTGTACGCCCCTGCATGTTTTCGCATGATTTGTATGCCTAAATAAAATTCCCCCGGTTTAACTACATACTACAGTACGTACGTCTTAATCATCTTCATGTCGATCTTAATTTGAGATGTAAGAAACGATCGAAGCACGTGAGAGTTGAACAGCGCAGACCGCAGAGTGTCACCTGCTTCAGAGCTCAGGCAAAATAATTTAATTCTTGTGAAAAAAGCTGACTGAAAGTTAAAGCAGCTACTAGTAATGGATTCATGGATACTTCCCATGCGTACAAATAATAAAAAAAAAATGAATTAGTGCTAGGAGGAACTAGACACTAAATGATACTCCCTCCATACCAAGGATTAAGGCGTAAAAATTTGGGCTCGTAGATTAAGAAAGGCCAGCGATTGAAATTCTTTCCCAGCATGCCCCTACTAACGCTGAGATTAATTGCTACGGTTTCTTTTCAATGGAAACAGTCATTGGTTCTCTCTCTCCCCGCATGGCATGCATGTCTTTAATTTTTTCATTCCCAACGTGCAATAACTGCACCTCAGGCTGCATGCACCACCCACAACCAATGCCCATCGCCTGAATTAGCTCCTCTTTCCCGATTATTTAGGTTCGGCTAACAACCACCAGGGGTAGTCTTGGAAGAATTGGGATAAACCAGCCATACGCCTTATGCTATGGCGAAAATTTGAAAAAAATATTACGCCTTATGCCCTGAGAAGGAGGGAGTATAGTAGAAGCGGGACCTCGGCGTGAGAATTCCGAAATTCGTCTCGACAGGATTCGAACTCCTGGTCGTCGGACATAGCGCCACTACGACTCCAACCACTGGGCTATGCCCACGTCCTCCATGCGTACAAATAATTAGGAAATGACCAGTAGCATTGCCAAATTCGAAGATCTGCACAAATGAAAAGTCCTCAGTAGACAACGACATGCATACATCTGATGGAAGAATCCTTTTCAAGCTACTTGTGCTGCAATTGCATAATTGCAGCAACCAAAAAAAAAACTTAAAATTCTTCTACGAATATGAAAACAAAAACGCCAACATGATTCATACACACCATGTCTGACACAAAAGTTTCAAATACGGATTCAACCACACACAGAAATATATATATATATATATATATAGGAGACAGATCCAACAGTACCCGGTTCAAAATTTAATAGGCATACTAAGCTGAGCTAGCTACTATTCATGGCATATGTATGCTTACATATCAGGCCTTTTCAGTCCCCATTGCACACGGAAGGTCCTTTCCATGTGCGGTGTAAAAACATTTGACGCTCCAAAAATTCGACTGTCTGTACGTGGCCTAAGCAGGCTTCTCCGTGGGTACATGACACACTGAAGCATCCTGGAATCTTGTGTGAGTATCACACACGGCCGAAAGATTGTAAAACCATCATCCTTGTCGCATGTCATCTCACACGGAAAACGAAGGCTGGATCGTGTGTAATGCTTTTGCGGCGATTACTTTATCTTCATCGTTCCTTTTTCTTTGCATCATCTTAAATATTTTTATTTCAAATTGTTGGTGAATTTTTTGGTCGTCATATATTTCTGCTATTTTATGATTTCGTTCGAAATGCGATGTTCGCACCGTTTATCTGTTTCTATTAAATGACTCGCATGATCTTCCCGCTAGCAGCCTTTCACATCGGCATCATGCCTTACTGAAATTCTACTCTCGGTTGCATCGACCTCGCGCCTTTTGATGAGCATTCCTCGTCGCTCGGTGTTGCGGGAAGCGTCATCGACGTCGTAGGGTCAGATTTCAAATAGGGCTCGCTCCAGCGGATGAATAGTATTCTCGACTCCAATGGATGAATAATATTACTCATGGATGCTACGTCCTCGATAATGCCATTCGTATTCTTGGCTCCCGACAACACCAACCAGCATGTTCGGGTGCTTTTGTCTTAGAATATTGTTGTTTGTGCTCTAGCCATGTTGGTTGATTAATTTAATGTGCACGTAGCCTTAGCATTGTGGTTTGAGTTAAAAAATTACGAGAGAGCCCTCATTTGTCTCTACTATTAAGAGCAAACTGGTGAATGTCTGGTGTCACATTTTCAGGATGGACAATAATACCCCCCACGTCACGAAGAAAACGCAACTAACAAAACAACCCATCCACGCCATTAGGCCTAGCTGTTCAAAATTTCAAATGGCACAACAAACCAGCTCTACGGTTCTCAACTTCACGCACCAGTATTACATAATTTTCTCAACAAACTGGCCCTACTCTCAACTTGACGCACCACTCCTACACATTCTCAACAACATTTCAAAAAACGTCCGGATCCTATTATTTCTCAACAACTAAGAGGCATTTCTCAACAACATTTCAAAAAAGCATCCCGCTAGCTCGCTACTTTTTTTGCACAACTAACAGCAAACATGCGTTCCGGATGTTTCACAACAACATTTAAAAAAACAACCCGCTGACTAGGCGTAGCAAAGACCCTGACATAACACTGACCAAAGTCTGATGCCGGTCATCGTCTTCATCGCCTTCTCCAAAGACGCTGCCGGCCACCGTCTTCACCAGGAGAACACTCACAACCATAGTATTCATCGAGCAAGGGGACCTTGGCCGCCACTGCCTCGCATCAGGAGCCGTCTCTATAACCTCGATTGTCTTCATCACCCTGACCAAAGTCGATGCTCGCCACCGTCTTCGTCACTCACGGCCATCATCTTCATCAAAGCAAGGAGAACTTCCTCGCATCGGTTCCGTCTTATACAGTTAGGTTCCTCGTCATGTCCACAATTTTAATCCATTTTCACAATTTTAATCCATCCGCAATCACAATAGAAAGCACACTTTGGTTGGTGATGTACACTGCAACATTGAACTTCTCAGCATCTGAGCCAGTTTTTTGCTGTAGTTCCAGAGCACATACAGTTTCATAAGTTGCTTGATCTTTTGACGTAGTTAGGTAGCTACACTAGAATACCTGACGCTCTGCAAGTTCACCCCTACCACTGGAATCAACACGGAATAGCGCAATCACAGAATCCACATTTCTATTATTTCAAGGTAAAACAAAAACACATAAGCACAGTTCAGATCTATCAACTTATAAAATTTGCAGCAAGGTCATGCCTACCAGAAGCCTGGCAGCAAGGCCCAGGAGCAAGTTGTACTGGTGCTCATAGGTGTATGATTGCTCATGATCAAACAAATATGTTGATATAATCGTTGGCATACATTGTCAAGAACAGCATTAGCAATGCCTTCAGGGTGGCTGAAAACTCCATTAAGGAAACAGTTTGGAGAAATACTCAGGATGGACCAGCCAATGGACAAGGATTGTTACAACATGGCTGTGCGCATAGTGGCATGTGATGAGATACAATTTTTGATAGAGCCTCCCGTGCACAATATGGACTTAAGATTTTGTGTAAGTTATTATAATCGCATATTTATTGTCACTGTTATGGTTCTAAACCTTTTTTTCATTTCAGTCGGCGATACTCCATGGTAGAAAACATCCACTTTGGCGTGTTAAGCCAGATATTAAGGAGTTGGCAACATTTTTTCATAGCTGGCCTGGGATAGACCATAATATATCATCATGCAACATGGTAAGTTAGTCTCTTTTCCATTATTAACATGATTTATGTGTTTTAATGCTCACCACTTGCAGATTTTTTTGCCACACGCATTTCTTGGCCACTTCATCTTGTTCACCATCGACAAACATGAGTGTCGTGTATGTATTTTAGACCCATGTTCTGAAACTCTATCAGAAGAGAGGTACCAACTAAAATTACAAAGGTGTTCATTCTATCTAAATGATGCTCTTGAGATAGCGCAACCTGCCTGGTTCCAATATTTATTTCTGGCCACGTAAATATCCTCACAATATCCCAATACCAACAAGCCCCGACAGGTGATTTTTCTCAGTTAACTTTACAAGCAGCTTATTTTATTCGGAAGTTCTAATGACCAAGATAATGATATGTTCCATTTATTTGCAGAAAATTGTCTGGATACTTAGTATTTAGTTTTATGCTTTCATGGGATGGTAAAAGATTTGTTCATCCAGTTTGCAGTGTGAGTACTCTATATTCACAATCTTATATTTTTTGTGGGAAGAAAACTTCATGTTAACATGATATACCAATTGTGCAGGATGGTTACGAGCTAAGGAAAAAGTTTTTGATACACATACTCAAGTATCTGGCTAATGAAGTTGAAGACAACATTCCTGAGATCGTGCGAGAATACCTTAGACGCGTCAACGGACCATGACTTTAATAAATAGTGCATTCAGTCATTTCTCTTCTACAAAATGAATTGTGCGAAGTGGATCTTTAAATAAGTATTATATATTTATTTTATATACTTTAATAAACACAGTACAATCAAAGACGCTCATACATACGCGCACACACTCACCCCTATGAACGCACACGCACACCCTACCCCTATGAGCACCTCCAAGAAACTGCGTTGAAGAATTAATATTTGCATGCATTATTTACACGTTTATGCATTTGACACTACGTTAAAGGGCCGTGGCGAAGCACGGGCATTCTACTAGTATTAATAAGTGGTTGATTTTGTTGTGAAGTGTACAAGTAGATTGCCTAGCCCTTTTCATCAGTTCGTACTTTTGGTTCAAGTGGCTAGTGCATGAAGCTTAACATGGTATCAGAGCCCCAGGTCTCGAGTTCAAATCCTGGCTTTCACATGGTTTTCGCAATTAAGCCTAAAAATTGCTGTTGCCCCCTCTTACATGGTTTTCGCAATTAAGCCTAAAAATTGTTGTTGCTCCCTCTTTAGCCACCATCTGTTTGTGTGCTCTTCTTCTTTCACGTGTTGACTTTCTCTTCTCCCGTCACACGCAAGTGGGGGTGTTGTGAAGTGTACAAGTAGATTGCCTAGCCCTTTCCATCAGTTCGGACTTTTGGTTCAAGTGGCTAGTGCATGAAGCTTAACAGATTTGGTGTCATTTTTCTACAAGTGCCTTTTAAAAGTACAAGATTATATCTTAAAAGAAGATTTAGTCATTTCTTTTAGGGTTTATTTTGTAATAGATGGAGACTGCTCATGTACTTATACCATAATATTCTACTTTAAATATACATTGTATTCTCTCAAAAAAATTATACATTGTATTGATTGTAAAAAAAAGTAGAGCTAGCAGAAGAAACAAAAGGAATCAAATTGAGCCTATCCTTATTCTGCTTTCCAAAGCGCTCTTGTGCGGTGGTCCCTAGGTCGCTCCCCTCCATCCTTTTGCCAAAGTGCGCGTCTCCGTGCAGCATCTCTCAACTCGATCTCCTAATCTCTTCTTCTTCCTCCGGCCTATAAATAGTCCTCGCTGCGTTGCCATAGTTCCTCAAGCCAGCAAGCAATCAAGAATCCAATCAAAGCCTCCATCTCCATCTCGGGTCATCCAGTCCCAAGCTCGAACCGAAGATGTCGTGCTGCTCAGGAAAGTGCGGCTGCGGCGACGCCTGCAAGTGCGGCAGCGGCTGCAACGGCTGCGGCATGTACCCCGACGTCGAGGCCGCCAGCAACGGCAACGTCCTCCTCGTCGCCGCCGCCACCCACAAGGCGTACGTCCTTGCTCATCAATCTATGCATCCTGAATCAAGCACCGGATATGTTAATCTAGCTAGCTAGTTCCATTAGTTAATTATGTTGATCCATACTAACTGTCTTATTGGGATGCAGGAGCGCCGGCGGGATGGAGATGGCGGTAGAGGCGGAGAACGGCGGCTGCACCTGCAGCAAGTGCAACTGCGGCACCAGCTGCGGCTGCTCCTGCTGCACCTGCTAGATGGTCGACCATCCACTGGTCGCCTGCTACCACCATGTAACGCTGCCCTGATCGAGGGCCTATGTATGTGTGCCCCTGCTCTGCATCTGCAGCAGATCATGCATATGTGCGCCCCAAATTAAATAAATTTCGCCCGGTTTAACTGTCCTAAACGTACATGTGTCATCAATTATCTCATCGTCGCCTTCACGCAGTGGCGGAGCCACATTAAGGCTGTGTAGTCACTTGACTACACAGTTTCTTGGCGATACAAGCTTAAAATGTGTAAAAATAATTATAAATTTATACAAATACATGTATTTGACTGCACAACTTTAACATGACTACACATGGTTGATGTTCTGGGTCCGCCACTGCCTTCACGCCGCATGCTTGCTTCCACGTAATTACTACTCGGCATGTGAGTTTACCAAGAAGACTACAACAGATTTGCAGGCTGGCCGCGCGCAGCTGGAAGTAAGCTGCAAGGATGCATGTGTAAACGTTTTGCCCATTGAAAAAAAACAGAAGACAAATATTATGCACATGAAAATTATATCAACGATAAAGATGGGTACATAGTTTCACCCTCAAGATTTCTATATGTTCTAGCTTCGTCGCCGGAGAGAACTTCCCTGAGATGGACGAGGTAAGGAGGATGTGGCACGGTCTCGAACAAAGGATCCGAGAGATCTGATACGTTCCTGACACCTCAGTTGTGCTCCACGAGCTGGAGGAGGAAGAAAAGGTGGAGGTGCTGCGATGGCACAGCGAGAAGCAGGCCATCACGTTCGGGCTGCTGAGGACGGTCGGGACGACGATGGTGAGGGTGTTCAAGAACAGCAGGATGTGCAATATGACTGCCACAATGCCGCTAAGCTCATCTCCAAGGTGACAGGGAGGGAGATTGTGGTTGGGGACAAGAAAAGGTTTCATCATTTTAGGGACGGAATATGCTTATGTGGGGACTACTGGTAATTACTAACTACTAATGGAAGTTTTTTCCAGGCTGAACGATTATATTAAAGCTCTCCAAAAAGGAGTGAAACAGGGGAACATTATAACAATTTTAGAGGGTGGAGGGAAAGAAAGTGAGGAAGTGATCACGGGGCTCATAGTTACACCAATAATTAAGAGCATAGGTAGAGGAGGGAGTGTTACAACGTTGGCCCAAAGCCTGGTATCCTCAATGCAGCGGGAGGTCTTCCGCAATTCCATTAAATGTGAGAGTGTTTCGCCTTTTCCAGATAGTCCAAGTGATGGCGGTGTTGATCGTAGCTTCCTCGTAGGTATGGTCGTGCGCGAGCTAGATATCCGCAAAGTAGGCGAGCACGCGGGTGTCGAAGTCCTAGTGGAAGAAGTTCCAAACTTCCTTGGCTCGAGGGCATAAGAGCAGTAGGTGATCGATGTCTCCGTCTTCGGGGCATGAGAGGCAGGTGGCGGAGGGGGAGAGGTTGTGCCGGAACCGTCGCTCATTGGTTGGGAGACACCAGCGCCTAGCAAGCCAGTAGAAAACTTTGCACTTCAGAGGGGCAGCGCTCCTCCAGATCGCCGTGGCCAGCTCAACAGTTTGCAAATGCCTGAAAGAATTGTCATAGAAATTTTTGTTTGAAAGTTTTTTGTTAGAGAGACGGCTATCGCGAAAATCCAGGTTATCGTAGATCTCCAAGGAGCTAAGCTCGGAGGTAAAGACACGGAGCTCACAGCAGCGATCAAAAGGCGCGATCCAAGGGCCACATGAAGGCCAGAGTGGAGGATGGTAGCAACATTAACCTGATTGACCCGAGGGTGGTTGGAGTGGAAGAAGAGGCAGGAAGAGCGGACATGGAGAGGGTAGATCCGAGCTAAAGGTCAAACCAGCCATTCCCAACAACAACATCCTTGGAGACAGAACGGAAGGCATCGAGCCCAGCAGCTATATCTTCCCAAATGGGGGTATCAGGATAATGGTGGTCTCCAGGCTGGTTAGGAGAAGCACAGAGTTTTGGGCAAGGATAGAGAGGACGCCAAGCCAAAGAATGGAAGTTTTCAAGAAAGATCACCCAAAAAAAGTTTGATCAGAATATTCCAGAACCAACGCCATTTTGTACCTAGAACATGTACAGAGTAGTAAAGTTAAAGTTCAGGAAGATGTTATACTCCAAAAATTTGAGAAGGGTGTTTCAGAACCATCAAGGAGTAATTAAAAGAGATGCTATCAAATTAACGTTAAATCTTTTTTGTTCACCCTACAATTTACACTTATCCCGATACAAATCTATTATGAATCCAGAACAACAGTTGTCTAGAAGTTTCCAGTCAGTTTACTACCAGATAGCAATTACACTAGCATACAAACATTCTATGCCTTCCGTTATTGAGAGGCAGGCAAAGTAAACACACATAGACTATGAACTACGATTATTGGACCGAGCATGCCTCACAAAAAAAGTTGCGCCGGCTCGGTCTCAATGCTGCTTTGGAAAACTGCAGCTGTCAATTTGTCATGTGTATGAAACACCATCTCATCCTAACTCAGTCGTCGCCTCGCTGAAATAGCCACAAGGGTAGGAAACCAGATGATCTTCAACTCATCTTGCAAATGACAGTGTGACCCCAAGATGGATATTGATCCAATGGTTCAGATCTAATAAAGAATAAAGAAATTCAGAAGCATGGTCATGCGTCTGGGAGAAGCAGTAATTTACATGGTCCACTCAAAAAACACCTGTAAAGTTATCAAAAGTTGTTACCACCTCAAAGTAGGAGAAAAATTGTGCGGAACGGGTGAGTGAAGATGGGAAGGGGGGTTAACAGCATGCACCTTTTCATTGTTAGGAGCAGAGGAATACACATACAGTTTCTTCTGCAACAAACATGATTGATGGTACCAATTCTCACTGAAAGCTTTGTACACTGGAATGTCAAACCGGTGGTGACTATTGAACTCCTAGATCATTTGACAACTGCAATATTCCTCGCATTTGAAGGTATGGGTTCTCCAGAAGTTTCTCATTGTTACACTGGAGACAACATAAAATTAAAATGTCAGTGCCAACTTAAATTTACTGTCAGACTTGCACTGCCTACTAGTCTAAATTACTGTTTGATTACACCGTAGGGGTTTCCCCTACAGTAAGGGTTTCAAAAAAAAAATACTGTTTGTGGCCTCTCTAAGTTTTCAGTTAAAAAACAAAAGGAACTTATCTAGATAACAGCTGCATACAAACAATATCCCTGTATATTTAAATTTAAACCCAGAAAAGAGGAGAAAGGAAAGGGGCATCAACCTGTTGAGCTTTTGAAATGAGACTTTGAAGCATCCTTTGGTACATCTCTGGTTCCTCTGTCATCATCCTCTGTAAAGCCAAATTTTATTAAGGCCAAGTGCAACGGAACTATCAGCAAGGAATCAACAAGTGCAACGAGTGCATACCTTCAAGAGAAAAGCTGCAGAATAATATGCTACCCTTGAGTCTGTATCATCCAGAAGCCCCCTATTGGTGTCGAGTGGAAAAGGGACAAGCATCGAGCATTAGCTATGGGCCACACTTTAAACAAAGAAGGTATGCAGCTTACAAAAGATTACCTGAAGAACTCATTGCCTTCTACTTCGGTAAGTGCTTCCTGATCAGCCGTGCATTTACCAATCAAAAGCAAAAGAAGCGCCGCTCGAATATCTGATGTAGCACCAGGAATATTGCCTCTTCCTGTGCTACCGACAGCAATACCCAGTGCAATATCGTCACTGGCAGCGCCTTCAAGTTGCATCAACGGCCAGAAAAATAACGAAGTTGGCACACGGGCTACAAGCTGCATCGGAGCTATCGCGAGACCTTTCAGAAGTAGTGCTGCCATTGATGTTTCGCAAAGCAAAGTCGATTGAGTAGATTGATTCATGCTTGTATCTTGCAATGTCTCACTCCTGCAAAAATTCTTGGTTCCTACAGTTTGGTGTGGTGCCTGGGTCTCCAAATGGCTCTCCATGTTCTTAGTTGTACAACCAAAAAGTTGACCAAGGGATTGAAGGCCTCCTAGTTGCATCACATTTGTGGACGGAAGCCTCAGACATAATTGTGAAAACAACATGTCACACATCTGTATGAGGAAAGTTCGAATTAGAGAGGATAAAAACATAAAAATCAAGAAGAAGAATGGTTGATTTAAACATGGCATATGTCATTAAACAGGGGATCCAAGGACTATCTTCAGAAATTAAAAAATGATTGTAGATCATAGTTAATTGGATGTAGAAAGCACTATAATCTTTAATCAGGAGAGTCAGGTACAAAATTAACATCAAATTTTGCAAGATCTAACTTTAAGGCTTGATGTACAGTTTCAATTACCCGTGAGTACCTTAAAATGAGATTCACAGGAAACATTTGTGAAGTTCTTAAATGTAAGAACATTTACACAGCAATCCTAATTTCTATGGAACCGCATAAGCTTTAGAACCAGGCAAGTTCATTGCTATCAATTGTAAGATGTCTAACACAAAGAAAACAAAGAGGGTCTATCATTTGTCAATGATCAAGACACATCATGATATTAATAGTACTTGATTTAATGCCATAGGTTACTTTATGTAAACCTTTCGTTTGTCGCTACTAACTTTCAAGAAAGGAACTTCAACATTCAGAAATAGTGCTAGCTGGTAGCACAAAGGTCAAATGCTTGCACTTGGGTGAAAGAAAATTACCTTTAAGATGTTGATATGGTCTGTCTCGTTATTTTGAACCACAAGTAGCAAAGCAGTACTCATAATATCTATAACCGCGAAAGCTTTGTCCAGGCGGTTTTTGCTATGATAAGCAACTGAGTGTTCTTGCATATCACTGTCATCCAATAATAACTTGCAGCGCATCAGAAATTTCTCTAAAACATATAGAAATCCCCAACGAATGTAGTTGTATTTTGATTTCAGAAGCCCACATAGCAGACAAACGGGCAGTGAAACTTCTGAACATGAGATATCTTGGCTTCCGGCATCTTTAATTTCCTCTTGGAGCGTTTGGATTTTAGACCAAACAGAACCATCGGTTTCTTCACTGATTTCCGAGAGGAGCAATTCAACTAACCAAATATATCCATGGTGCCTATATGATGAAATTTGCGAGTGAAGAAGTGAGTGCAAAGTAGCCCAGCAAAACCTTGCTCTACATGCAACATCACCATCTTCAGATCCATCTTTAATGCTGCTGAAACCCTTGAAGGATTTTGTTACTTGGATCATATAAGTAAACTCGCTGTCAATCCTTGAAAATGTGCTGACAGTTCCATCAAGTTTCCTGATAACCTTGTCCAGAAGCTACAAATATTGAATTTTTTATCAGAAACAATAAAGTAAACAGTATTTCAATGAAAAAATGCAAATTCCCGTGCTGCTTTAGAGAAGGGAATCTTGACATATATTGCATACTGTTTATCGTGGAACGAAGTCAAAAGAGCATGATAAATACAAATTGTAACATGTTGCATGATCTAGCAGTTAATTAAAATTAGAATGGGGATTCTAGGTGATGACTACTTGCTACTTATGTGCACATGTATGGACCATCACATGAGATACACACTACAGAGTTGATTGCAGGAGCCCTCAATGTTGTGGATACAACTTACTATGCGCAAATTCGAACATGATGTTTTACATGTGTTCTATTTTGTGGCACAAAAAGACCAATCAATAAAGGCTCCACAGCTGTACTAACTACTAATTTGACTCTTAACACTGTCTACTCTGACGTACAACACACTGTCTGCTATTAGCTTTGTAAAAATAGATAGTTGTCCTTATTGAAGGACAACCAGGGGGTAGAAGACATTACCACACTTAATTGCTCGTATTCTGCTGACTGTGATAATGACGCTGATATAGCTTTTGTAAGCATGTCCCCAACACCTTCAACACCATGCTTCACAGATATATAGAATGCCTCTGGAGCATCAGCAGATGCAAGAAGGGAAGCGAGGGGTTGAGCATCATCATAAGTATATGCTGAAAGGCCACCAGACAAGCATGTCTCATTTATTTGATGCACTACATAGTCAAAAAGAACAAAAAACAAATCCCGCTTCTCTTCCTTTGAGTTGGCTCGTGAATACTGTTAATGAAAAGGTGATACAGATAAATTAGCTGCACTTACATATAATACAGTACACGTAACAAAATAGCATAACCGAAAACTGATCAATTAAGGCGAAGAAAAATAACAGCATTACTAGTAGGAAAGAATTCTGTAATAATAATATGTGTAAACCTCTTAGGAGGCATGTAACAAACTCTATCTCGTCAATGAAATGAAACACAAAGATTCCTTAGTGTTTTCTCGAAAAAAAAGGAACAAATTCTAAAATGGATTAGCATTGCATGATAATGATTAAGATTAAGATTTAAGGACTGTTGGAATCTAAGATTAGTGTAATAGTACTCTAGTAGAGTCTAGAATGCTCTAGGGGAATTGGAGATTAGTAGTCTCCTAGGAAAGTCTAGAATATTCCAGTAGTGTGCTAGAATCTAAGTTAGTTTATTAGCAAAGTCTAGAGTATTCTAGGGAGTGTTAGTATAGTAGTAGTGTCTAGACTATTCTAGTGTATGAGTTAACATGTAAGCCTAAGTTGAGCTATATATATGAGAGGGTGTGGAGGTCCAAGTGACCAACCCATCCACAATTTCCCCAAAAGCCTACATGGTATCAGAGCTAGAGGCAGTGATGGTGTGTGCTACGGGCTGCCTTCGGTGGAGTGAGGTGGAGTTCCGCAAAATCCAGGGGAAATACAACAGACGGGCAGAGGAGTGGAGTGCTGCCCAGGTAGAAGTGTTGATGTGAGCTTATGCAGAGGTGCGGAGCCAACCGTCTGCAGCGTTCGGAGTGGTGGTGAATCTTGCAAAGTTCGGTGTGGTGGTGAAGGGAGCAGCTGGGTGAGGTGCAGCTGCTTGTGGCTTGCAAGGTGAAGAGGGAGAAGCAAAGGTGCTGATTTTCGCGTGTGCGAGTAGAGGACGGAGGAGAGACCTAAGCTGCGTGTGCAGCCAGAAGAAAGATCCAGAGGGGTCGAGAGATCTGCAAGAGTAGGTCAAATATAGCAGAGAAGAGAAGAAGCACATAAGCTGGTTTGTTGGTGATTTTCAGCAATATTCAACAATGGGGGAGAATCAAACAATTGAGAAGCTACTTGAGAAAATGACTCAATTGCTCAAGGGGATTGAGAAGTTGAGACAATCAAGGGAGAGTGCAGAAATTCCAAAACAAAGTGGAAAAACAACTGTCCTAGGAAATTGTGTGAATCTTGCACAAACAGAAGAAGCAATCTCAAGTCAGGCCCCTGCATTAAATGGAACTTGTTCAAATTGGATTCTGGATTCGGGAGCATCATATACTCCACATCCACCCATGCATAAAGAGACAATCCAAACAGCCGATGGAACTTATCAACCTGTGAAAGGGGTCGGCACAGTGAAATGCACTCCGTCCATTACATTGTCTTCGGTATTATATGCTCCATCGTTTCCAGTGAGTTTGGTGTCTATGAGCTCTTTGGTTGATGATATTGATTGTCGAATAATTGCCGATCGATATAATTGTATAATTGAAGAGAGGAAGACTGGAAGGAGGCTTGGGATAGGTGTGAGACATAAGGGATTGTGGTACTTGGATAGAAGGGAAACCGATGAAGCGTTGTGCACTTGCTCTCACAGTTGTTACCAATGATGATGAGGCAAGGTTGATACTCCAACATTGTCGATTGGGCCATATGTCCTTTGATACTATGAGTAAGATATTCCCGAAGAAATGAAGAAGGTGGACAAAGAAAAACTTGTGTGTGATGCATGTGAGTTTGGAAAACACACCAGGACATCATATGTGAGTCGTGGACTGCGGAGCACGTTGCCCTTTGTACTGATTCACTCGATGTATGGACTTCCCAGGTGGTCTCGTTAGCGGGATGAAGTATTTTGTCACCTTCATTGATTGCTACTCCCGAATGACTTGGATATATCTTCCGAAACATAAAAGTGAGGTGCTTACATGCTTCAAGGACTTCTATGCATATGTCCAAAATCGCTTCAACGCTAGTATTCAAATTATCAGGACAGATAATGGGACGGAGTATGTGAACAATGAATTTGGCAATTTTCTTTCCCAAAAAGGAATACTTCATCAAACTTCATGTCCCGATACTTCTCCACGGAATGGAGTAGCTGAAAGGAAGAATCGTCATCTGCTGGAGGTGGCTCGATCACTTATGTTTACCATGAATGTGCCCAAATTCTTGTGGAGTGAAGCGGTTATGATCAGCTACTTATCTCATCAACCGGATGCCCTCAAGAGTGCTTGGGATGAAGACTCCATATGAAATGATCTATGGCCAAAATGAGTTCATCGTTCCGCCAAAGGTGTTTGGGTGTACTTGCTTTGTTAGAGACCATAGACCTTCAGGTGGGAAAATTGGATCCTCGTCTTTGTGAAGTGCATCTTCATTGGATACCCATCTCGGACAAAAAGGCTACAAGTGTTGGAGCCCTAGTGAGCGGAGAACATTTGTCGACATGGATATGACATTTAGAGAGTCCGAGCCGTTCTATGGAGAGAAGACGGACCTCGGCTCGTTGTTTGACTTTGACTCTCCTAGCACAATCAAGCTAGTCGAGAGGGGAGAGTGAACTTTTGAGGACAAAGGAACATGAACCATCCAGAGTTGTTGTTGGTTCAATTCCATCTCCTACGAGTGAAGAGAGATGGACAAAGCCAAATGAGGAAGAAAATCTAAGGGTGTCTACAAGGAGACAAGCTACAAGTAAAGAGAGATGGAGAAAGCCAAACGAGGAAGAGAACTTGAAAGTGTATACACGGAGAAAATCGCAGCATGAGCAGCAGCAACAACAGGTTCCCACGACAAGTGACACACGAGTGCGGGGGAGCAACATGTGCAACAACGAGTTCCCACGACAAGTGACACACGGAGTGCGGGGGAGCAACATGCTCCAACAGGTGTTGAAACCGATGAATTGTCCGATGACGCAGGTCCATCTATTACGAGGGATTCAATGGACTTGCCCATTGCCTTAAGAAAAGGAACCCGAGCTGCAGCTAGAAAACCTCCAAATTGGTACCGGGAGGAGCATGACATTGCTAATTATGTATCATATGCATCTCTATCTACGAACTACAGGGCCTTCATCGCATCATTGCAATCTGTGGTGATCCCAAGAGATTGAAAAGAAGCAAAACAAGACCCAAAGTGGTACGAGGCCATGTTGGAAGAAATGAAAGCTCTTGAGAAGAACAATACATGGGATCTTGTTACTCTTCCAGCTGGAAAACGTCCAGTTACTTGCAAATGGGTGTATTCCGTGAAGCAATCCCCGAAGGGAAAATAGAACGATACAAGGCAAGGTTGGTGGCAAGGGGTTACGAGTCAAACATATGGGATTGACTATGACGAGACCTTTGCGCTGTTGCAAAGATGAGTACTATAAGAACTCTTATTTCTTGTGTTGCTAACTTTGGTTGGCCCTTGCATCGATTGGATGTCAAGAATGCTTTCTTGCATGGAGATCTCCGGGAAGAAGTTTATATGGACATTCCACTGGCTTTAGTAACTCCAACACCCAGGGGAAGGTGTGCAGATTGAAGAAGTCTTTATATGGTCTCAAGCAGTCACCAAGGGCATGGTTTGATAGGTTCCGGAGAGCCATGCGCAATATGGGTTACAAGGCAAGGTTGGTGGCAAGGGGTTACAGTCAAACATATGGGATTGACTATGACGAGACTTTTGCGCCTGTTGCAAAGATGAGTACTATAAGAACTCTTATTTCTTGTGCTGCTAACTTTGGTTGGCCCTTGCATCGACTTGGATGTCAAGAATGCTTTCTTGCATGGAGATCTCCGGGAAGAAGTTTATATGGACATTCCACCGGCTTTAGTAACTCCAACACCCGGGGAAGGTGTGCGGATTGAAGAAGTCTTTATATGGTCTCAAGCGGTCACCAAGGGCATGGTTTGATAGGTTCCGGAGAGCCATGCGCAATATGGGTTACAAGCAATGTAATAGGGATCATACCGTGTTCTATAGGCATTCGAGGCGTCGTATTACCATCCTTGCAGTTTATGTGGATAACATTGTTATCACTTGGAGACGATAATGATGAAATAAGCCGATCGAAGATGAGATTGAGCACGGAATTTGAGGTTAAGGATCTAGGACAACTCAAGTATTTCTTGGGTATTGAGATTGCGAGATCTCCTAAAGGAATAGTTATCTCAACGGAAATATGTGTTGGATCTACTCAATGAGGCCGGTATGCTTGGGTGTCGGCTTGCTTCAACTCCTATTGAGCAAAATCACCGGCTATGTGCTCGAGTCGGGAGATCCAGGTTAATAAAGAGCGCTACCAACGGCTTGTTGGTCGACTTATCTATTTATGCCATACGAGACCCGATATATCTTATGCCGTGAGTGTGGTGAGCCGCTACATGCATGACCCAAGAAGTGGACATCTAGAGGCAGACTTATAGAATTTTACGCTATCCGAAAGGAAGTCCTGGAAAAGGTCTATGGTTCAAGGCCAATGGGCACTTGAGTGTGGAGGGATATTGTGACGTTGATTGGGCAAGTTGCCTTGATGACGAAGGTCAACATCGGGCTTTTGTGTCTTCGTAGGAGGAAACTTGGTATCTTGGAGGAGCAAGACGCAGAGCATGTGGTCTCAAGATCAAGCTGCAGAAGCGCAGTATAGAGCAATGGCGGTGTGTTTGTGTGAGATGTTATGGATGAAAGGCCTCTTATCGGAATTGAAGCTACTGCGGAGAGGGCCATTGAATCTTTGGTGCGACAACAAGTCGGCAATAAACATTGCTAACAATCCCGTTCGGCATGACCAAACAAAGCATGTGGAAATAGATCGATTCTTCATTAAAGAACGGCTTGACGAAGGAACCTTGAAGTTAAGCCATGTAACCTCTAGAGAACAAATAGCGATTGTCTAACCAAAGGATTAGGTAGTAAGGAATGTTTGTTGGCATGTAACAAGATGGGAATGATAGATATCCATCGCCCATCTTGAGGGGCGAGTGTTGGAATCTAAGATTAGTGTAATAGTACTCTAGTAGAGTCTAGAATGCTCTAGGGGAATTGGAGATTAGTAGTCTCCTAGGAAAGTCTAGAATATTCCAGTGAGTGTGCTAGAATCTAAGTTAGTTTATTAGCAAAGTCTAGAGTATTTTAGGGAGTGTTAGTATAGTAGTAGTGTCTAGACTATTCTAGTGTATGAGTTAACATGTAAGCCTAAGTTGAGCTATATATATGAGAGGGTGTGGAGGTCCAAGTGACCAACCCATCCGCAATTTCCCCAAAAGCCTACAAGGACCATCTGTTATCTCGTAAGATTTGTATGTCTGAGGTAGTAGTGACCATTGGCACACATATTAAGGACTTATGACTGACTGAACTTTGGTATCAGATAAAGGACGCAACGCCTGACCAGTTTTTCTGGCTTACCCATCCTGTCGTCCACACTCCACACTGAGGAAAAATAGATGCAGATAAACATTAAATCCAATCTATCTTGAAGTATTGTCTGAGGTACCGGGATTTCGGAATAATGGGCATAGCAATATGCTGATTTGGGGTTCCGTGTGAACCTAGAACTACAAGAAAAGAAAATCAGCTTAAGGTTGAAGTCGCCACTCGCCACTCAGTACTGACTATGCACTGATCGTTCAGCCTGGACGACATTGACCAGTATTTTGAGACAAAATGAAATGGAGTCTTTGATAGGCAGTTTTATTGAACGGAATGGGACATTCCAGCAGTAACAGAATGGAATAGGTAAGATTTACTTCAGATGGAAACAAGCAGGGCCAGCCCTAAGGGTGGGCAGGTGGAGCGGCCGACGTGGGCCCCCGAAATCAAGGGGCCCCGAATTCCCAAGCAGCTATGCTGCAGATGAACTCATGTACATCACCATTAGAGCAGGTCAGAAACTTCTTTGGTACAGTTGACAGGTACAGGGACGAAACGTTATGGATGAAGCACTAGGCTGCTTCTGCTGTGCTGGTGCTTGAGCCTTTTTGTCCTTTGGTTAGCTTTGGGCCTTTTCTCTGGTAAGATTGGATTTTTTGTTTTCATTTAGCTAGGCACAATGATTAAGTGGGCTGGGGTAAAGTAGTTAGACCATGGCGTTCCAGGAAAGGCAGCAGCCAATGCTTAAAAAAAGGAACTGCAGCGCACAGTTGACTGTCAACACACTTTCTTTTTCCATGGCGTGTTGATCTCTCTAATGGTAGAGTCTAGCTTCCCATCTACAAGGCACCGTGTGCGACACTGTTTCATCGTCTTTTAAACAAGAGCCCAAGGCGATTCCAGGCAAAGTTGACATGATATTAGAAGAAATATTCAATATTTGTTCGTACAAATTATTTGATAGCAATATTTTTTGTATGCACTTTAAGTATTTATTGGTAAAATTCCATATAGCATAAAATTATTATTTTTATGCTTATTATAGGGCATGAATTAAAGAAGGATAAGGTTTGTTATTTGTCCATTGCCCAGAATAAGGAAAAATAACAAATCGTTAGTTCAGTTTCATCAACCATCTGCCCGTCTAGGCTTCACAAATTTCTTCATGGTCGTTAAATAATAACCCGGCTGTGAAATTAAAAAAGAGTTGATTGGGCCACATAGATATTTATCGATAATTTAATGTAATATCTATTACAGTATATCGAAGAATGTGCTAGAATGCACTTGAAATATTTATTAGTAAGATTTAAATAGTATACACAAAAACTATTAATTATTATTGTAATGGTTATATTGTGAGCCCTGGATCCTAAATTCGCCCCGGGCCCCCGAAATCTCAGGACCGTCCCTGGAAACAATCTACATAACTACGTGACAGCTGATGCACTAGTGGGTTTATTTACCTACTGAGCGATCTACTTGGTACTTTGTGCATACTAAGATACTACGATATCGCAGTCATAGACAGAAAATCAGTTGTTAACGGTCATCAATAGCCATGCATGAAGCAGCATAGTCTCTCTAAACATAAGAGTAACACTAACCTCAAGACAAATATAGTCAACTCCACCAAGAAGATCAATCCGCTCAGGAACAAAATGTGTATCAAGTGCACCACTCTGAGTTCCATCTGGTACTTGGTACAGCATATTTGCCAGCATGCAAATGAGCTTGTTGTGCACTACTTTTGCCCATGAGTGTTCCACACTAATCTCAAGAAGAGTCTTCACAACCTGTTCAGGATTTTTAAAATGCACAAGTGGTTCTCAGACCCTTCTTTGTAAGCAGGAGAAAGCACAATGTACATAAGCTGCACTAAACTAGGAAACAGACTATATGCTAAAAAAACTATGCCAGATGAATGTCAAACAGGCTAAACCCCTACATTGTCAAACAGGCTAAACCCCTACATTAGAAACACATCAACACCTACAGCAATATACTCAAACCTGTAAATTCAACCTTTTCAGCAGCGCTGCTATCTGCTATTTTTTTTACACTTTACATTTGTGAATACAAAATAATAATAACATGCACATCTTGCCTAGTAATCAGAAATTCATACTACATGCCCAACTCATATATGCTTAGCACTAATAGGACACATAGGTGTACAACTTCAACTACAACTCCTATATTAAAAGTGAAGTCTTCAACACTGTTACATAGTGCAAAGGCACATGAATAAAGGATTGGCAATGTTGCAAATATAGTCCAAGCACACTAAATTAATGAATAAATGAACAAAGACACGTCTTTACCCTTATGTCCAAACCTCCAAGTCTGCTCCTGATGATTTTCCCTCCATCGCAGACAAAGTAAAATAGACAACTTAAAGCTGACGCCCACACAATCTCCTGCCGCTCCTCCATCTACAAGACAATATCAAATAACTATCATGTGTATCAGCCTAGCATAAAACGAGCAGTCTTCATACATGTTTAGTGTAAAGATGCTTCCACATGCACATAGATGAATATATAATGCACACACATTTGCCCTGGTCTTAAGATGAGGATCCACATTACTACCAAAATGCATATCAAGTTCAATATTCTGTAAGTAACCACCTGAACTAAAAGAAGGAGAACTTCGAATAGTATTTTCAGAAGCCATGACTCAAACTGATCAATAGCAGGACTAATTCTCTGCTCTTCTACAGGTTCTGTTGCCTTCTGTTCATCCATACTTGGTCCATACTCATTGTTCAAATAAGAGTTGCTTGCAGTTTCACTTTTTTCAACAGGTGGTGCATCTTCAACTATCATAGGCTCCAGCAGATGTGCATGTATCCCAAGGTTTAGAATCAGATCAAAAGCCTTCGTTCTGGCAGGTGATTTCTGAGAACTTAACATGCCCTGACACGTAAATAAATGTTAGAGATAGTTCACATGTTCTGTTCGGATACAGCTGAGCAGAGTATAACACCTCAAGCATATAAAGTGTCAGAGGAGCAGCAGCCTCAGAGTCCATCATATACCTGGACCAAAGAAAAGAAATGAAAACATCAAAACGCTAAATAATTGTAGTTCTATGGTTTCAAAGGAAAGCTTTAGGGATTAGCACCAAGCCTAAAATAAGTGTAGTTCCATTTTTTAACAAATATTTGCTCACATTTGCAATCATTGTTCTTTGATGCACGCAGCCTCACGCCGCATAACTCATTACTCAAACTACTAATGTGATAAAAGAAATACGACAAACATGGAAATTTAGTATGCATGCATCAGCCTACAAGTACATTTCATAGAAGCAAAGCGTGCAGCCTGCTGACAACCAAGTAAAAGAGACATGGTTATAAAAGGAAAAAAAAAAAGTAGCAGAACAATAGGCAATTCAGATCAATAATGAGAATGTGGCAGGTCAGATCACAAAGATAGTCATGTACTAAAATACTTGGCATTAAAGCATATGTTTTGCTCATGAAATGCAGCCATTAGTATAGAAAATATACTGTCAGTTAATTAAAGGTTGTTCAGGCCTGATATCAATATCAGGTATAAAAGTACAGAGTCACGCTGCAACCATACCACCAATAATGGAGCCAGCAGTAGAAAAAAAAATCTCAAAAGATTTGCAAACACAATGTATGAACCGGAGGGCAAAAGAATAAAAAGGGTGTAAGATCATATACATGTCAATGACAAGCTTAATGAGGACACTGAATGCCACATCTGCTGAAGGTTGCCGACTCTGGGTGGTCAATCTTGATGGAGCATTGGACTGATTTGAAGTTGTTTCTGAACAAACTTCAGCAATGACTTCAGAAATTTCAGCAGGATTCAATCGTAATGGTTGCTGCTCACTATTGAAAGAGGGTACCAAAAAGAACAGTAGATGCAAGTGAGCACATCGTTAGGCATGATGCAACACATTCAAAAGGCATGTGAAATTCAAACTGAATTACGGTGTTATTTAGCCATATGGTTTACACAGGACTACAGGAGCATTAATGTATGATATACTATAAATAGGAAAATGTTTAACATCGAAGCGAATGAGAGTTACTTCCCAAATTACAATTTGGAATCGCTCCATGGCTTTGGCAAACAAGTAATGTTAGTCAGAATCCCATCAAATTGCATGTCTACTTATTTTCATCTTGTTTTGATATGGTGATAGAAAAATATCCAGCCACAATCAACTTTGGATATTTCATGCAACAGTGACCTTAAAAAGTACAACAACGTTCCTGTAGAAAAAACTATGCTAGATCATACGCAAAGTACTTAAATGAAACAAGGGAATACCTGTAGTGTCTATACTGAAAAAGGGGACGTGCTCGAGGCTGGAATGTGTTTGCAGGTATGTTCATCCTACACAAAAAGTACATGTTTCCACACATAAGACCCTTTTGAACTATTGATATCAATAATCTTAACAAAAAAATCTAGAAAAAATAATGAGCTGGTTCGCAATGAAATGGTAAACGTCAGCACAGATGCCGAACACTGTTTCTCAGTGAAACTGGAAATGAAATGCAGGGAAGGGGAGTAGAATGTGATTCACAAGAAATACTAAAATGATGCATGAAACGAAACATATGGTTTCACCACAATGTAGCACTGATAGACATAATAACCCAAAGAAAAAAAGAGCTTACCAAACTTGGCTTGGGCCCGATTTCATGCGTTTTGAGGCAGTTATTGCTTTCAGATGACCCTGTGATGATGCAAAAGTGCTAGCTGTAGAAGTTGAAGGTTGCAACAAATCGATATCAGGAAATTCCTGTATAACAGAATATTTCCATTGTTGATCATTGATCTTTGCCTCCATATCCCCTACTAGAAGAGCTGCAGCACCAACTTCAAGAAAACCCTGTGTATGAAAATCTTGAAGGCCCGCAAAATCACTGCTGGTGAGAAAGGAAACAAACAAAGCAGTCAGTGTTTGCAAGACTATTAGTATGATACGTTTTAATTCCATTCCAGCCAGAATGACTGGGATGCTCCAGCATGACAAAAACACAGGTGCAGCACACATTGCACTTTCTACTGGCAAAACATTCTTTCTTTGGCAGAACTTGATGTTTGTTGTTCACAAAAGAAATACCTTTCTTTGGCAGAACCTGATGCTTGCCGTTCACCGTATACATGCCATCTCCAATTTAGAATGTCGAAGGATATATACTTGATATCATATCCATGCTCTCCCCCGTCAACCTTTTCACTTACTGATGATATTAAATCAGGCGCAGTATGGCTTTCCTTTGATTCAAGATGATCTCTATTGGTAGCAACTTCTGGATTCAATGGAGGAATTAGGGACCTACTTAAAAACGATGAAAGAGAAGGAAGTGACTGTTTTGTAGAGGTTGATGAAATAGGTTGATGAATTGGGTGGAATGGCAACTTCTTTGGAATGTGCCTTGCGACTAACGAGCGGACATAGTTCAAAGACTTCACAAGAGATGCTGAAGCAAAGTTCGATATTGGTGGGGCAACAAGAGAGGAATTTGGCAAAGCTGCTGATGATCCAAAGTTCTGGCCAAATGACGATGCTCTGTGACTTGCCCCTGGGTCATACTTTGCTATCGTGTTTGCACAAAAGATATCGATTTGACGTAGTGTTTGCACCTTTGGGATATACCTTACAATGCAAAGTTGTATAGGGTATTAGTGTTAGTGCAAGCAAGTTTCAAGAATAAGTACGAGACGCTGACAAGTGACACTCAGCTTACCGGATAAGATATCTCTTTAACAACGCCACACATCTTGGGACAACTGCTGGGCTGGTTGTAAAGATCGTCAGCGTTAGGAACAGGTTGAAAAATCATAATATTCAATGTTAAGGGGCACTGTAGAGAACACAGCTCTAGAAATTAAGATGCACCAAGGAAATGGTCCATAATTTCGAGTATTCAATATCCTCATTCCTACTTAATTACTTACTGTATGTCGTATAGAAAAAAGCGAAAGATGTGTAGCTTGTGATAGACGGGCTAGATAAGTTTGTCAAGAATAACACTGCAGCTAGATACATAAAACATTATGCTGAACAATCAGAAGTTCTTTACCCCTTCTGACCTGGAAATGGGAAAAGAGCCAGGAAAGGAATTGAAATATGGAAGCTAAAAGCATACCTGCGATCTCTTTCTGCAAGCGCATGGTCAATCAGGACATTGTAAGCCATATCGATGGTTGATGGGTTGGCTATATAATCCTGCCAGCGTATGATCACCTCATTAAGAAATGACATATATATGAAATAGTTGTGTTGAGGTGATAACAAAGGTAAAATAATCGTGTTGCTTTACAAAACTTTGTTTGCTACCAATAGTGCAACACTAACAACACGAACAGTGGTAACAGCGAAAGCAGAGAAGCTAAACATGATGGGCAGCGATAAATCATGACAGATATCAATGTTTTAAATACCTGGCTATGGAAACTTAGGGCAGCCCTCCAAAACAGCTATAGCGAAGCTCGAAGCTAAATGAAGCTATAGCAGACAATTGTACATGATTTTATTTAGCGGCAACATGCTTAAACAGCTATAGCGGAGCTATAGAGGGGCTATAGCGGGCTATAAAAACTATGCAGATATATCAAACAATTAACAAATTGAGCAACCAAACATCGATATTAACAAACTGTCAAAAGGACTTGATAATTCTCTACTTGCAAAAGAAACTTCAGATTGGATGACGTGCATGTCATTAGGGATGCGCATTGATAAATAAAATGTCACGACATAATATTTGTGTAACTTGCGTGCCATGATGTGCCAAAGAATAAGCAAACCTTCCATCTAGTTTCTTTGGCAAACACCTTGGGTATACCTCATATAGGTAGCCTGGCGAACAGACTAGTCAACATGTGTATCTATCATCCACAAAAACAATGGAGTAAGCCGGTAACACCCTTTTATTTCGAGCGGTGGTCTTAAGTGACACGTGTTTCATTCATCAATCATGGAGCTATACACACCAGAACGTGATCATGATAAATTACGCAGTGACATCACACGTGTACAGGAATAAGTCGGAACACGGTTCAATAGATACGATAGGCGCCAATTTTGCTTATCATTCAATGCCTTATTACGCGACGTGGCATAGGAGAAGACAAGTGAACCAGATAGAAGTCGTTGGTTGCTCTGCAATTGGGGGTTCAGAACAGCAAGTATCGCCAGAGCAGCATTGCCTAATCTATCCATTTGCGATTCTCTTGGCGGGAGGGGGGAATCGGAGTGATGTAGGACACGTCTTGTTATAAGTTGGGGGCGTTGCCAGCACGGATGCCACAGCGACGTCATCCATCGACTAAATAAGTCGCAGGACACGCTTACAATCGACGCCAATTTCATGTAATGCATTATGCAATTTAGTACTTGCTACTGCGACATATAACAAGACAATCTAACCAGATAAGTTGCTGGACACACCGCAATTGGGGCTCCAGAACGGCAAATAGCGCACCATTGCCAAACCTAACCATTCACAATTACATCGCGGTGCCACTGAAGCAAGTCAGAACACGCTTCAATTAATACTATAGGCGCCAATTCCGTGTACCACTCAATCCATTATGCTACGTAGTCCGTACTACCGTAAAATACAAGAAGACAACTGAACCAAATGTAAGTTGTTGATGACTCTGCAATTTGGGATCCAGAACAGCAACTAGCACCGAACGACGTTACCAAATCTAACCATTCGCAATTCTCTTAGCAGGGGCAGATCAAACCAGCGTGACGCGGAGCTATAAGCCGGCACGCTGCAAGCACGTGGAGGCTGGAGATGAACCGTTTCTCAGTGTCACCGACATAAGTCGGAAAATGCTTCGAATTAATAATAATGTAGGCTCCATTTTTGTGTATCAGTCGACGCATCACGCTAGGTACTACTGTCATGAGATATAGGAGAAGACAGCTGAACCAAAAATATAAGCTGCTGCTGGTTGCTCTGCAACTGGGGATTCAGAGCAGCACCTAGCGTCGTCGAGCACCACTACCGAATCTAACATTTCGCGGTTGGTTCGGCAGGGGCAGATGATCCGGAGCTATAAGTGAGCCGGGTCGTTGTGTGACTAGATGTAGTACCAACAACCGGAGGATGTGATGAGGATTTAAAGGGAGGAGATCGCGCGTGTGGGGGGACTGACTGACCCGGAGTGTGCGGGAGGCCTCGGTGGCGGCTGACGCGGCGGCGGCGGCGGGCCCGTGGGAGTGCGGGGCGGGCGGCGAGAGGCAGTCGGCGACGGCCCGGCGCAGCGGCTCGGGCGGCTTCCGCGCGGCGGAGAAGGAGGGGACGGCGGACATGGAGCGCGGCGGGCGCTGCTGCGGGGGCTGCCCCACGCCGCCGGGCGCGCCCGCGCCGGCGTGGTGGCGGGAGCTGGTGACCCGCTTGGAGGGCGCCTCGTGGAGCGGCATCTGGGCGAGATCTCCGATGGGTGGCGAAACCCTAGGAAGGCCCGGAGCATTCGGGGCTGGGGCTGGCAGTGTCAGTTTTGTGTCTCTCGTATGCTGCTGCTTCGCTGTGATTCCAGGGATTCGAATCGGAGGAAGGTGGTTCCGTGGGGGGATGGTCCTGCCCGTCTGAGGAAGAAGAAGACGACCCCACCCTACCTAGCTAGCTGGTTCCAACACTATCTGCTATGGTATACAGTTCATAAGGAGTATATATTTTTCTATATACTGTTCCTATTTTATTTTCTCTTTCTTTATTTATGTTCCCATGTCTTTTCTTGGTTTTACAGTCAATTCTTCGTTGGTGTCGGTCGAGAAAACACTCTCCCGCCCGCGCTGCAGTAGGTGACTGGCTTCATCCATCACCTTGGCACGGATGCGAGCTATGGAAGGACTAGATCACTTCGCTGTCCATGCATCGGGAAACCGCCACTCTCCCGTGTTCTCATGTAATGGCCAAGCTTCCACGTTGCGCAACTAGCTCCATTCATCGACATTCTTCACCAGATCTCTAATGTTAACATCGCCTTTGATGAGAATCGGGCTCGAGTCGAGCCTAGCCGTTTGAGGAAGAAGACGACCCGGCCGACGAGATTGGCTGGTTCCAACGCTCTTCTTTCTGGCTCATTTAGGCGGGGTTTTTTAAGGCGGTCACAGTAGGAAAGGTTTCTACTGCCTCTTAATGTATTAGCATATAAACAAGGTTACATATGTACGGAGAGACATAGAGGAAATACTCTAGGGTAAAGTTATAGGGCTTACGTGAACTCGGAAATAAAAAGATGAAGCTGCTCTCTAGTTTTTTGAACTAGGAGTAGGAAGTCCTCTTTGAATATTCGTCGCCAAGAGCTTACATCCGGTATGACACCATTGAACATAAGAGTATTCCTTTCCTTCCAAATGTTCAGGCCGCCATTAGGAAGATCTCCATGAACTTTGTCTTATGCCACCCCACTTTACCTCTCTAGACTATGCACTATCGATTGCCATCAAGCTAAAGTCATGGCAAGCTTCGACCAACTCATTCAGGAGGTTTGAGTTGCAGTGTTCATAGATGAAGGGAATATCATTTTTTCCAAAAATACGTTTTTGAAGTTCCACTCTCAAGAACAATTTTTTCTATTTTTTTCCTTTCTTGAGTTTTTTCATGTATTTTCTTGGTTCAACCTATTTTTTGTTTGCAACATTGGTGTCGGCGTGCCTAGGTAACACTTAGTCACGCTATAGTAGGTGATCGCTTTCATATGTCACCTTCACATAGACTTGGGCTATGCAAGGGCTTGATCATTCGTCGTCAATGCCTCTGGAAACCCCCCCCCCCTCCATACACACACACACCCGCACTAGCATGCAGTGGCTAAGATTAGTTGTTGGGGAACCAAAATCATTCATCGGCCCAAACAGTGTGGGTGGGTATTATTGTTAAAAGGTGAGGGGCATGCAAAAGAGCAATATTGTAAAAAAAAATTAAGGCTAGATGTTGTAGAATAGTAGCCACATTCAACTTCGTGGGGAATTTAAGTGTAGTATAATGAAGATAGTTAGCAAAGAACAAGAAGGAAAATGTTTCCGAATACTTGGCACATGACGAAGAAGATAACTAGTACCAATACATCAAATTATTAACTAGCTAGGTATTTAGCACTGCCTAGAGCGCTTCTTGACCCACCAATCTTCACCCCCATCGATTTTCGAGACTCTTCTCCATCCTCAGTTTCTCATACTCAATGATTTTCGCGGGGCTTGGGCATTTACCCACCAACGCTACCTCATTGTTCATCCTCTGTCAAGTTAGGGCAAGGATGGAGTCCGGTACACGTAAGATTTTGTTCTCCGCTCCCTAATTAAACCTTGTGGTCAATATCGGGGTTTTGACTCTGATCGAGTGATCTTTTAGTACGTAGGGTGTGGCCACAATAAGATGGGCTAATAACCTTAGGTACAAAAATATTATATAGTCTTATTATATATGCCCCAAGGTATATCCCCGGTAATAGACTTACATCGGGTGGGATATATATATTCAACCAACATAAGGTGCTCGGTGCTACAAAAGGATCGCCAACTAGTGATTTTAGTTGGCCTCTAGGCTATCTCTCTTATGCCGGGGGTTGAAAGAGAGCAAAATGACTATAATCTCCACGTGTGAGAATGATCGGTCCCTTCTCCTAGAGGAAGAGGTGAGGTATTTATAGGGTGTAGCCATGTCGAATGGTCACATCTTGATGTGGCCATCTGTTTGGTCGCAGGTCGCGTATGTTTGTTTTTTATTATCTAATTACCCGCCCGACTTGGAGGACCTGGGCCGGTCCTGACTGGGCTAGAGGGATCCTGACCAAATTGTGGTAGTTTGGGCATCTAGTTGCCGCATGTCCATGTTGGCTAGGGTCTGAAGGTTTCCAGCATGCCATCTAAGTTACCTTTATCTAGATTCGAGGGGTGGTGGGTTTTCCATATCCCGTCAGCAGCCCCCGAGGTTTGGGGTGGCTTAAAGAGGCGCATATAGGTCTTAGGAACACCCATGGTCTTGGCATTCGAGTGGTCCAGCTTCGCCTATCCATTTACTTTGCGCAGATGCGAGGTGGATGTCTAAGTGACAATCGCCTCAGGGAAAACTCCTTCGAATTTTTGCGTACCATGTCCCTGCTTTGGGAGGGCTTTGTTCGATAGGCGGATTCGCCATAAAGATGTGCTAACGTATTTATGCTAAACTTGATAAATACTAAAATAAGTAGAAACGGAAAAATGCCAAACAAGTATATCCAATGTTCGTTTAAGAGTGTGTTTGCCTATTTTTGGAAACAATTAGCTGAATACACATGAGTTGCTACGGACTAAGAAAATATAAAGAAATCGATAATTGACCACATCACCTATTCCCTTAGCCAATCATTTGTCCACCTCATCCCACTAATAGTTTTTATTTATTATCTATCTCTACAAGCAAGATATTTATATTACCTATTTTTAACCATTAAACTAGCAATATCATCTTTTTTTCCGCTCGATTGATAATATCGCACGCTCCTGTTATATAATTACATAGTTAAGTCATGTGCAACTTGAACACCGAGATAGTTTGGTGATACGCGTAAAGCACACGCCCGTTGGGAACCCCAAGTGGAAGGTATGATGCGTACAGCAGCAAGTTTCCCTCAGTAAGAAACCAAGGTTTATCGAACCAGTAGGAGTCAACGATCACGTGAAGGTCGTTGGTGACGGAGTGTAGTGCGACGCAACACCAGGGATTCCGGCGCCAACGTGAAACCTGCACAACACAATCAAAGTACTTTGCCCCAACGAGGTTGTCAATCTCACCGGCTTGCTGTAAACAAAGGATTAAATGTATAGTGTGGAAGATGATGTTTGTTTGCGAAGAACAGTAAAGAACAATTGCAGTAGATTGTATTTCGGATGTAAAGAATGGACCGGGGTCCACAGTTCACTAGTGGTGTCTCTCCCATAAGATAAATAGCATGTTGGGTGAACAAATTACAGTTGGGCAATTGACAAATAAAGAAGGCATAACAATGCACATACATATATCATGATGAGTACTATGAGATTTAATCAGGGCATTACGACAAAGTACATAGACCGCTATCCATCATGCATCTATGCCTAAAAAGTCCACCTTCAGGTTATTATCCGAAAACCTTCCAGTATTAAGTTGCCAACAACAGACAATTGCATTAAGTATGGTGCGTAATGTAATCAACACAAATATCTTTAGACAAAGCATTGATGGTTTATCCCTAGTGGCAACAGCACATCCACAACCTTAGAACTTTCTCATCACTGTCCCGCGATTCAATGGAGGCATGAACCCACTATCGAGCATAAATACTCCCTCTTGGAGTTACAAGTATCAACTTGGCCGAGCCTCTACTAGCAACGGAGAGCATGCAAGAACATAAACAACACATATGATAGATTGATAATCAACTTGACATAGTATTCAATATTCATCGGATCCCAACAAACACAACATGTAGCATTACAAATAGATGATCTTGATCATGATAGGCAGCTCACAAGATCTAAACTGATAGCACAATGAGGAGAAGACAACCATCTAGCTACTGCTATGGACCCATAGTCCGAGGGTGAACTACTCACACATCGATCCGGAGGCGATCATGGTGATGAAGAGTCCTCCGGGAGATGATTCCCCTCTCCGGCAGGGTGCCGGAGGCAATCTCCTGAATCCCCCGAGATGGGATTGGCGGCGGCGTCTCTGAAAGGTTTTCCGTATCGTGGCTCTCGGTACTGGGGGTTTCGCGACGAAGGCTTTAAGTAGGCGGAAGGGTAGGTTTAGGGGCGACACGAGGGCCCCACACGCCAGGGCCGCGCGGCCAGGGCCTGGGTCGCGCCGCCCTGTTGTGTCGGCGCCTCGTCGCCCCTCTTCGTTTCCCTTTCGGTCTTCTGGAAGCTTTGTGGAAAAATAAGACCCTGGGCGTGAATTTCGTCCAATTCCGAGAATATTTCCTTACTAGGATTTCTGAAACCAAAAACAGCAGAAAACAGCAACTGGCTCTTCGGCATCTCGTCAATAGGTTAGTGTCGGAAAATGCATAATAATGACATATAATGTGTATAAAACATGTGAGTATCATCTTAAAAGTAGCATGGAACATAAGAAATTATAGATACGTTTGAGACGTATCATTTGGCAACCAAATGAACTCTTTACGAATTAAACTCAATGGTAATTTTGTGCTCTTATATGTAACCATATATGACATTTTTAAAAACATGTAGCAATGTGCATGCATTTTTCATGCAAGCCATCAATATCATTTGGTTCTTTACCTTATCTAAATCAATCACGTATACCTCTGAAATATAACGATCTTTAAATTTTCAAATACCTATCCATTTCGTGGCTATTAAATTTAGTGTCTCAACTACTATGGCCAACTAAATATTGCATATTCTATAAACCAAGTTTTATGTGTTTTATTAGATTTTTTAAAGAGATATCCGCTGCAACGCACGGGGTATCGTTCTAGTTTTCTAAATGTTACATGCAAGAGCATGCAATATTGTTGTTTTTGTTGCACCGCATCAATGTCTTTCTCCTACCACCTTACTCTCGGGCCATAAAATGTACATGTAAGAGCATGGAAAATTGTTGTTTGACCGCGCCTCTCATCATACATCGGTTTCATTTTCCTATCACCTTCCTCTCCAACAAAAGTTGTGTACTCCAATGGGCTATACCTCAAATTCTACTGGCGGTCACTACATCATCCCTTTGTTTGTTGTTATCCCTACCAATATCATCTTTAAAATGCCCCTACGTTTCCACGGAACATAAAAGTATTAAGGACTTGTTTTATTGAAGAGTGCTTAACTTTAGTTATCTTGCATGAAAACTTTGATGATCTCACGATTTCATAAATGTGACGACTGGACGTGAGTGTCTCATCTTCCTCCCATTTCTTCATTTAAAAGAACGCATTACTTGGCATCATCAAACATCATTGTCATTGTTTCAGTTGCGTACACTATGGATAATATCACTAACCAAAGAGGAATCCAACGTGAGTGGTGTCACTTGTCGTATGTATTTGCCAACTGCTGCAAACATGATACCCTTTGCAAACAAGCAGCGTATAACCATCCTACCATTCTGGGTTGTAAGAAAAAAATCGAACATGACTACCTAACCGATGGATTTACTAAGAACAATGAACGAATGAATGCCAACATCTTAGGTGTACAAAGATAGCACTCAATTCAAAAATTGATAAATTACCATCTTCATCACCCCTCTTATGTATGGGTGTATCCTTTTTATTCTTGCAACATAATTTATTATTTAAATGTTGCTCATAGATAACCTAATACAACTAAAGGGCACCAACGTTTAGTCATAATATTGGGCCCACGGTCATCAGGACGAATTTGGATGTGACACAAGACATACAATCTGGATATATGCATAGATAAGTTTATTAGAAACTTGAACATATAATAGGAAATCTCAAATAGTATATGCACAAATTTTTTGAATCGGTAGATTAGTCACTCTATCCCCACGACACTTGTTGCAAGGTTGCAAATTCAAAAACATATACGCAAGTGTAGTTTTTCCAATATGTTTCTGCAACAGTTGGATCACTCATAAATATGTGGTTCGGGTGAACAATTAGTGATGTACATGCATCTAGATTTCACGCTTTTCTTTTCAAAGTAAGTTCTACACAAAGCACAACAAGGAAAACACGTATCATTACCACCATTAAACTTCATCATGTAAGAGTACATCTGGGTGCAATTACTTGAATCAAACATAAAGAAACTCATGTAGTCGCTGAATGGTGGCTAGAACTAAATAGAGAGACAGTTGGGGAATGAAAAATCAACATAAGTTTTGCAATTACGACAATAAAATCAGTGCTCACTTTGTGTCGATTGCACTGAATAACCATATGAAGGATGCCACCAGTTTTTAACCCGGGTCACATGTAGTGGAGGAAGCAGATCACCAACAAGAAATAAAGGATTTAAAAATCGTGCTGCTGAAAAACTTTTCTCACACTCCACAACATCACACTATCTCTGAGGAGCTGCTCAGCCACCGTTGAGCTTGCCACGGCCCTACTCGAAATCTCGCTCCCTAAAGGCTGCCCCTAGAAATCTGCTATTCTCCTAGTTCTAGCCACTACTGCACGTAGGACATCCCTACCATGAATTTCGTTTTTCTCATCAAGTAATGTCGAATGTTTTCAGCAAAAGAAATCTCTGAAGACAAAAAAAAAAAAAGCACAGTTAGCTTAGAAAGAAGGTTACAAGGCCAGTTTTAGGCCCGCATAGTACAGGACGTCCGGCCCGGCCCGGCCCTGTCCGAGCAGATAGACTAGGTCAGCCCAACCACCCGCACAACCCCACACCCTCCTCCATCTCCGTCCCCATTCCTACGGTCGCCGCAACAACCAGACCTCGATCCCGACGAGCGGAGCAGCAGCAGGAGAGCGAGAAATCGCCGGAGAGCGGATCGGAGATGGCCAAGTTCGATCCGTGGCCCGTGTTCTTCAAGCGGGAGTGGGGCCGCAACTGGCCCTTCCTCGCCGGCTTCGCCGTCACCGGCATCCTCATCACCAAGCTCACCGCCGGCTTCACCGAGGAGGACCTCAAGAACTCCAAGTTCGTCCAGGAGCACAAGCGCTGAGAACTCAGGTCAGCCTGCCTCCCTACCCCGCCTCTCAACCCCGATCCGGTGCCTAATTAGGTCCTCGCGTAAATCCGATTTGATCCAGCGCCGTCCCCCTCCTGCCTGATTCCGGTCGGGTTTTGCCAGGCTAGATCTCGTACTGCCACGCGAATGATGATACGCCGAGGTTAAACGAGGCAAGACTCAACTAGGATCTGCAATTGCTTTGTTTGTGTTGACCCCTATGGCTTCACCGTTCGAGTGCAGATACCTACCTATGTTTTGTGTGGATATGTAGCAGCTCATGCCATTAAAATGCCGTGCTATCCTACGCACCATTTCGTCCTCTCCTTAGCGCCTGTATGCTCAAGTTATTGCGGTTGTTTCGATCTGTAATTTCGGAGGGTGTGGTACCTCCAAATCATGGCTCCTTGTTTTGGCTCTCTATGTCTGGTCATATACCTAGAGTTCTCTTTCCTGACTGTCCTAGCCAGCTATTCTTCCTGAGATGAATTCTGGTAACACGTTTTGTTGTTACAAACAGTGGGTGCGGTGTTGCGCTTTTTTCCCTCTCACAAATGGAATGGCGTCGTTGAAATGCTTCAGGGTTCTAGTTTGCTGTCATCATTAATCCTATGTGGTATTGGCATGAATACTGGACTCTTTATTTTGCTGTTTGATGAGTAGCTGACCATGGGTTTGTGTCAGAGTAATATTGTTCTTCAATTAAAACATGTATGCAGCATATGTGCTACTTACTAGGATCGTGCACTCACAGATTGGTTATTTTTGTTTCCTCCAGGTTGGCGTGAGGGGAAATGTCACCGAATTAGTTGCATCAACATTGCCGGCAGTTTTTATATGTTATGTGGATGAACCCACCGGATACATGCCTTAGGCTACCAAAGTTTCTTCTATTGTATTTTTTGTAATAAGAGGTTTCTGGATACCTAAACCAAGAAATTAATTTTAAGCGTTTCATGACGCTTGTTTGGTTATGTGCCGGGTGACAAGATCTACATGGGGGTTCAACTTGTCTAATATTTGTTCTGCTGCTTTGTTTGATTCACATTGGAGCCTCGTTTTGCATTGTTTTCACATGTAATCCTGTATTTGCTGTGTGTGGTTCTGTGATGTTGTTGGAGGAGGTTCTTCATTCCAGTTTAAAATGTTCTATCTGTGTAAATCCTATTTGTGTATTTTATGACCAGCCATAGATAACGGACGATAATCCAGACTGCAAATTAACATTGCATCTGATTTTGTATAATTAAGTTGACATTTCTTTTAATTACATGGTGGAGCTAGTTTGTCAGATGCACGCAAATGAAAAGTTAGTAAGTTACGATATTGATACCTGTAGATTATAATATATATTGTCAAGTAGATTCTGTTTTTATGAAATGAACTAAAATGGACTAGTACTATTTGACAGGACTTGGCTAGTGTCAATAGCAAGACCTGAGAGAAATGGCTTGCTAGCTGTGGCAAGCATGTTATCTGATGCCTAGAAAAAAACACTACGGTGGTAGCTGTTTCTTTCCAGGGGAGGCAGTAGGAATCTACACGGCTACAGTATATGTTTGCTTGCACGAACCATCAGAAGCTGCCTCCAGTCGTTGGTGTCTTGCTTCCACTCTAACCAAGCTTGTATCCACAATGACTGGTTTAGAAGCTGCCTCCAGTAATGCTGCTGGAGAGTCAGCTTCCCTGGCTGGTTGTCGACACCCTAACGAGGTTCACCTCTGTGCCTGTAGAGGAGTTCATTAGTGAAATCGGACTCATACTACAAATCAAGCTAGACATGGATACAGTCATAAAGAATCGGCTGTCTTGGATGATAGCTACATTCTGCCGTATCTTCTTGACATCCTCTGGTTCTACAAAACAGGAAGCAGAAAAAGTACTTGGATCCGTGTGTCTAATTCAGGTGTTTTCAGATCAATGTCAAAAAATAGCAGCACAATCAAGTTTTTTTTTGTTTTTGTTTTTTTGAGAGATCGGCATCAAGGTACCAGCCAGCAAGTGAGGGCATCTCCAGCGGCGCGACGCAAATGGACGCTGAGCGACCGTTTGTGTCCGCCGTGACCGGAAATGCGTCTGGGGCCTGTTCCAGCGGGGCGACGCAAAGTGACCGGGCCGTCCGCGGAGACGCAAACCTGGCCCAAATATGAGTCAGGTTTGCGTCTCCGCGGACGCTCGGCGGTCGCACGGAATGTCCGCTCGCGTCCCCACGGGCCATCATGGCAGCGACCTAGGTTCGATCGGCCTCGAATTCACAACGCGCGCCGGTGTGGCAACCGCGGCGACCAACCGCCGCAATGGAGCGCCGAACCGCCGCGGAAGAGCAACCGCTGGCCTCTTCGTTTTACGCTCCGCCGTTAATCCGCGCACATTATAACCCCCGCGTCTACGGTAATTCAAGTTCAACCGCCTCCTTCTTCTTCCTCTTCTTCTTCTCCAACACCGGCACGTCATGAGTGACTACACGCTGCCGTCCGACTCGGAGAGCGAGGGCTGCATTGGTGGGAATCGCCGGCGATGCCAAGCGATTCGGGCTCCACGCCCAGCTACCCTACCTCCACACCGACTGAGGACGAGGAGGAGGGAGGCGGCAATGGCAGCGAAGGCCAGGAGGAGGACGGAGGCGGCGCCGCCGGCCGACGCCGACGACGAGGAGGAGGGCCAGGAGGAGGAGGAGGACTCCGACAGCAAGTTCGCCCGATTGGAGGCGCATGAGGCGGCAGACGACAAGGCGGCGGCAAGGAAGAAGTCCAGGGCGCTGGCGCGGGCGGCGCGTCGTCGTACGTTCACCGACGACGACGAAGAAGACGCCATTTCTTCCAGTTTCAAGTCCTCGACGGGCGCGTCGTCCTCCAGTTCCGACGACGAGGTGACAAGCAAGAGGCGGAGGAGTTTCCACGACGACGACGACGCAGGACCTTCGAACAAGAAGACCAAAAAATAGTTTTAGTTTATATGTTTTTAAATTTCTTCTTATTTGTATGTTAAATATGTTTGAATCTAGTCGATTGACGTATCCGGTTAATTGTTTAGGCTATAGTCTATTCGATTGGACCAACATGACATCATGAGTACATCTTTTTTGCGTTTAAAATTTGATCATTCAACTAAATTGAAAAGAAGTAGCACAAAAAAAAAAAAACAGTTGCATGTCCAAAATGTGTCGGACCGGCTGGAGGTAGCCCCGACGCAAACAGACATTTCGCCCCTCGCGATCATTTTGGCGTCCGCGGGGCGACACAAACGGACGCTCACGACCACTTTTGAGCGTCCGAAATGCGTCGCGCCGCTGGAGATGGCCTGAAGCGAGATCTTCCTAGCGCTGCTTTCGCTGGATGTCATGAAGTCATGTTGGCTCGTTCCCCACTGCCAACTACTAGGATCATGTCCCTGACACTTGATCATTTTGTACCTTCCAGGCTGGGTTGAAGGAATGGATGCGGCGGGTTCTCACCTAATTAATTGCATCAATGTGATATCTTGTTTCCTTCCTACTGTGTGGTTATGTGTTGCGGACAACATTTACAAGGAGGTGACTGGTGTTCTCGCTATTCGACCAGATCGTTTGCTGTTATGGTAACATTCTTGCACAGGAGATTCAGTTTTGTCATAACCGCTTGCTTGCATTTTTTAATGTTTTGCAGTGCAGCTCATTGAATCATAATGGAGTTTTGCATACTGTTTTTTTGATGTGTAATTCTAGATTTGCTATCGGCGATCCTTTGTTGTTGTACGAAATGGCAACTGCTACTGAAGGGGCATCGATATCAGTACTTGGTTTGGTTCTGTATTAGCTCAGTTGTGTGAGTTTAGCTAAGGATATATTTGGTGCTCTGTGTTTCTAATATTAAGAGGATGGAGAAGCATTCATCTTGAACCACTTTCTGCAAGCAATTCGGGGATAAACCATGCCAAGCTTTGCTATTTCATTAAAAAAAATGAATTGAGACTCTACTCATGACGGGCTCCAAACAGGTAGTAATGCAGTGCGCTAGCTAGAAGCATAGAGAAGGGATAATAAATGATTTGGTAGTAATTGGCCTGTACATGGCTTGAAGCAAAACAAGCAGTGATAGCTTTTATATATGAGAAAACAAACTCACTCATTCCATTTCCTGATGGCGAGAAATGCCAATGTTTCAGGATTATTTGTATTCAGGAACAACAAACATTAACTCATGAAAAGATGTAGTTGACAAAACAAAAGAGTTACTATCACAATACCATAAGGCTTATTACAAATAGCTCAAAGCATGCACACCAACAATATGTAAAATACAAGGGACTGTAGACTGCCGCTCCTAGGCTAGATACGGAGCTCTGGAACATGCTTCATCCTGTAGTGCATCTGGTTCTGAATCCACTGAGCCATGAAGTCCCTGTGCAGATGCAGCATCCAGAGCTTCTTCAAGGATCTAAGGAATTCAATGCCTTGAGGGACAATACTCATCCCCTGGAGTGACACCATGTAGATCCCGTCAATGCATGGAATGGCACGCTTTTCAATCACCAATTGCTGGACATTGGGCATGTTCTTTAAGACGAGGGTCTTGAGCTGTGGAAAGCAGTCTGCAGAAAGAACCAATATGCCAGCACTGCTCACCCGGTTAAGGCTGAGATAAGTGAGATCTGGCACATGAGATGCTAACTGCTGCAGCGGGTCTTCTTTCCCAAGATCACACCAACTTAGAGCCAGATACCTGAGATACTTCCCATGGCCCTGAAATATCGGGCACTTGAGTGTCCCATCGGCCCAGCCACCTCGGATGATTAGCCTGTGGAGCATCTTGGAAACCGGTTTGAGGGCTTGGAAGCTAAATATCTCCTTCTCATCAGATGCAGAAAGGAGTAAGCTCGAGAGTAGGGGCATACTTGACAGGGCATCGAAAAGGTCTTTACAGTTGGATGCATTGATGTTGTCAATCCAGACGGTCTGCAGCTTACTCATCTTCTTGAGCTGCAGGGACAGGTCTTTGCTGGCATGAGCGGTCTCAAGAGTCTGCAGCTCTTGCAAGTTGGAGATCATTTCAGGTGCTTCCACTCCTATGAAGTAGCGGAACTCCGTCTGCTTCTCGTCAGCAAACCTGTCAGCCAAGAGGTGACGTAGCTTGTCGACCTTGACAATTCCTGGTGGAAGATGCTCTATTCTCGTCTGCTTGATGTCTAGTGTCTGAAGGTTAGAGAGCTTTTCGACGGTATCTGGCAGTGACTGAACATTGGTGCGCCTTAAGCCGATGTAGCGTAGATTGAACAGATTCCCGATGGACGCCGGCACTTGGTTGATTGCAGAGTCTTGGAGCTCGAGAACGGTGAGGTAGTTGGATCCGGACAGAACCGAGGAAATCATGTTGGCAGAGGAGGAAGCCGCGCTGAGTGAGATGACAGTCCGGAGCCGTGGGAATTCCACTCCTGCAGCAGCCGTGCTACCGTCTGTCCAACCAGATGTTGAGAACCGCCGGACCTCTCTATCCATGCGCATCATTTCGCCCTGGTCATTAGCGGATCCAAACCTCTCCTCTTTAGCAACGGCAAGAGCCAGGTCGCGGACAATGTCATGCATCTTGCAGGTGCTGACCCTGTTGAGCTCATCCCTCTCCACAACCTCCAGCATGTTGCGGCCGATGAGCTCCATGAGATTCCACTCGGCAACTTCCTCGGGCGTGCTGCTGTTGTCTTTCTGGGTTGCAAACCCTTCGGCAACCCACATCCGCACCAGGCTCTCCCGCGGCATGGCATAGTCTTCAGGGAACAGGCTGCAGTACAGGAAGCAATTCCTGAGATCACCTGGCAAGTCATGGTAGCTTAGGTTAAGTATAGCCTGCACATGGTCGTTGTCACGCAGCTCGCTTTGGAGACGATTGTACATCTGGTTCCAGGCGTCACCCGTCAGTAGCTTCGTGGACATTAGGCTGCCTGAAGATACAATGGCCAATGGCAGGCCATGGCACCTCTCAACAACAGCAACGGCCACCGTCTGGAGCTCTGGGGGGCAGTTGCGATAAGGGATGTTGTGGAAAGCCCTAGAGCAGAACAGCTTGAATGACTCGGCTCTGCCCAATGGCTGGAGTAGCAGGCGACGTCTCAGGGGAGCGAGAGACGCAACGTCTTCCTTGCGTGTTGTGATGATAACACGACTTCCTTGGACGCCCTGGAATGCACTGCACATCTGCGTGTATGCTTTTTTGTCCCACACATCATCAAGCACCACCAGGCATCTCCTGTCTTGGAGTGTCTTCTTTATTGCCTCTGTTAACTCATATACATTTTCTTTGCCGCCTGTTACCACAGGCGGCAGTGACGACAACTTCTCCGTGTGCCGCCGTATCTCGGAGAGCAACCTCCCCAACAGATCAACCACATCATATGCCTGGGACACCACAATCCAAGCATGTGCATCAGGGAACTTGGCTTTCTCCCGATCATACACATTTTTCACAAGGGTGGTTTTCCCCAAGCCTCCCATACCAGAAACTGTGATCACGGTGCTTTCTTCCTCATCAGTGGCCAGCCATTCGGTCAACTTGCTCCTGTTCTCCTCAATTCCCACAAGATCCTCATCACTAACAAGCTCTGGATAGCAGCTTCCAGACCACCTACGATCAGGTTCCACATGCTCATTTTTGGAGAGGTGGATTGTGCCACTCCATTCTCTCTGCAGTTCTTTGACGTGCCGGATCTCCTCCTCGATCTCTACCACCTCATCAGCAATCTTACTGAAAACCTTTACATGGGGTGCAACTCTCACGACGTAACGATTAAGGAAGCCTTCTTCCTTGAGCTTGAGGGCCTCATACGAATACTTGTCAATTACATCCTCCACATGGTAGGCCAGCTTCCTCACATGTGCAATCCAAGTCTTGATCACATTGTTGCTCAGATGTGTGGTACCTAAATCTTGAATTGCAGCATTCATCGTCATCAGCTCTTTCTCAATTCTTTTCACCTTTAACGGCAGTTCCTTTAGATTATCAACCTTCCTTGACAACTTTTCCATGACAGATGAGACTGCTTCATTTAAACCCACTGTCCCAATCTTTGACACCGCGAGGAGGATAGCCTCAGCCATTTGCTGCTGGAACAACAACGAACAAGTTATATAATACATCAACTAAATCAATTCCGGTGAAACTAACAGTGATAATAACCGTCCATCTGCCCTGATCTAACAGTGATAATAAGACGGAACCAAACTGACGGAACCAAAATTGCGGGACCGGAACCAAAATATGTGGGACCGGAACCTCAAATATATTTTGCGAACTTTATAGAAAACAAACGTCCTTTTAAGCGATCAAATCATCTGATGAGACTAGACAAATCTTAAAACAGCAAATAAATGTTAATACTTGCACCTCTTAAAATCACTGTCCTATTCTCACCAATCTAAATCAACCTCACGGAACCTCACGGGATCTTACCTCTCTCACACTCACAACCTCTCTCTCTCTCTCACTCCAGACCAGACAGTGTCCCGACGGCCAGCGACGGAGGGGATCCACGATGGAGGGGGAGTAGATGGCGGCGGAGGGGAGGGACGGAGGGTCTCTCCCGGCGTTCCCCGCGGTGGAGGGGAGTGGAAGGCGACGGAGGATCTCTCCCGGTGTACCCCACGGTGGAGGGGAGTGGAAGGCGACGGAGGATCTCTCCCGGCGTACCCCACGCTGGCCTCCGTGTCTCAGGTTGCGGCCGGGAGGAGCAGCGATGTCAAGAGGCCCACGTCGCCGACCTCGCTGGCGAGGTTCTGATCGAGCAGGATGTTGGCCGGCTTGAGGTCACGATGGATAATGGGGTCCGGCCTGGCGCTGTGGAGAAACACGACGGCGGTGGCCACCTCCCAGGCGATGCGGATGGGGTCATACACTAAAAGCGGTGTGCCGTTCCGGCCGTGGTGGAGCATGTGGCTGCCGTTCTCCATGTACTCGTAGATCACACAGCCGTGCTCCGGGCAGGCGCCAAGCAGCAGTAGCAGCACAAAAGTTCGCGGATACTACTACCACGAGCAGTCGAGCAGCAGGCGCTATCCAGCGTCGTGCCCGTCTCCGCGCGGAGTTACTTCAGCGACGAGAATCCCCACGCCTGCTCCATCATGTGGCCCGTGCTAGCTACCATGTCTGATTGGATCATCGGGTCGATTCAGCGATCGGCCTCTGCATCTGCAGCATGTATAACTGTACATATGTCTCTTGAGCACAGTTATGCTCTGTATAAAACTCTGAAGCCCATGTTTGGAAGATGGGATATTGTACAATCTTAATAGTTTTCTAAACTTTCTGGGTGTTTGCTCGTTCCCCGCTAGAACCAAAACTCGACCGAAAGAGTTTGTTTTCAGGTAAACGAGACAGTTTGTTTTCAAAATAAACAATATAATACATTAGATCCAAGAAAATGAAACACACACAAACAATTAAGTTCCTCATATAAAATTTAAATTACATCTCGAACTTTTGATGCTGTCATTGTATCTTTGCAACTGAGTCACTAAACAAACGACTCAGAAGTCAGAAGCATCACATACATACAGCTCTTTACAACATTACAACAGTGAGAAAGATACCCAAACTGAACTTTGGGAGCAGACTCAGACATAACATTTAGAGCGGACTACAATGTGACCAGTTACCGGGTGACTCCATAAGGACAGCCAAGTCATCGACAATCTCATCATGATGTCCTGGTCGCTACAGCATCACCTGGTTACATAGAACATTCAAGCCATGTAAATCTCGTTAACACTTTACTGTATCCAAAGCCACTAGGAAGAATGTATGTAGATCAGCAACACACGATAGATGATTCGTCTTTTCTACGATGAAGGAGCCCTGGGATGTGCACCCTCTCTACAATCTCTCGGACGGCGCTCGTCAGGTAGGGGGTAGGGGCTGGATGCTCCCGGCGATCCCAGCGACGGAGGGGACGGGTCCGTAACTCTGCCGGCGATTCCCCTGACGATCAAAATTATTGCTATGCCTACTCCTTCCATTTTCTGAGATTCACTACATCAAAATCCATTCTTATCGAAGGGTGCAGCAGCTGTGACGATCAATCATTTTGAAGTAGAAGGTCTGTATATCCTCCTTGCACAACAAACCTTTGGATTCGTATCTTCTACAAGAACATGATGTGGTCACATTCTCACAATTAAAGATAACCAGTGCCCCATCCTCATATATTACAGGCTTCACCTTATAATTTTTGACTGTTCACATCGTGGAAATCAACTCTGCAACTTGCCACCACAATGTCCACCGCACTGCACATCGCCACCAGGGGCAACCTCCGCTTCACTGCCGCTATCGGACACCCGGTAGATTATAGTTTTCATCTAGAAGGCCCAGATCTCAATGACTTTGTCATGCTTGAAGCCGCACTGTCGGATGAAGAACTGATCGGCGGCATAGAGCTTAGTACGCTCTTGTTGGTTGATGCTAAAGCTATTGGTTTACCTTTGGCCATCTACTATCAAACTACCTTCAGATTTCTCAATGCCTCCTTCTGTCCAACGATATGCGAGTGACTCTGAAGATGTTGATGTATCAACAGCTGAATGGCAGCGGAGACCAACTGTCCTTATGAACAAAGCTGCATTTAAGCAAAAGTCAGAGACACCATGTGAAGACTGGTCATACATACTGGGGACTTGATCATGTATCCATGTCAGCAATGAGCTAAGAGCCATATCTTCCTGCATATCAAATACAAACTAACAATTAGATTTCTTGGAACAGCCAGCATGTGTTAGAGTAACCAAGTAATTCCTCACATTTCCTGCAGTTCTGTAATAAATGGACAAGTAAAATTAGTATAAGTTGAAACCATCTCTTACCTCTACAGTCAAAACCGACAACCTTATTTACATATGTAACAACTAAAATTAGCATAAGCTCTTCACTTTTGCATGGCCATGCGGCACTATTGACAGTGAGCAGGCAGTACTGAACACACAAAAATCCGGTAGGACTTGGTATTTTCTTTTGACAGGGGTACACCTCGATTAGCCACTAGGAGATAGAAATTCCCAAATACTGAATTTGATTTGAACCTAGTTGCAGACAATGTACCATTAATCTTTCTTTTAGGTATCCAGTAACAATCAACTGATGAATAACACAAACATATTTGCTTTCTATCTGAACATTGTTGCTTAATGAGAACAGATGGCCTTATGTAAATACCGTTGTATGACTTTCAACTCATATTCTGTGGCTCTCCCGACGATCCCGTGACGGAGGGGCGAGGGACTGCGACGGAGAGGTGGCGGCGACGTCTGGCGGCTGCAACGGGGGGAGGGGACGGCGGCGGCTCGCGTCTACGATGGAGAAGAGGGGTCGGCCGCGACGGCTGGCGGCTGCGACGGAGGGAGGGGCAGCGGCGGCGGCTCGTGTCTGCGATGGAGGAGAGGGGCCGGCCGCGGAGGCTGCCGGCTGCGATGGAGGAGTGGGGGCGGCCGCGGCAGCTGCCGGCTTCGACGGAGGGAGGGGCGGCGGTGGGGCGGCCACGGCGGCTGGTGGCGCAGTTGAGTAGAGGGTGGCGGCGTGATTGAGGAGAAAGAAGGAGTTGATGAGTTTTTTTTTCTGATTACTATTTGATGAGTTAACCTTCAAAACGGCTGTTTAGAATTGTTGAAGTATCATAGAAGTTACGCGTCGATTTAATCAACGGCTACGAAAAAATACATTAGACGAAACCAAATTCGATTAGACGGAACCAAAGTTCCGTGCCAATCACCGTAAAAGAGCTCATTATTTATACACAATAAGGAAGATTTTATTTATAGAAGGATGCTTTAAAAAGAGAAATGAACATGTATTGTTTCTTAATATTTAAATTTTACTACGTATGGCTACAACCTATTTTTGACGGTCTTACAACCTGTTTGTAGGCTCTGGTCGTCACAGACCATCACTGATACACACCAATGATAAATTAGTACTTATGCGTACAAACTCAAACCCACATGGCTCCCCTCCCACAAATAGAGGGTGAGTCACTACATTGAAAAGATGCATACAACCGTCTTACAGCGTGATTGTAATCCCTTTTCTTGATTAATGGAAGCTCTTAATTCGCAAAATAAAGTGGTTCTAGGTGATGTTCTCATCCTACGCACGCAGTACCATAGATGGCTCGTAGATCTGAACATTTCACACATACAACTAGGGAGAATGAACTTGTAGTACTTAAATTCTAATCTGTACACGGTTCCATTCTGACAATACAAAGTATTGATGAACTTATCCTTACACTAATCATAGTGGAGAGTAACTTAGACTACTAACATCTATACTCTCCTGTTTTTAAGTAAGTAGACGTTTAGCCCCAAACTTTGTCCATTAAAGAGTGTACTTTTATCATTTATCTTTTTAATGCACTTTAAAGTAGTAAAAATTGCTTCTCTCTTATCGCATGAAGATCAAACCTAATAATATTTAGCGCATGTTATTTTAATTTTCTACATGTGGTTAACTCATTGGAGGTAAAAGAATTAAAGATGAAAGAAATATTGGTTTGCATCTTTCCAATGCAATTTTCTCCCCACTTGATAATCTGTGTTGGAAAACCCACGCGTCCACTTATTTGAGCACGCATGGAGTATGTTGCTAGTTTATTTACTACCTTCATATATAATGATTATTAACTTATATGTGATTTAATGCATTGTGTCATTTATTCAGTTGTATAGTCATCGTATCTCACCCTCTTTCTATATTTATTCTGGAAGTATGTGATGTTACTACCTACTATGTTACACCTGTTATGAGTAATTTTAAGAGCCATGTATTCATAAAAGAAGAAAACACTTACAAAGTTACAATATAAGTCACTCCTACATAAACTCCCATGTGTCGAACTGAACAAAGCTAATCACGAAAGCAACGAAACAGAAACACAAATTCGCAAAAAACCGAGACACAACTCTAGCTAGATATTAGAAGGAAGGGGAACAAGGAGGAAAAGCAAACCTCTGTTAGAGACGGAGTGCACGCGCTTCAGAGGGAGGATGACCCGTTGCCGTTGTATATATCACGATCAATATACATGTACATATATATACGCCCAACACTGGACCATTTCTCTCGGGCATCCACCACCTCGCCTTCTTCTTTGTTTTAGTTTCGGTATGACTTCTACCGCCAATCATGCATCGCTCATGTGTGCGACTGACTGACTGACACGTATTTATTGGGCTAACAACTACTACTCATTTAATTAACATTTAACATTTAATTAATGTGTAACTAACACTTCAATCTTAGTTATTGTGCAACTAGGACTTTTTTTGGTACTTTATGACCTGTTACGCGGTCTTCAGTTGCCTCTATTTAACTTCCCGGCCTAGATTTTCCATGCCAACTCATGAAGAAATACTTTGTGTACCCATCAAGACTTTGATTCGGGGTCTATATATATATTATCTCCATGGTAGGAAAGACTATGTACAAATCAAGTCTTCGTGACTGTCTATATTACCTCCTTCTATATAAATATTTTATCTTATCTCCGTTTTGCAATGTTGCCAATATTTTCTCCGATTGTAGCCAGCCAAAATTGCTCGTGTACTTTTTTTTCTTGGAAATGGGGGTATACCCCGGCTTCTGCATCATGACGATGCACACAACCATTTATTATAAAAAGGTTCAAAATAGTATCGTTTACAACTCACGCATCACCGAGGATTGATACAAAAATCAACCATCGAAAACAGCCCATACTATGACTACACATCAACATAGCCTTCTAGTATGACGCCAACCAGCCCGGCATAAGATATCCTGAGCGACCATCAGGAGCCGTGTGCATCCAGAAACCATGACATCCCGCTGCCCCTCCGGAGAGAGTATGGCCCAAAGCTGGACCCAATGTGAGACCATATGGATAACCTGCAAGAAATGAAAAGAGTTTTTTTTATTAAAAATTATATCATTCCTGACTCTCCAAATAGACCAACATAAAGCAGAAACCCCAATCCGGATAAAAGCCTTAGATTGTCTATCTAATTAATTACCAAACATATTAGTAATATTGGTCGGAGGTGGAAGATCATAAGTGAAATTAACCGTACGCCATAAGAGCTTAGCTAAAGGGCATTCAATAAAAAAGATGCTGAATGGTCTCCTGTTCCCCGCAGAAAACACATTTTGTACACTCATTCCAATGACGTTTAGCTAGATTGTCCTTAGTTAACAGCATCTTATTACTCAAGAACCACATGAAAATCTTAATCTTTAGCGGAATTTTAACCTTCCATAGATACTTTCTCAGAAAGGGGGTATGGTCACACATAAGATCTTCATACATCGACTTCACTGTAAACAAACCATTAGATGTCAAATTCCAAACAAAACGATCATCCTCTTCATTCAAATGTACCATCATGAGTTTCTGACATAATTGCAACCATGAAGTCCATTTATTACCACTCAACACTCTACGGAATGTAATATTCAGCGGTGGTTGGGCTAACACCTGAGCAACTGTGACATTCTTATGGTGTACAATATTATACAATGATGGATACTGTTAAGGCAAAAAAGTATTGCCTAACCAGGTATCTTCCTAGAAGCGGATACTCAAACCATTGCCCACTTTGAAAAAATCCCTAGAAAAAACTCATGTTTGACCCCCATTAAACCTTTCCAGAAAGGGGAATCGGTGGGCCTAGCTTGAACCTCCGATAACGTCTTCTGTCTTAGGTATTTATTATGTAGAAATTCTTGCCACACCCCGTCTTCATTAAGAAGTTTAAAGAGCCATTTACTCAATAAGCATCTGTTTTTGATTTTGAGAATCTCAATACCTAAACCCCCTTGATCTTTGGGTCTACAAACAATGTTCCATTTTGTAAGCCGGTATTTTCTTTTGTTTTCATCGGACTGCCAAAAGAACCTAGATCTATAGAAGTGCAAACATTTTCTTACCCCAACATGTATTTGCAGGAAAGACAACATAAACATCGGTAAGCTAGTTAACACTGAATTAATAAGAACTAACCTATCGTCATAGGATAGTAACTTCCCTTTCCAGCATCCTAATTTACTCTCAAACCGTGTTTCTACCGGATACCAATTCGAATTCTTGAGTTTTTTTTGTAATGGATTGGAATACCCAAATATCTAAAGGGGAGTTGTCCAGCATCACATCCAAAGATCTGTTTATACTGTTCCTCCTCCTCCTTTGCCTTTCCAAAATAAAAATCTCACTTTTATGAAAGTTAATCTTGAGCCTCGATAACTCTTCAAAGAGACACAAAATTAGTTTCATATTAACTGCTTTGTTGAGGTCATGTTCCAAAAAAAAGATAGTATCATCAGCGTATTGTAATATAGAGAGTCCTCCCTCAACTAAATGTGGAATTAACCCTCTGACTTGACCATCTTCTTTTGCTCTTTTAATTAAGATGGCAAGCATATCCACTACAATATTAAAAAGCATTGGAGAGATAGGGTCCCGTTGCCTTAGACCTTTTTTTGTCTAGAAATAATGACCAATATCATCATTCACCTTCACCCCAACACTACCTCCTTGAAAGAACTGTTGCACTAATCTACCCCATTCTAGAGCAAAACCTTTCATTCGTAATATTTGTTGTAAAAAGGACCATTTCACCTTATCGTATGCTTTCTCAAAGTCGATTTTAAATAACACCCCATCCATTTTCTTATTATGTAGCTCATGAATTGTTTCATGAAGTACGACTACCCCTTCCAAAATATTTCTACCTGACATGAAGGTTGATTGAGTTAGCTTTATAACTCTTGGGGCAATCCCCGAGATTCTTCGATTCGTACCAACTTTAGTGAATATCTTAAAACATACATTTAGCAAACAAATAGGTCTATATTATTGTATTTATTTTATCCTTTTCCCCTTTTCTTTTGCTATTCTGATTGATGCCTATGATTCCAAAACTGACCGTGTACATATCATCCCCTGTTAGCTATTCTGACTGATGCCTAGGATTTCAAAACTGCACCGTGTACTTATTTTCCCCTGCTTTATTTTTGCTAATTTGGTTCATGCCTATGATTCAAAACTTGCATTGAAATAGATATTTTTTTCGAAATGGAAGCATCGCTCCAGCCACTGCATCCAAAGGATGCACACAACTTTTCTTTATTAGATTATTCACAAAATCTTTACAAGGGAAATTCAAAGATCAGCTCAAAACTACCATCGTATTGACAACTCGCTAAACCTACAAGAACGATGAAGGTGGTGATCAAGAAATAGAGCATGTTCCCTGCCCTCACACCAACGCACATCATCTAAAAACTAAGTGTCTGCCCAAGTAGCCCATTGGCGGGTGAGAAGCACAACCAGTCTTCCGTGAATCCATCTTCAAGAGTGATCAACGCATTGATCTTGCCAGGCCTTTCATCGACGTCGGCACGACGCCAGACGACACCACCATCCTGCGCGCGTTCATGACACTGCGTCCGTCTCCAAGACACCGATGTACCATGATGCCGAGATTCGATGACGCCAACAACAAAAGCACACAGCTCAACCTCAACACCACCACCTTCCATTTTCTTCTCCAAAAATGATGCCCCCAACAGGTAGAACAGCGCCGTGCGCCGCTATCGTCTGATCCGGGAGACCTGGGTCTGGGTTTACCCCCGGAGCACCCCATGCGAGAAGAAACACAAACTGCAGAGACAATGCCTTCAACAAGGTATCGACGAATAGGCTCCGCCATGACCAAAGTACAAGCCGACTTTCAACAGCAGCCACGCCTCGCCGTCGGGGACTAAATGAAGGATCGCGAGACCCGCGAAACTAGCCGATCCCCTCCGACGAAAGAGGAGACCACCACCAACATGGATTCCTCATACTGCGGGGCCACCCCAGGAGCACCGCCTGCCGTCGACGTAGAGTGCATGGCCCGACCAAGCCCATCTAGGATCAGATATGACCCTCTTGCCCCAGGCTGCACCCACCGCCGCCAAACCACCGAGGTCCCCATGCCGCCTCCATCAACTGCAGTGGTCGCAGATGGCCAGAGCGGGCGCCGCCACTGTGCCTCCATGGCAATTGAGGATCTCCGCCGCTGCTTCCACGCTAGATGGGCTTTGCCCGGTAATGACTCCGGTGACGGCTGGAGGGGAAGCGCGTAGGAGTGAGGGGAGAGGGGGGGGGGGGGCAGGGATACCTCGGTGCGACGCGGGGTGCCGCCGCACATGGGTGGTAGAGGGTTAGGGCGAGTTCGTCTGAACCTCCTCTTTAAATGTTTTACGATATAAATAGATTCAATTAAATAAATAATCACTCTGATTTTAACTTACATAGAGTGAGGCAAATTTGATATAGTTTTATTGTATTCGTCTCATAGGGATAGTTCTTATAATGGGATTATATATGTACATATACTTATTGGGATATATTTACATGCTATAAGGTCTTGAAATTCCAAATGTGTTTTTCTAGTTTTTTAAACCCAGATAATTTAATTGTATCAAAACCATTAGATGTAGTTTTTTTTTTGTCGGACCGCTGATCCATTCAGCTTTTGAAACTATATGTTTTTCTTAAAAAAGATTTTGAAACGATATACCACTTGTTTAGAATCTATAGACGCTGTGAAATTTTGGTACAACATCCATCTAAGGTATACACACACTATAATTATTCATTATTTTTATTTTTCTAGTGAGACATGGTCTTATTTAGAGTTTCGCATAGGGCTCCAGATTGTGCCGGCCGGCTCTGGTGCCTCTAATTAACTTCCTAGTCTAGAACTCTAGATGCACAACAAAATGGAGGGAATAATTTGTGTACCCATCAAGTCTTTGTGACTAAGTCTATATATATTACGTCCGTCGGTAGGGACAATTTCATTATGGATCAAGCCTTTGCGAATATGTCTAGAGTCATTTGCTTATAATTTTGCTCCACGTGATCCGTTGCTGGTTATGATTAGTTTAGTTCGGTAAATAGACAGTCAAACGTCAATAGTTAGTGCACAATAGCCTCGGATAGAGATGTCAATCTCTGCACTGTGTGTACAATGGGGACGACTGGATCTAGTTGTGAGAAGACTTGGGGACTGATCGAGGTCGTGCTAATTAAGAAGACTTGGGGACTGATCGAGGTCGTGCTAATTAAGATCAGTAATCCATCTAAGGTATAAGTATACTCTCGTTGTAGCTACTCCGTAGTTATAGTGGGAGTAACATAACTACTTTTAGAGTCGGGGATCTAGGGATACGAGGAAGACTAGTAAACTGAGAAAGAGGGAGTAGATTAGTAACATATACATGTTATTACTATATGTTACTTTCCACTATGACTAGTCTTAGAGTTCGAGATCCATCACTCCTTGGGTTTAGCTAGCTGGCCATAGTGTAATGTTCTCGGTCAACTCCCAAAAAAATTAATTTAGCTCTAGAGAGTTAGACTCGCTTCATACCGGTTTATTAGGTTATCACGCTAAAGAAACTTTGACCATTAATTTGATATACCATTTTATGGCATGAATCTTATATTTTATTGACTAAATTAATAATTAGTATTTTTTCTTTAGCGTGTAATACACTAATAAACGATTGTGGAGGGAGTACCCGTCACCTAACATCTAGCTAATTAATGTGGCATTGATAAGTGTATCCACAACCTGGCGATCTAGGGATCACCAACCTGAAGTTTCCATCGGGATTCGTGTCTCGAGAGGAATACGGGTACCTCGGCAAGACCCTCAGGTTATCGACCGCGGGGTGCTAGAGGCAACGCTCAAGGCCACCTATAGACATGGCGACAACGGGAAGCGAAGGCGGATGCACGACAGAGAGAGACAGTATTATCCAGGTTCAGGTCCCTCGTGGAGAGGTAAAACCCTCTACGTCCTACTTGTGTTGTATTGATGACTTGCAAATCGAGTGTAGTGTTTACAAGGTGGTGGCTTGAGGAACTAGCCTAGATCCCGATCTGATCTCCAAAGGTTGAAGAAGAGAGGATCAGAAAGGTATAGGTCGGAATCTGAGCCGGGGGGAAGGATCTTTCTCTACTGGGCAGCTACCCATCCTTTTATAGAGGCACCGACCCTCCTCCCCATGGAAACTTGGGGGAGGGGCAAACAGAGGCATGCCCAAGGAGGAGGACATCTGTCCCTAATTACACACACACACACACGTAGAGGAAGGGCTCTGGTCCACGGGAGTGGTTGTGGGCGATGTTGACATCCCTGCCAGGCTGCGCCGTTCATGGCTAGCTTTACGGAAAGGAGGCAATGGCCATTCCGCTTTATGCAGGCAAAGTCGGGGCCTCTTGTGTCTTCTAGGGTGCCTCAGTGCTCGCGTGACCCCCTTTAGATTCATCCCTACGCAGTTCGCCCGGTGGAGGAGTCTTGCACCGCGTCTCCTGGAGCCTGAAGCTCATCCTCGCGAAGGGGTAGCTCGCGAGGGGTCTCTGCCCTCCTGGCATCGCAATGTCTTGAAGTCCTCGCGAGGGGTGCTCTCAAGGGGCTTTACTCTCGCGAAGCCTCTAGTCCTCGTGGAGGGGTTGCACCTTCTTACCTCGTAGATGGGCAGTTGCACTGGCCCAGTATAGGGTGGACCGTGGTAACCCCGGTGCCACTACACTGACAGTAGCCCCTGGGAGCCTAGCCCGCTCGGGCCAGACGCGAAGGGACAGGGACCCCAAATGCTACAGCCCCAGCGGTGGCACGTGGCGGAGCGTGCAGTTGCTAACACGCGTCTTCAATCCTGGCCACATAGGCCAAACGACAGTTGGTGGAGGGCCCTTGGATTCGCCTTGAGCGGGGAAACGTCGCGTCCAATCGGTGCTCCGGGAACCGCTCTCACGCTCTTAAAGGATGTCAAAAGCAGGGTTTTTTTTCTTCTTTGTCGTCTTCTCCGTCGCTGCAGTTCCACTTCTCCTCTTCTCTCCTCCATCTTCCCTTCTGTTGACTCTCGTTCGCCGCACCCATGGCGCCCAAGTGGAGGCTAGAAAAGGCCTCCACATCCGAGCCTGCCGTCGGCCCTCGGCTCCTCTACAATGCCCTTGATGCGGGGTCGCGGCCGGACCCGCGGGAGCAAGAATAAGCCCTTGTTAGTGCCGCTCGCGGACGCCGGAAATTCCGTGACGAAGCGCGGCCATGGCCATCGACAAGTTGCCCGCGGGCATCCACGTCGGTGGTGGCGGTGCCCTTGTAGGCCACGCGCCCTCGCTGTCGGCGGCCGATGGAATGTTCACTGATGTGAAGCCACCCATGGCGGTTGCCTGGAAGTCTGGGTCTCTGTGGCTTGGGCTCTCCCATGAGTTCGTCGTTGGCATCACATAGGCACATCTGGTTAAGCTGAAGCTCTAGAGCGACCTGGACGCTGCCTTCTCCAGGTACGAACAGGTCTACGCCTTTGTGGGGGAGACCAGCCTGCGCCAGGTGACCATCCGCGATGGCGACAGAGAATTGTACCTTATGGGAATTGGAAGGAATTTACTGCCCACTAAAAGATCGAATGGGGCCCTCCTGGTGATCCACCATCGGGAGGAAACCTACCATTTCACCGTCAAGGTATTCGGTAGCAGGTCTACTATGGGCCGACAGACGTCTAGACCTCGACGACTCCGTCCTCCTAGACGTGTTTGCTTCTCTAGGCTCCGGGTGGCGATCCCTTTTGCTTTTCGTCCATCGTATGTAAATCCTCGACAGTCCAGGCCATGCCTGCGAGAGCACTTTGGCTTGTAATGAACATGCCATTTCCTTGCTCGCTCTGCTTCTTGTTATTGCTCCTAACTATCCCTTTGTGTTACCATCCATCATCCGAGTAGGAGTACAAGCATGCAGGGGTATAGGTCCAACCTCGATGGGAAGGCGTTGATTTCAAACGTGCCTTTCCTGAGCGTGTCCATGGGTCGCCCGTAGCTGATAGCCACGCCGGGCCTACCAAGGTGAGCGGACGCTTGGTGAGACATCGCCGCGGAGGTATCTCGCACGGGAAGGGGTCATTGAGATGAGCCCCGCTGGCACCAAAACATAAGGGCCTTGTCCTACAACCCTTAGTGCGAAGGCATCCACGTAGCGAGAAGGCCGAACCATTCAGAAGATGTACCGTCGTGGAGAGGGGACTTCCTCGCGCAGATGGAATTAGTCCTCGTGGAGAGGCTTCCTCGTAGAAAGAGGGAATAGTTCCCGAGAAGGGACTTCCTCGCGAATAGGGAATTAGTCCTCGCGGAGAGGCTTCCTCGTAGAAAGATGGAATAGTTCTCGAGAAGGGACTTCCTCGCGAAGAGGGAATCAGTCATCATGGAGAGGCTTCCTCGTAGAAAGAGGGCATAGTCCTCGAGAAGTAACTTCCTCACAAAGAGGGAATTAGTCCTCGTGGAGAGGCTTCCTCGTAGAAAGAGGGAATAGTTCCCGAGAAGGGAGTTCCTTGCGAAGGGGGAATTAGTCCTCATGGAGAGGCTTCCTCATAGAAAGAGGGAATAGCCAACATTCGATTGCAATGCCACCTCAGAGAGGCTTTCCTATGGCGTCATTCCCGCGTGGGGCTTCCTCATGAGAAAAAATTCTCGTGAGGGGATTGCCGGAGGAGACACCTTGTAGAGGCTTGCCTATGGTGTTACCAATGACGACTGCAATGCCCTACAAGAGTACACCTGTACGATCTTCCGAGAGGACAAGAAAGCACAAACTCCGCCAAACACGAAAGAACGTAACAGAAGCAAAGGAAATCTTGCAGCGCGGTAGCCCCCGAGCCTGGCGTCTGGTTGCCCGCGCGCTCGTTGGCGTGGTGGAGAAACCGCTAGGCCTTGAAAGGAGTCGTCTGCGAGCGCCTTGGCGATGTGGGAGGGCACCGAAGGGCGAGTAGTGCCACCTCATGGGACCTAGAGTCGGTGACAGGCCCGACGAGGTGGGCCAAACGCCTGTCGTAGAAGTGATCCGCGGGATGCTAACGAAGCCTTATCACGCCGGGTGAGCCCCCAAGCCCCAAGACCCTACAAGGAGCAGCGGGCACGGGCAGATCATGCACTATTCAGCACGCGCATGGCCGCTGCCGCGTGAGGACTGGACCTTGCCAACCACATGGATCCATGCACACTAGCTTCTGGCATCCGCCTTGCTGATGGTGAACCCGAGGCACGCCAGATGTCGGGGTTTCATGTCTCGAGAGGAACACAATTACCTCGTCAAAACCCTTAGGTTATTGACCACGAGGGGTTGAGTCAACGCTCCAGGTGACCAATAGACATGGCATAGACGGGAAGTGGCAGCGGCAAGGCAGAGAGAGACACGGTATTACCCAAGTTCAGGCCCATCGTGGAGATGTAAAACCCCTTCGTCCTGCTTGTGTTGTATTCTTACCAAGTGAGTGTAGTGTTTACATGGTGGTGACTTGAGGAACTAGCCTAGTTCCCTATCTTATCTCCCGAGGTTGAAGAAGAGGGGATTAGAAAGGTATATGCTTGATGGAAGGATCTTTCTCTACTGGGCAGCAACCCCTCCTTTTATAGAGGTACCGACCCTCGTCCCCATGAAAACATGGGGGAGGGGCAACCACATGCGTTCCCAAGGAGGAGGCCAACTTTCCCTAACTACACATATGTAGACCAGGTGTACACCATGGAAGGGCTCCAGTCCACGGGAGTGGTTGTGGGCGATGTCGACATCCCTGCCACGTTGCGCCATCCATGGCCAGCATTACGAAATGGAGGAAACGGCCATGCTGCTTTACATAGGTAACATTGGGGCCTCTTCTGTCTTCTTGAGTGCATCACTGCTCGCGTCATCCACTTTAGCTTCATCCCTCTGCAGTTCGCCCTGCGGAGGAGTCTTGCGCTGCGTATCCTGGAGCCTGATGCTCATCCCTCGTGAAGGGATACCTCACGAGGAGTCTCTGCCCACCTAGCTGCGCTAAGTCTTGATGTCCTAGCTCGTGAGGGGCTTCACTCTCGCGAAGTCTCTAGTCCTCGTGGAGGGGTTGCACCTCTCCTTAACTCGTAGATGGGCCGCCACACGGGCCCAACAGTAGGTGTACCGTGGTACCCCGGTGCCACTACACCAACAATTTCTTCTCCTTTGCTTTGAGAATATATATGAAGATTAACTTCAACAAGAGTGAGGTGGTCATATTGTGAGTTGACCACCATGAGCATATCAGTATCACTAAGTTTCTTAACTTCAAGCTCAACAACTTTCCAATCACTTACCTGGGGATACCTATGAGCGACCGTTGACTGAGTCTTGAGGACTGAGAGTTTAACGTGGGTCATCAAGTTGACCCATTTCAAAGGAAGTTTATGTCATCCCTGCCAAGGCTAACTCTTACCAACTCATGCCTCTCGAATCTCCCCACGTGTGCTATGTGTCTTCACCGACTCTACAAAGGGGACTCACCCGTGAATGGACAACAATATAAGCAGGCTCTTTTGGGAAGGCGTGTGAGATGCTAGGAAATACGACCTTGTCAAATGGGCAACAATGTGCTCCCGTAAAGATGGGCAAGTCTGGGATCACCAATATTGATCTCATGAATCAGGCCCTCCTCTCGACGTGGTGGTGGAAACTCTGCCAAAATGACCAAGGCCCGTGGGCTAGTCTTATCCGGGACAAGTACCTACGTAAAGGTGAGGTGCTCAACTCGCCTACCATGGTTGACGTGGGGTAACCATGACAATGCCCATGAGTGATGGGCTAGGGTTTCGGGAAAGAAGCGTGATGATGATTTTCGATGGTGTACAAGCACAACACATGAGATTTACCTAGCTTCAGTCCTCCGATGGAGAAACCCTACATGCTACTTAGAGCATCTCCAACAGGCGCACAAAAAGGCGGCGCGCTACACCTCCGTTTCGCCGCGCGGTAAACGGATAGCGCGCGCTGCGCCGGTTTTTGCACCGCCGGACGCGCCAATATGCAGCGCGTGCGCGGGCGTTAAAAATGGTCCTCCGTCGTGCGCGCTAAAATACAGCGCGCGCGGGCGCGGAAAACAGTTTTCTACACTACTATGCATCTCACAAAGATCAAATACTCACACATAAATCATGAAATAAATAATCTACCATAATTTAAATGGACACAAAGTGCAACACACATCACATAGTTCAAGACCGACACACAAGGCCGCTAGGGTTTGACGCACTGGGCGGCGGTGCGGCGGAAGCAGCGGCGGCGGAGGGTGGGACGGAGTAGGGAGGGGTCGGTGGGCTGCTGGAGGGGCCGTCCATCGTCGGGATTGCGCCGGCGGCCGCGCGGAGACGAGGGATTGGGCGCTCGGGCGGCGACGCGGAAGGGGAAGTTTCAGCGCGGGGGTTTTCTCGCGCGTGGATGAGCGATGCCGTGCTCTGTAGTCGGCGCACAAAGTATGCCGCTCGAGATAGCGCAAACCGGCCCGCGCCCTAAAAAATTTACAGTGCCGCGCGGTTTGCAACGCCTGCTGGAGGGCCGATTTTTCTCCCGCGCGCTGCAAACCGGCAGTTTTTATGCCGCGCGGGCGTTTTAGCGCGCCTGTTGGAGATGCTCTTACATGCTTGTATTAAGATGATAATTACAGGAAGTTACCGTAGAGGCGAAAGTGGTGACGATCTAGCAGATCCGCGTCTCTCTTGTCTGTCCTCTCTCCTGGTGGCCCCTCCTGGTTTTTTTAGGTAAAGCCAGGTCTCAGGTTAGCCAGTCCAGGTAGGGTTTGATGCATGCTGGCTTGATGTGAGCCTTAGAGAGCGTGTAGGCATCACATAGCTTTGGCGTGATGCTTCTCGCCTTGTATCTTGTGTTGACCTGCGGCCTGCGGGCATGGTTTCTCACTGGAAGTTCTGCGCGTGTTGGCCCGCATGCATGGTTTGTAACATCTAAACTTTTCTATGTCATACTTTGGCTTTATATATAAATCTAGGCTTAGGCGTTCCGTTTGAAAAGAAGATATGGAGAGTCGTACATCTTAAATATTGTCCCCCAACCTCTATGTCTAGTAATTTTGTAACCAAAACCATGCCAAGCTTTGCTATTTCTAAAAAATCCAGACTGGGACTCATGTACTCATGATGGGCTCCAAACAAGTAGTAATGTCAGCGCACTAGATAGGAAAATATAGAAGGGATATCGTATGATTTTGTCGCCCCCGTGTGTCGTCTCCGCGTGGTGGCCGGGGGTAAACCCTAGATCCCACCGCCCTCCCACCCCTCTTCTGTCCTCCTCCCTCGCCGCCTCCACGGGGGCACGCCCGGGCAAAGCCCTGGCGGCGCCGGCGCCGGCAGGGCATCTTCATTTCCCTTGGGTGGCGGGGTGGACGCGGTGGCGCACCTCTGGGCCAGGGCATGGCGTTGCGTCGGGGGCCATGGCGTTGGCACTCCGTTTCGGCCTGATCTATGTCGTGACAGGCGGCAAGGCGGTGATGCGCCTGGGTCGACGACCGATGGCCGTCTTCTTCAGGCAGTGAGGGCTGTGGGCGGCACGGGCTGGCGCCGTTCATCTCTGCCTCCGGTGGAGGTGATGGCGTGGTGGTGGTGGGGATCCAGGCTGATCCTCAGGCTGCATGTGCGGATTTGTGAGGCGGCCGGCCGGTGAGAGCCGGGCTCCGACATTATCGGAGCCGATGATGGCGGCATCCTTGGATGTCGTTACCTTGTTGACGGTGTTGTGACTGCATATCTCTCGCCTCTTGCCACATGTTTCGGGGGAAATCCTAGATCTGGGTCTCCCGGATCAGACGATGGCGACGCTATCAGTGTCGCTTACCCTCTGGGGGCATCGTCTTGGAACTCCTGATGCCTGGAGAGGTCTACTGGTGGAGCGGTGTTTCATCTGCAATGTCGACGGGGATGGGTCTCGGCGACGGGTGTGTGCTGGTGGGACGCGGGCAGGGAGGTCGTCGGCAACATGAATGACGAAGGTTGTGCAGACTTTTATCCTGAAGGTTGCTCGGCGGTTCGATGGAGGTGATGGCTTCTGTAGCATGTGCATGAGGTACTCGCTAAGAGTCTGCTAGACCGGATGTGAGCTCCCGTTTCACTTAGAGGGTGTCTCGGGATTTGCGATGTTCACGGCTCTTAGTTAATGATGGGTTTTTGTGTTTTCAGGGCAAAGGCCCTATTAGCATGTTTTTTCACTCATTGTCAGGTATAGGTGTTATGTGGTGGTTTTGGGGATCTTGATGCATAATCTTTATTAGACCTTTGCTAAATAAATTAATAAAGATGGCCATATGCATCAATCGATGCAGAGGCTGGGGCATAGCCTCCATTTTTTTTTTTGATTTTGTAGCAATTGCCCTATATATGGATTCAAGCAAAACAAACGGTGATAGCTTATACAGATATACTCTGCTAATATCAAAGTGTGATCACTTACTGCAGTACTACCTATATGCTTGGAACCAAAGGTGACCTCACAATACAAAAATAACAGTACACACTTAGGATATGCATAAGAAAGAGAATTACACAAGTACTCGTACATATTTTCTTGCAACTAATTAAGGGAACCTCGTGATTCTTACAACAACAGATATAATACAGCTTGGCATACAAGTTGTTCAGACTGAAGCCCACTTAGCTGACAGCTGACTCACATTTGGCGGGATCGAATGAATGCGACAAGTTGCTCTGCAACTTGAGTCATTGTCGGCCGTTGATCCACATCAAGGTCAAGACACTTCATAGCGAGGTCTGTGAGACTATCAAGAAGGCCTACATCTGCTCCCACCGCGATCTCTGGGTCAAATAGCTCGGTCGATTTCATCCCTTTTTTGTGATTCTCAATAAAACTATTCACTAAGCTTGTATTGCTGGGATGAGTGGCCTTCTTCCTGCTGATGAGCTCTAGGATCACCACTCCAAAACTGTATACATCACTTTTTGCTGTCAACAAGCCTGTTTGCAGGTAAACTGGATCCATATAAGTCATATCACCGATGACTAAAGCAGTGTGTTCGTTGTCTCTTGCAATCAACCTTGATATACCAAAGTCTGAGATCTTGGGCACAAACTTGTCATCCAAGAGAATATTTGCTGGCTTAACATCACCATGCAAGATGACTGTATTGGCTTGTGAATGCATATAAGCTAGACCCTGTGCTGCTTCTGCAGCAATATTCATCCGCGCATCCAAACTGAGAGGCTTCTTCTCCCCACCATGAAGAATGTCATCCATGCTTCCTTGTGATATGAACTCGTACACTAACATGGGGGTGTCCACTTCCAGGCAACAACCTATGAGCCTAACAATGTTCTTGTGGATAACTTTAGACTGGATGATGATTTCATTTGTAAATTGGTCACTCTCCATCTGGTTGCCACGAACCGGTTTCTTTACAGCGACCCATGCACCATCAACGAGGCCCTTGTAAACTTCTCCAAAGCCACCTTTTCCAATTGTATTGCTAGGTTTTAAAATTGGTGTGAGGTCATCCTTTTTGAAAAGCTTTATAATACTAGCCTTTTCTAATGTAGGACCACCATTCTTTCTGTATAACTCACGCCTCATATGCCTCTCTCTCCGCACGATGATAATGAATGCTATGAATGCCAAGAGAAGAATACCACCTATTATACCTACATGGACAAAGAACCAACTTCACTAGTTAGTTGACCGAATTTTCATATATTACTATGTGAGGTAAAGATTAGATCAGATATGATACTGTAGATCTGTGTAATCATAACTAAGCAGACAATTATATATTTCATTCACTTTCAAACTTTTTTTTGAGTGTTCACCGGGGGGAGTAAAAGCTCCCGCCTGAAACTTATGATGAAAAATCTACCATTCATCATTCAACCCATCTCTAATAAATATACTCTCTGATGGTATTGTGCAATCCAAACATTGGAGAAATAAGATATATTTTGGGGAACACAACAACTATAAAAAATAATAGTACACTGGAATGAAATAAGTTCTGTGATGGTACCTATGGAAATCTGTGCAGGCAATGGGATAATAGGAGTGCAGGATTCCTTATATGGGTCATTGCTTTTATAACCTGTACCACAGTCGCATTTGTAATGTCCGTCGAAGTTCTTGCATTTACCGCGGCAAGAATAGTCTTCTGGACGTGCACATTCGTCTATGTCTGTATCATGCAAGTTCACAGAAATTATTCATCAGGACATTACGAAACCACATCTCATACAAATAGTAGTCTCTCCATTAATTCCAAAGCAATCGCATTCTAAACCTTAGCAGAAGACTAAATAAGTACATGTTATATGAATTATTTAGGGAAAGAGAACTGAGACCTAGTGAATAATAAATAATAATTATCTTGTTTTTTTACTTGTGTCTTTCATTTTCATTCTCTTATAGTATTTGTAAGATTAATTTACCTTATGTTAATGTTTGTAGAAACTAGTGCTTGCTAGGCTGCTATATACAGAACCAGTGCTATATCACCTGTCATATCATAGCGCTTCAATTGGGTAATGTTTGCATCTAGTAGGAGTAATAATAGAATTCCTAGGGAAAACAAGAAGCGTCGAATAAAGTTACCAGTGGTACTTACCGGTGCATCCATTGACAACGTAAGCGTTGCCTTCGTAGCCTGCGGTGCAGTTGCAGATGTAGCCAGGCCCATTCTTGGAGTCGACGCACTCACTGTGGACACTCTTGCAGGCGTACTCCGGCGCCGAAGCTGCGGCGGCGCATGTCCATGGCAGGGAGCCCTTGTCGCGGATGGCCCAGTCGAGTGACATGGGCATGCTGGTGGTTGACAGGGAGCCGTTGACGTCCGTGTGGATGAGGTCGGCCCTCTTGAAGGTGTAGTAGCCCCTGTCGACGATGAAGGCGTAGTCGCAGGGGCAGAACGTCTGGTTAGCGTGCGACCAGTATCCGCCAGTCTCGAAGGAGAGTATGCTTTGGGTGATCCCCGATGGGACGCCGACGCTGCAGCAGCCGATGCCCGTGCACGCGCCCTCAATCGGGCCGCTGGCGTCGTTGGCGTAGGCCACGCACGCCGTGTAGTACATGTAAGAGTGGCGTTCACCCGCCCCGGCCATGATTTGGACGTAGGTGTTGCAGCCAAGGATGACGAGCTCATTGAGGTCGCTGGAGATGCGGTACACGCCTTCCACGTCCAGGCCCAGCTCGCCGTAGTAAGACCCGGTGACGTAGCCGGTGACGTTGAAGCACTGCCACGACACCGGCCGCATCACCTGGGCCACGGGGTGCGGTGACACCGACAGGCTCAGCACCTGTATGTCCGGGCTGGTGCCCGTGCCCGCCATGACCGCCACCGAGTTGTTGATGCAGGAGATCTTGAAGCCCTTGCGGAAGCAGTCGTTGCCGCCGTCCTTGCCGATGCCGAAGGGGTAGGGGATGCTCACGTTGCCACACCTATTCACACATCCCGGCGACAGGGTGAGGGTCTCCGGCACGGGGGCTGACATTGTGGTGACGAGCAGCGCCGGCAGCACAAGTATCATCCACATCATAGATGAGCTTCCCATGGTTCCTCCACTACTTTGTTTGTGGACGGGAGAGCTAATCTCTTAGCTGTGCCGATCGACTCAATCATCTACCTACCTGCAGCGTTCGCTTAAATACACAAATGGAGAGTTGATGCCTGTACCGACTACTACTAGCTTGTAATTGCTTATGTCTTTTGAACTGGCTAGAGTATGTAATTTCACATGGTATTAGACGTACAAACTCCTGGGTTTAAATTCTAGCCAATGCAGTATTAAAAATAAGTATTTACAGCCTCTCAAAAAAATCAAAACATACACGTGCAAGGCCCATGCGAGATAAAAAAAGCCCACCGGCGTAGACGGGATGGGAGGTTTTGAATATAATTGTCTAATCTTTCAATTATATCGATCTTTTGATTAAACTGGCTAGAGTATTCAATTTCACACCACTTTATTTTTTTCTACGGGAATTAACAAAAGGCAGATTTCTCCTAGCGCAATGTATCTCCAGCACTTAGATGCTAATCATGGATTAATCTAATCATAATTATGTATTTTCTCCAATCCATAATAAATACTGTGGTTTTAGTTTTTTTACATATAATTTTTAACTCTTTATGGTAAAATTTAAACTAAAATCATGAAACTTATTATGGATCGGAGTAAGTACTAGTTAGTCTCTCTGTTTTTTTTTACTTATCTCAGTTTTAGATTTAGTAAAAGTCATACTTTATCAAGTTTGACTAAATCTTAAAAAAAATAACAACGGGTTATAATACAGAATCTATGGCATTAGAATCGTTATAAATTGCATTTTCATAATATATGCATTTGGTATGATAGATTATGATATTTTTTCTTTAATTTTGGACAAATTTATAGAACTTGACTTTAAATAAAACTTACAACATGATCGTTGGATGCTGCATAGGTAATGGTTCAAAATGTCAACTGTTGCATATGAGTATTTTTTTGGCCAGAAAATAATACGACGATAGATGGATGTTGCGTATGTAATGGTTCAAAATGTCAACTGTTGCATAGGAGTATTTTTTTGCCAGAAAATAATACGACGATCGATGGATGTTCCGTAGGTAATGGTTCAAAATGTCAACTGTTTGGAGATACTTTTCTATACCACTTGCCCCTTAAAAATGTTCAGTGCACAAGTTGTCATTATAAGATGTATTCTCTAGTCGTATGTCCTTGTCTATATGTGTCTTTCATTATACACGTATAGCATCATTTGTAGAGTCTTGTAAAGAATGAGATACACAAGACAAGACAACGAGAAATTTCTAAGACATGAAACCACCCCTAAAGCCTTGGGAGTTTCTTGTACATGAAGAATGACAAAGAACATAAGAGCAAGAACGAAGAAGTGATACCAAAAGTAGTAGAATGATTTTGATGATTGTATGTTATTATTGAATGTGCTGTCATCTCTCGTTAATATATGAGCCAACTAGACTATGTACAAGAAAAAAAAATCGGATCTTAGTCCAAAACCGTAACTCCAACTCGACAGGTGTACAACTGGTCTGCGACATGGTGGCCAAGTGAGGAAGAAGTTACTAGGAAGGAAAGAGATAAGGTGGTCCCAATGTGGTGACACGTCCACGCTAACCGTGCCCATGGTTACACACTAAGGAGCCGGTCCGGTTGTCAAGACTAGGTCACAAAGTCGCCGGACTCATCTGTGACATGTCCTCACCAGACAGGTTTCCTTGGACTTGTTTAGGGCATGTCCAGGCCTGATTGGGTTTGGTCAGTCTACGTGTATATCTAGCCCTTCTTGGGTTTGGTCGAATTATCAGGATATACATGACCGGGCTTTTTGTACACTTGCAATATTTCTATTACCATGGTAAACTAGGAGTATGATGGCTGGATTCCTACGATCAACAACAGGGTGGTTGCAGAACTTGTAGCAGCAAATATTATTTATATAAGTTTGTCCCTCATAACCTTTGCAAATGGCTATAAACACAACCCCGCAATTGCGTTGTCAGGCGCAGCCACGTTCACACCTAAACTGTGGTTTGAAATTAGCCTATACTATAATTTGCTAAAATGGCAAATAGTTAAGAGTTTAAATAATAAATGTAAACTAAAGCTAGAGAGTGTTTGCGGAGTGTGTTTGTGATATGGTTGAGGGGTTCTCAAGGAGCGTAGGTTCCACCACTAGTATTGCTATTACTTATGATTAGAATGAACTATATCTTCGCTATGCTTTGTGTGGGGAGAGGTCCATAATAAGATGCACCCAAAAAGCCATCGGTCATCCCATCTCTAAATAATTACAACAGCTAATATTCTGCAAGCCACATATTGACTATTGATATTAAGGGTTTTACCCCATGGTTATGAATATGAGCTTAGTGAGTCCCTCCTTATCCCCCTCTTCCATGTGTTAAAGTGCCGATACGGTAATGTCACTTCCTGCCGTTCACTTTACCACATTTCAAAGGGTAGTTCCCTCTTGAGACCATAAGGAAAATATTACATGGTGCACAACATATAATATCAAGAGAGAGAACTAACAAACATTCATAGATCAAAGGTATACGAAATCTTTATTCACATCATAATATTACTAGGGTTTCTCCATATCTCCCCAAGAACAAAGTAACTACTCATACATGAAAGGAATCAACATCATGACAATATGAAGGTACAATTGCATACAAGTGTAAATCCTAATAGGGTTCGGATCAAAACCAAGTAGACAAAGGGGATTGAAGATGTAAAAGTTGATGATGATGATGGAGATCGATGTGTTGCCCTTCAAGATCCTAGTCTCCTCCTCTTCTATGTTGGTGGATATGGTGATGGAGGCAGTGGCGGCGGAGCGGCAGGACTCCGTCCCTAGGGCGTGGATGAATGATGTGCCTCTCCTTGGCTCCTCCCCTCCTTAAATCGTAATCTGGAGGTCGGTTTCGCGATCCGACAGACCTAGAGGCTGAATATGTCCATCAGGCCTTCACAAATGTTGTTCTGTTTGACGAAACGGTGCCGACGGAGCCCCGTATGGCCGTACGGTACGGACAGACTCTTCCCGTACCGATGGTCGCTATTTTTTTTTGAAATTTTACTGTAGGGGAGTCCCCCACAGTGCTTTATTACTCATAAGGTTAGAACAAAAGTCAGGATCTAATCTAAAGATATGTACAAAAGGAAAAAAAGAAAAATTACAAGAGGTTGTCAATCCAGGAGGCTAAAATATGAGTATCACCCCACCCTATACTTAAGTAGAGTAATGTCTTGTAGAAAACCAGATTTCCAAGCTCTAAAAGAAGGCTTCATCCCTTTGAAGATTTTATCATTTCTTTGCTTCCATATATTCCAACATGCTAGAATGACAATTTCCACAAAACAAGGACCCGTGAAATGTTTCTTGGCATACATCAGCATTTCAGGCCCTGAGTATGTGCCCCAAAATATCTGCCAATAGGACCATATCCTGGCACTGAATAACATTGGAAGAACAAATGTGACCAGTCTTCCAGGTTTCGCATGGGCAAAGAACACAAGTATGATCATCAGTAACCCTCCAATTTCTTCTGATCAGCATCTCTCTGGTATTGATTCTGTCATGAAGTATTAAGCATGCGAAAAATTTATGCTTAGACATGCATTTACTTCTCCAAATCCATTGCGAAGGAAAATGATTAGGCAGATGTTTAAAACTGAGATCATATACTTTCTTGGGAATGCATGTGCCATCCTTTGAGCATGTGAGAGTCCAAACATCTGCCACTTCTGAATCCAGAACAAACCCATCAAGTTTCTGTTGTAATTGCCGTAATTCATTAGAAGCTTCCAGTGAGAGTGGTAAATGAAAATTATTAAATCAGTGCTAGAGAGTGCTTGCTTCACTGAGCATAATTTATCAGTCGCAAAGGAGAACAATCTGGGGTAGGCCTCTTCAAAAGTCACAGACCTCCAGGGATCAGACCAGAATAGCACAGTTTGTCCATTACCTACTTTGCAGTTGCAAATCTGCCTATAATAATCAGATAGCCGCATAATATTTCGCCACCAGAAAGAACCGCAAACAGCCACGGCATGCAGAGCTTCATTATGGTAATATGCATGTTTAACCAGACGTACCCATGGTAGATCAGCATCATTGTAGAAATTGTGTAGGTGTTTCAGCAATAGACACTTGTTCTGAATATTCAAATTTATAATACCCAAACCTCCTTTACTTTTTGGTCTACATACCATATCCCATGAGGCAAGTGAGAGTGCCTTGTCATCATCCATTTTTTTGTGCCATAGACAGTGTCTTCTAGCCCGATCAATAACATTGATGGCTCCATCAGGAATATCTAAAGAGCAGAGAAAATGGATCGGCATGGATGATAATACATAATTAACCAAAACCAGTCTGTCTCCATAAGAGAGAAATGAAGCTGAAGCTGTCAATCTTCTTTCAATTCTGTCCGTCAGAGGTGAAAGATCCTTTATGGTGGGCTTGGTGGTTCCCATTGGTAGGCCAAGATAAGTGAAAGGCATAGCTGCCACCGCACACTCAAAGTAAGAAGCTAAAGAATTGGTCTCTTGATCATCCATGTTGATTAGCACTAAAGAAGACTTGTGATAATTCACCCTAAGACCCGTGAATGCCGTGTATTCTTCCAATATTTGCTTAAGGATTTGTAACTGACTAGGGTCTGCTGGTAAAACTATTATTGTGTCGTCAGCATACTGTACTATTGGGTAATCATTTGATCCTCTATTTGGAATAAGAGTTTGCAGCCGCCCCTCTATGTAAGCATGATTAATAAAGCTTTTCAACAAATCGCCACCTAGAACATACAATAGTGGGGACAATGGATCTCTTTGACGGACCCCTCTCCTACATACAAAGTTTCTGCTTGGGACACCATTTAGTAACACTGCCGAGGAACCAGAAGAAAGTATCTCTTTGATCCATCCAATGAATATTTCATCAAAACCTTTCTGCTACAAAATCTTAATAATGGCTTGGTGTTCAATGGTGTCAAAAGCCTTTTCAAAATCCAGTTTTAGAACAATAACTTTCCTTTTTTATTGCTGACATTGGTAAATATATTCAAAAGTCCAGGCAAGATAATCATGTATTGTTCTACATTTGATAAAACCATACTAGTTTTCATGAATGCAATCCTTGATATGATCTTGGAGTCCATTGGCTGCTAGCTTTGTGAGAAATTTCAGACAAGTATTTGTCAACGAGATTGGTCTGAAGTCATTGACCGTTTCAGGTGAATTCTTCTTTGGAACTAAAGTAATGTGGGAGCCATTGATACTATGCAGAGAGGTCTTCCCAGAATAAAAATCTTAGCATAGTTGCATTAAGTTCTTCTTTATAATCTTCCAACATTTCTTAACAAACATTCCATTGAAACCATCTGGCCCCAGTGCCCTATCCACTTTCATATGCTTGATAACATTCTCAACTTCCTCTTCAGTAAAAGGCTGAGAAAGACAGTTTAAACCCTCAACATGTTGAACCATGTGAGAAATATCCCTGTGCAACTTCTCCAGCAGAGATACTCATTCTTTCTTTATAACATTTCCAGAAAGCAAGAGCCTTACTTTGATGATCTGTTAACACTTGGCCATCAATATCTTTGATCTCAGTAATGGTGTTGTGTCTGTATCTTTCTGTAGCCTTTGCATGGAAGAATTTCGTGTTTTCACCACCAAGCTGAACCCATCTAATTGTACATCTATTTCTCCAATAAGTGCACTGAACAGAGAGTAGCTTCTTGAGATGTACCTTAAATGTATTCCGAAAATTAAACTCAGGTGTACTAAGAGCTGTGTATTCTTCAATTTCATCAAGGAGGAGAACCACTTTATTACAATTTTCAATAAGATGCTTGAGATGAGATAAGCTTTTTCCCCATTTCTTGAGCTCATGTCTTAGGTTCTTGAATTTTGCAGTCATTATATTTGCTATTGGAATAGTTTTAGTAGGCATGTTCCACACTCTTTCAACAAGCTCATAAAAACCAGGCTTCTCAATCCACATGTTCTCAAAAGAGAAGATTTTTTGCTTTAGGGATTCTAGTGGAGATAGTGACCACACAAGGAACATGGTTCGAAGTTATTTTGCCAACGGCTGGACCACTGTATTTGGAAATTTTAAAGTCCACCCACAACTTGTGAAAAACCAATCAATCTGTTTCAATAAGGGAATGCTTTGCATATTTGACTAGGTGAAACGCCTGCCTTTCAGAGGCAATTCAATCAAACCCAAGTGACTGATGACACTGTTAAACAAGAATATATCATTTAAATCAGCCCCTGGCTTATTTCTGTTATCCCTTGATCTGATAAAATTAAAATCACCAAGAAGGAGCCATAGTTCTTGTAAAGGGATTTTCAGATCATACAACCATTGCACAAAATCATCTCTATCTGGTCGTTTACAAGGGCCATAAACATTAACAAGTGTCCACTTATCTGAATTATGAGTTGATGTGAATTGAATTCTTATAGCAGATTTGTTTAGCTCAATCAAATTGCCATTAAACACCTTACTGTTCCACAATACTATCACCCCACCAGAAGCACCCACAGACGGTACAAAAGCAAATTGATCAAACCTTTTGGGGCAGAAAGATCTGATGAAAGAATGTTCAAAATCTTGGCATTTGGTTTCTTATAAACACACAACAGAACAATGGCATTCATCAATTTTGTTAAAAACCGCCAATCTTTTATCTTTGTCATTTAAACCTCTCACATTCCAATAGAACACATTCCAATCCATATTAAGTGAAGACTGACTATTCATGGGAAACTCCTTCTAGATGAAAGAATAGTGCCATGCATAACATGTCCACCAAAGTAAATTCTTACATGAAATCTCAGCAGATGACACTTATGATACCCCAACCAGTGAGAAAACCTCATTATTAAAACTGACCCACACGACAAACTCTCATAACTGACTAAAACCCTTGCTAAAACCCATGACTGACTAACACACTTCAGAAACAGGAATGCCTCAATTGATTTCTCAAACATTTGGAACCTTTTTGTTTTGTGAAACCTTCTGAGAAACCATAAGTTTCTCTACTGTCAATTCCTCTTCGGGTATCTCCAAATCTCTCCCAACCTTCTGCAATGTTGCTATTGGTATGAAAGGTGACACTTGCTCTATCGGATCATGCAAAGGAGTAGCTTTGTTTGGCCTTTTCTTTGTTGCTTGTTTGCATATTATACAGCCTTGCTTGTACCCCTCCCTTATAGTGATTGTTATTGTACTCCGTCTGACCAGATCCTCTGAAACAACACTAGAATTGATTGTCAGTTCCCCCAAGGGGTGATGCAACCCTTGAGTCAAGATTAAAACAACAGATTTTCCTTTGGTTACTCTCTGACGCTTCTGACTTGTTGTCATAACAGATAGTTTACCAGACACTTTAGTAAAAGACTTGGACCGAGCCCTAGTCCTGCTAGCAATCGATTCCGAGAAGTCAAGGTGGATTGGAGGCACGCTCTTCCGTTTCTCTGGTGTCTGGATGCACATATTTGACATCTGCTGGGCAACAGGTACAACAACATGACAAGACAGGGACTTAAACTTGTCCACCCATCCATTGGACTTAAAAACCATGCTGAAAATAGTTATATCAGGAAATTGCACAAATGGTTTACCCAGGGCAGAAATAGGCAGAATGCATTTGAGAAGTCTATCCTGCTGGTGATTTGGAGGGAGTATAGGGCCATAAACACCAGCATAGATGGGCATGTTGTAACCAAAGACCTTATAGAAATTATGTGAAAAATCTGGACTATTGTAAATCAACCTAACAGAATTAATGATGATGTTATGATTCACATCATCATTGACAGAAGCATCAGAATTGGTAGACGTATCTGAACCCTGTGACCCACCCACCATGATGGAATCATCAATCTGTATCTCTTCCATATTATTCTGAACATTTTCCTCATTGGCATGCAGCTGATCTACTTCTTGTACATTATTGATATTGTGTATTGGCTGATCTTCTGGCTGATAGAAATCAGCATCATCAACATTAGCTGGCAGCTGTTGGACAGGAATATTGTTCCATCCAATCTCAGGATATTGAGGCATAACCCAATTAAAATTTCCAGGTCGTAGCTGACCAGGCAAAGGGTGCGGGTTTCCATCAACCGGCATCTGATCCTCATCATGAGGCAACATATTTGCAATTTTTGCAGTAAGTATATAACAAACAGCCGTCCAAGTTTCCATGACCCGTCCTATTGTAGCATAGTCCCCAAACACTACATCACGAGGAACCAAAGCTGGAGAAGGGAAGGAAGAATACACTAATGTGCGTTCAATCATATTTTTATCCTGATGCCAATGATGGAAACAACCAAAATCTGCAACTGCATTAGATATGTCATACTCATTTCTGAAATCTAGAGGGATAGACAAGAACATAAGCCAGCCTGATCGAAAACCCTGCACTGCCCTGTGGTTGTCTCTGTCGTCATGATTAACAAAGCGAACAAAACTCCGTTTTGCAACTGATATGGCACATGAGCTACCAATGCAGCCCTAGCAGCCGGACTACGAAGCCGAAAATATCCCAAACCAAATATGCTAGGCTGAACCTCCTCGACATCAATATGCAGTTCATGAAACACAAAATTCCGAACCTGTTCACGCTAGAGTGGCACCAAAGCTTGCGGAGGCGGTGGGAGAAGCTCAACAGTGCAGATAGTCTCATTGCATCTAGGCGGCCATACCGCCGACGTGTAAAAGGTACGAGGCAATCTTGTTGGGCCACCATCGATGATCTGGTGTCTAGGAGGTAACCATATCGCCGGATCAACTTCAAAATTCGCCATTGCAGGGCAAAAGAGCAAAGAAGGTAGCGGTGGTGTTAACGGCGGCGGTGTAGGGTTTGGAACTGTTATGGTTTCGAGCGGTTTTGATCCTGATATCTGGACTTCATGAGATATAAGTTCAGTAACCAGATTGTCCCCAGGAGTTGTGGCCGCCTCGGACTCTTTTCCTTCCAAAATACTTGGAGAACACGCCTCTTTCTGTTTTGGAATCCACTTTTTCGCCCGTTTAATCTTCAGACAGTCTTTCCGAATATGTCCATAACTGAAACAACCTCGGCAACGTATTTGATTTGTGCAGTCTGTGGTTTTGTGACTCACAGATAAACATCTACCACAATTCCATACCTTGTAGGCCATCTCATCAACAAGTTTATCAAAAGGATCGACATCATTATCTACCTGTCCATCGGCACCTTGATGAATGGTTATGGGGGTAGTACCAGTAACATTTGGTTCAGATATGGTGCCGTGATCATTATTAAAGGAGTCATCCTTCATGGAATATCCAGGGCAAGCCTCATACACCATAGTTTCTGCAAAAGATAAAGATTTCCTAACTGAAACTGAAGAATTCTTGCGCTGCAATATAGATCTGTTAGGCTTTTTACGAAGAGCATTCAGAGCAGAAACCGTTCTTTTCTTATTTGAACTGACTAAGGTCCATTCCGCATTACACTCTTGCTGCCAAGAAGTAAATTCCTTGCGCCAATTTGGACCACCAAAGCCCCAGAGATGAAAAAACATTTGAAATGTTCATCAGAAAACTTCCTTGGAGAATAGACCATGAAACACACATTCCTGGAAGCCACTGAAAAACGAAAAAATATGTCACTTAACTGTATGACTGATAAATCCGTCCACCCAGGCAAGACTCAAGAGCCAAGCCAACTGTCTCTTCATTAAGCTTAATTTTTGCATGACCAAACGAAACCACAACTAAAAAATGATATGTTTTTCCAATAGGATGCACAGTAGTTCCAAACTGTTTACGAACTTGTGATCTAAAAGCCTGCCCCTTTGAGAAATCCATGTTCATCTGTAACGGAATATGATCAATCTTATGTGTATGGCCCATGCAAGGCGGCACAACAAGAGGAGGAGCAATATTATCAGGTTGCTGAGTAATTTCTTCATGAGCCGATCCAGTATCTTCAACCCTATGCTTGGACTGCCTAGACTGTGGCTCCACCCCAGGTTGTGACGGCGATGCAAAGTGTTCATCCATAGGAGAAGATCCAGCAAGTAGGGGTCCAACTGTAACAGAATGATATGGAAAAATTACCTTTGAATCTGATCTAACACGGTGCCCCGAGGAGAGAACTTGTACATCGATAGGTTCTTCTTTGGCATTTAGCAAAACAAGCCATCCATTTGAGGACCAAAATCTCAACGTACCATCATAGTTCTTCAGCCTTCCTCGGTCCAGATCCTTCGCCGTGGTGTAACAGACCTTCCAGATCTAGTATCCCACCTCAATCTCATCATTCTGTATGCCGCTGCCATTTTGCTTGGGAGCCACTTCGACTAGATGGCAAGGAAAATCAATAGACATGCCAGCAGATATAGTCTCATTGATACGTAAGACTTTGGCATCAATGGTAATACCAAGATCATCAAGGAGGACCAGACGACGATTGTTTGAATGGAGGAGGATGGATCCACTGTACAAAACCTTATTCTTCTTCTGTAGTTGTGTTGCATATACCACTGCCCATCGCTGCGGCTCCAGATCTTGAACATCTCGGGACGCGGAGAGAGCCATGGAAACTTGGAGTGAATGAGATGGGTATTGGGAGATGGAGGAAAGGACGCCGAAGAGAATGGTTGGAGTGGAAATGGTAGATGACCAGAGACTGGAGAAATCGCCGGTGCAGAAGATTCTAGGGTTTAGGTGATGGTGGGGTGGGAGGGGGCGCCATCAGGACCATATCTCTGCTCCTATGTAGGTTGTTCACCGATGGTCGCTATTATTACTAGACTTTCATATAATGGACGACATTTCTTCATACGAACTCAGATTTGGGTATTCTTCGGCTCGTTAAACTCGTATGGACGAGGGCTAGAACACCATTGCCTTCGATCTTAAATATAATATGTTGGAAAAATATCACTTTTCCTACACCTCATATGGCTATGTCTGGCGCTTGTACTTCTCCCATTTTGTACCCTCTTGGTCCCTCTTTTCTCCATTTCTCCATGATTGCCAATAACACCTAAATACATGTAAAGTACAAGGGAAACATAATAAAATGCTACTAAAACTACTAAATTTGCAAAGCACGTATGAAAGTGAACAAAAACTCGTCAGTATGCAAAATAGGCATACTTGTAGCTAGAATGAGCATGACATGAATGACAATATGAGTAATAGTATACTTAAAGACCTTAGTAAAATAGTACCAAATTTTGAGCTATCAACTTCCCCAAGATTAAATGTTACTCGTCCTCGAGTGACAAAGTGAAAAAGAATCATAGCAAGAAATGAACTTGGGTAGAAAAACTCACAAGTACGAGGTGATATCATATACTTCCCCAAGGTAGATGAAACACCAATTCAGTTATGTAAGTCCATAAGAGATCACTTAAGCTTCTACGCCTCATTTAAAAAGTAAATCTTTCTTGAAATCAAACTTGTGATCCTCTTATTGCTCCCTTTTTAGTTCGTATATTAAGAGTAATAGATCATGTAAAAAGAAGCATAACAATAGAGTGTTTCATGAACACCCACATCAATAAATAAAGGCTATCAAAACACTTCTTTTCTATTCATTGTCTTTCAAGAAATTTCATCTAATAGTATCAAGATCATGCCAAAACTTTCTAGGTGATTCATTTGGATTCCATAATAGTTTCCAATTAGCAATATTTTTGCATAGCTCAAGAGTACTAATGGTTGCACACAAGTAGATCGCTACCGATGCACTCAACTCAACAACTGAAATTGAGATTTTGAATCTGCAAATCGTTCGTAAGTTAGCGGAGTTGTTAGCATCCCAAGAGTGTGCACCACAGTTAGTAGATAAGCTTTAAGCAATATCATACTTTTGACTCACAACTTTCAGTTTGGGCATGCATCTCAATTACCACTAAACTTCATTTCCTTCAAACAAATCCTTTCAAAAAGTGCTATCAAATCTATGATCATATCTATGGGGTTGAGTATGTTGTAAGACAATTAAACATTACATAAGTCATCATTGGAAACTCTTTCTTATTGTATTTGATATTCTCAAGTGTAGAAATCATGGTAATGTATTCTAGAGGATCAAAATATTTTTCTCAAGCTGGATAAAGATTTGAACATAGTGCATCAAAGCTCTGACTCAGCTCTTACGGAAACTAACAAAAAGCAAGTGCATCCCTTATATAAGTATGAAACACAACTGACTCAAACAAGTCATTCAAGAGCAGCGGCATACATGCTTGTTCAAAACTTTATTGAATGAGAATATTGCACATGATCCTACACATGCTAAAGTAACTTCCCCAAGCTAGGTTCTTGCAGGAACCAAACTTGAATAGATCACCAAAAGTAAAGAGAAAATGCAGTTTTTAAAATAGAGTGTGAGAAGTGGCTACCTCCCCAAGCTTGATTAAAGCAAGGGTGATGCACTTTTACCGTTGAGGTGCGAATAACTTTTCTTTCATTGGGAAAGAATTTTGGCTTCAATGAACCTTCTTTGATATGACATGGTGATGTCCTTCCTACAGAACCTGCTTGAAAACTAAAAAAGAAAAAAAAGTTCTTTTGGAAGCACGGGGTTAGCTCACAAGTAATAAAAGCGTAAGTCTCACGAGGTCGGTTCGTTAACCTAAGCAGCACGCTTAAGTCAACAAACTAAGTCTAAGAGTTGTACAAACTCTTGGATTTGTTGAAGTGCAAATGAGAAAATATATGAGACACAAGTGTGCAGCTCTAAGTGCTTAATTAAAAAAGGAGAAGTCCCACTTAAGGCAGAAATCTCACTATTAGAAATTTATTGAACAAGGTTCGAGTGGAAGGTTTTACCTTATACTTGTTGTTGAAGCGTTGAGTTGAAGCAACCAAGTGGCCAGTGTGGGCATTTGAATGGTTGGCACACACCATCAATGTTTCCACACAAGGTTAAGTCCCAGCGAAAATAACACACGAAGTAAAAAAAAAGCGAACTCTTCGGTGTATGAACGGAGTTCATTCACCCAACCGTGAAAACAAAAAATAAACTAAAAGAGACATGAAACACTATAGAGAATTATAGGCTGGGGATTTCGAAGGTAGATAAATAAGGTACACTAGAACATATATAAGGTAACCCACTAACCTTAGCTTGTAAAAAAAGTTTGAGGTTTTTTTAATACCTATCCTTGACCTTATTTCGTTCTATCGCCTCCTGGTACGGGCGGGTGGTATGGGAAAATGCGCCCGTACTGACGCCCGCTTTCCCACTGGAAATTCTTGAAATTCTCTACGTCAGGTGGCAAGGTTGGTACGGGCGCATGGTACGACCGAATCTCCCCGTACCGATGGTTGCTTTTTCCACCAGAATTTTTCAGGAAAAATTACTAGTTTCTTCATTACGTTGTAGGAGCGGTACGGGCAGGTGGTATGGGCAAATTCCCCCGTACTGGTGCCCGCTAAACTCCCTGTAACTTCGAAAATCACTCATTCTTCCCTAAAAATTCACTAAGGACCTGAAACATTAGTCTAGCATCCAAAAACGCATACATATATTCTGTAGATTTTTTTTGACCAAGATATGCAAATCATGATTGCATCAATGATCAATTTTACCTTTTCAAATACTCCCAAGCAAACTCTAATAGGAAATCGTGCATATATAAAAGTGCCAATGCAACATGAATGCAACTAGACACAAGACACAAAATTAAGAAAGACGCCTAATAACTTCCAGATTGCCTCCTGGGAAGCGCTTTCTTTAAAGCATATAGCTAGGATTTGATGCTCCATTATTATTTCAAAAGAATAACTATAGAATTATGCATTTTACCTTAATGAGGCTTGGAGCATATCATAGTGGAGTATGTTCGGAGTCGTACCCTCTTGCGGTGCATCGACATCTTGTAAATGAATAGGTTCTCGCTTTCAAGCGATTTTTGATGCACCGAGAATGGTGAGCATGCCTTCTTATGTGGCTGCAACAAAAAAGTTAGCGATTTATGAATAAATTTTAAAGCTTTACCCTAACTCTCATTTTAGGTGAGCACTTCATAGTATTCTTCTTTTGCATCAGAAATTGGTTCCTGCATATTAGCATCGAAAGATTCATAGCAAGGTTCTATCTCTAGTTCATCATTAGAAATGCTCTCCTTATGAGTATCTAGGCATAAGGCCTCCACATATAAATTATGTTCAGCTTTAGCATTACAAGAATCATCACTAAAGAGAGATGCATCATTAACAACCATAGAATTTGTAGTGTGCAAATCGTTGTCAACCTCATCATCTTGGTGTTCCTCCTCTTTATCTTGTGAATCCTGCAAATGGTTATTTTTGGGAACTACAAGTTTGCATTGTTCCTTACTATTTATCGCTAGTGCATTATCACTAAGATCTTCATGAAAATAATCAACAATATATTACAAGGTTTTGTATGCCATTTGTAAAAATTCATCATCACTACTCATCATAAGTATCACAATTTTTCAGAGTAGCTCATGGGTACCTTCATAAAGAACATACTCTATCAATTCCCTATTAGCATCATTACTATGGAAAGACGCCAAGGATTCATAATAAGGCACACATACATTGAGGAAATATTATTTGATAAGAAGAACATAATGTGTGAGCACAACATATTACTTGATGATACATATGTATACCTGCGCCTCATTAGTAGTTATGTGTTCTTCATCGTTGTGCACACAATCCTCTTCTTGAGCAGCAATGTGTAGGACTTCACCGTACCGTTTCTCTTCCATTGCAAGCTGCATAAATTCTCGAATAGACATCTTTGGAAGGCACTATTAGTAGACATAGTTTTTATAGTTTTTGGTTTCATAATTTTTTGTTCTTTTCAAACAAGTAAAAGCAGCAAAATAACAACAAACGGAAATAAACTATGTGCGAGTGGGTAAGTAATAACCAAGTGCTATGTGATGCAGGTTGATGGCCTGCAAGAATACAAGGTCATTCGAGCATATTTTCGTGGAAGTATTTTTCCGGTTTTTACATCGTATCCCAACAAGGAGCGTAGGTGGATGTCTATATACGGTGTTTCGGTCACACCCAATGTGTCACAAGTCTTAGGTGAATTGACTGCAAGAATTGAAACGGAAAGTGGTGAGTGCAAATGATAGGAATTCGGAGTATTGATAATGAAATAAAGTAAAGTTCATAGAAACAACTAATAAGAAATAAAAGGTTTTCTGCAATTGGAAAGGGGTGATTTGGTTCATGGCGATAGTAAATTTGCGGAATGGAGTAAATGCAATAAGGGAATATGATTCTTTTTATTTATATCTAAGAAGGAAAGCAACCCATTAGAGGGAAAGACTCCTCTTGGTAGATTTCATCTGTCTCCAGTAATCCTTCTTCCTGTTACCAAAGCCATGGTCAGCGCATCTATTAAGGTGGTTAAACCGGAGTAAAGCTTTAAGTTCGGTGGTTCCCTGTGATTCCTCGAGTACTACCAGATCCTCATTGATATCGGTCGTGTCACTCGGGGGTCGCCGATTCACTAGCAAACAAGTTCATGTTTATGAGTTCTTGAGATCATGCTATCTGGGCCCTTAAATTAGATAACAACATTAGGTGCACATAAACATTCATGCTCATGTATATAATAACCTTAATCATAAGTTCACAAATGGATGAAATAAAATTGGCACATCACATATCACCAATCCCTACATCTCCCACACCAATAAGATCTACTAACATATGAGAGGAGAATAGCATAATGATATCATTGCAAAGTAAATGGAGTTCATCTAGATATTACTGTAGCAAGCCACAATAGTTGAAGATCAAATCAAATACAAACCAAGATGGAATAGAGGTTTCAATCCCTAATCTTAGAAGTATGAATCTCTCTCTCTCTCTCTCTCTCTTAGTATAAGTGGGGTGTAATGGATGAGGTGGTGATCTTGACGAGATTGATCTTCGGTGAAGTTGGGGATGGTCTTCTCCTTCTTCAAATCTGGTCTCTTCTTGTCTGGCGTGAATGGTGGCTGCTGTGTTCCGTTTTTTGTCCCCTTCCTTCACAGGAAGGGTTTGGTTTGATAAGGCAAAGGAGATTCCGTCCAGTACAGGCGGAAGGTACGTTTACCCCCGCCCGTACTGATGCCTGATATGTCTCAAACGTATCTATAATTTCTTATGTTCCATGCTAGTTTTATGGCAATACTCACATGTTTTATATACACTTTATATCATTTTGATGCATTTTCCGGCACTAACCTATTAACAAGATGCCGAAGCGCCAGTTCCTGTTTTCTGCTGTTTTTGGTTTCAGAAATCTTACACAGGAAATATTCTCGGAATTGGACGAAACAAAAGCCCACGATCTTATTTTCCACGGAGCTTTCCAGAACACCGAAGGAGAGAAGGAGAGGGGCCAAGGTGGCCCCACACCCTATGGCGGCGCGGCTCGGGAGGGGGCGCGCCGGCCTGTGGGGTGGGCCCTCGGCCGCCTCCCGACTCTGCCCCTTCTCCTATTTATTCTCTCCGTCGCGAAAGCCCTAGTACCGAGAGCCACGATACGAGAAAAGTTCCAGAGACGCCGCTGCCAATCCCATCTCGGGGATTCAGGAGATCGCCTCCGCACCCTGCCGGAGAGGGAATCATCACCGGAGGACTCTACATCATCATGCCCGCCTCCGGATTGATGCGTGAGTAGTTCATCCTTGGACTATGGGTCCATAGCAGTAGCTAGATGGTTGTCTTCTCCTCTTGTGCTATCATGTTTAGATCTTGTGAGCTTCCTATGATGATCAAGATCGTCTATTTGTAATGCTACATGTTGTGTTTGTTGGGATCCGATGAATATGGAATACTATGTCAAGTTGATTAATTGATCCATCATATATGTGTTGTTTATGATCTTGCATGCTCTCCGTTGCTAGTAGAGGCTCGGCCAAGTTGATACTTGTGACTCCAAGAGGGGGTATTTATGCTCGATAGTGGGTTCATGCCTCCATTGAATGCGGACGAGTGATGAAAGTTCTAAGGTTGTGGATGTGTTGTTGCCACTAGGGATAAAACATCAATGCTTTGTCTAAGGATATTTGTGTTGATTACATTACGCACCATACTTAATGCAATTGTTCGTTGTTTGCAACTTAATATCTGGAAGGGTGCGGATGCTAACCCGAAGGTGGACTTTTTAGGCATAGATGCATGCTGGATAGCGGTCTATGTACTTTGTCGTAATTCCCTAAGTAAAACTCATAGTAGTCATCATGATATGTATGTGCATTGTTATGCCCTCTCTATTTGTCAATTGCCCAACTGTAATTTGTTCACCCAACATGCTATTTATCTTATTGGAGAGACACCACTAGTGAACTGTGGACCCAGGTCCTTTCTTTTACATCTGAAATACAATCTACTGCAAACTCTGTTCTCTGTTGTTCTTCGTAAACAAACATTATTCTCCACACCATATGTTTAATCCTTTGTTTACAGCAAGCTGATGGCGTGTAACTCACACGTTCGTTGGGAACCCCAAGAGGAAGGTATGATGCGCACAGCAGCAAGTTTTCCCTCAGAAAGAAACCAAGGTTTATCGAACCAGGAGGAGCCAAGAAGCACGTTGAAGGTTGATGGCGGCGGGATGTAGTGCGGCGCAACACCGTGAGATTCCGGCGCCAACGTGGAACCCGCACAACACAACCAAAGTACTTTGCCCCAATGAAACAGGTGAGGTTGTCAATCTCACCGGCTTGCTGTAACAAAGGATTAACCGTATTGTGTGGAAGATGATTGTTTGCGAGAAAACAAGTAAAGAACAAGTATTGCAGCAGATTTGTATTTCAGTATAAAAGAATGGACCGGGGTCCACAGCTCACTAGAGGTGTCTCTCCCATAAGATAAAAGCATGTTGGGTGAACAAATTACAGTCGGGCAATTGACAAATAGAGAGGGCATAACAATGCACATACATGTCATGATAAATATAGTGAGATTTAATTGGGCATTACGACAAAGTACATAGACCGCCATCCAAAGCATGCATCTATGCCTAAAAAGTCCACCTTCAGAGTTATCATCCGAACCCCTTCCAAGTATTAAGTTGCTAACAACAGACAATTGCATTAAGTATGGTGCGTAATGTAATCAACAACTACATCCTTAGACATAGCATCAATGTTTTATCCCTAGTGGCAACAAGCACATCCACAACCTTAGAACTTTCTCGTCACCGTCCCGTATATCAATGGAGGCATGAACCCACTATCGAGCATAAATACTCCCTCTTGGAGTTAAGAGCAAAAACTTGGCCAGAGCCTCTACTAATAACGGAGAGCATGCAAGATCATAAACAACACATAGGTAATAGATTGATAATCAACATAACATAGTATTCTCTATCCATCGGATCCCGACAAACACAACATATAGAATTACAGTATAGATGATCTTGATCATGTTAGGCAGCTCACAAGATCCGACAATGAAGCACATGAGGAGAAGACAACCATCTAGCTACTGCTATGGACCCATAGTCCAGGGGTGAACTACTCACTCATCACTCCGGAGGCGACCATGGCGGTGAAGAGTCCTCCGGGAGATGAATCCCCTCTCGGCGTGGTGCCGGAGGAGATCTCCGAATCCCCCGAGATGGGATTGGCGGCGACGGCGTCTCCGGAAGGTTTTCCGTATCGTGGCTCTCGGTACCGGGGGTTTCGCGACGGAGGCTTTAAGTAGGCGGAAGGGCAACGCGGGGGGCCACACGAGGGCCCCACACCATAGGTCGGCGCGGCCGGGGCCCGGGCCGCGCCGCCCTAGTGTGGCGGCGCCTCGTGGCCCCACTTCGACTCCTCTTCGGTCTTCTCGGAAGCTTCGTGGCAAAATAGGACCCCGGGCGTTGATTTCGTCCAATTCCGAGAATATTTCGTTACTAGGATTTCTGAAACTAAAAACAGCTAGAAACAAAGAATCGGCTCTTCGGCATCTTGTTAATAGGTTAGTTCCGTAAAATGCACGAATATGACATAAAGTGTGCATAAAACATGTAGATATCATCAATAATGTGGCATGGAACATAAGAAATTATCGATACGTCGGAGACGTATCAGCATCCCCAAGCTTAGTTCCGCTCGTCCCGAGCAGGTAAAACGATAACAAAGATAATTTCTGAAGTGACATGCCATCATAACCTTGATCATACTATTTGTAAACATATGTAATGAATGCAGCGATCAAAACAATGGCAATGACATGAGTAAACAAGTGAATCATAAAGCAAAGACTTTTCATGAATAGTACTTCAAGACAAGCATCAATAAGTCTTGCATAAGAGTTAACTCATAAAGCAATAAATCAAAGTAAAGGTATTGAAGCAACACAAAGGAAGATTAAGTTTCAGCGGTTGCTTTCAACTTGTAACATGTATATCTCATGGATTATTGTCAACATAGAGTAATATAACAAGTGCAATATGCAAGTATGTAGGAATCAATGCACAGTTCACACAAGTGTTTGCTTCTTGAGGTGGAGAGAAATAGGTGAACTGACTCAATATAAAAGTAAAAGAAAGGTCCTTCAAAGAGGAAAGCATCGATTGCTATATTTGTGCTAGAGCTTTTATTTTGAAAACATGAAACAATTTTGTCAACGGTAGTAATAAAGCATATGAGTTATGTAAATTATATCTTACAAGTTGCAAGCCTCATGCATAGTATACTAATAGTGCCCGCACCTTGTCCTAATTAGCTTGGACTACCGGATCATCGCAATACACATGTTTTAACCAAGTGTCACAATGGGGTACCTCCATACCGCCTGTACAAAGGTCTAAGGAGAAAGCTCGCATTTTGGATTTCTCGCTTTTGATTATTCTCAACTTAGACATCCATACCGGGACAACATGGACAACAGATAATGGACTCCTCTTTAATGCATAAGCATGTGGCAACAATTATTATTCTCATATGAGATTGAGGATATATGTCCAAAACTGAAACTTCCACCATGAATCATGGCTTTAGTTAGCGGCCCAATGTTCTTCTCTAACAATATGCATGCTCCAACCATTAAGGTGGTAGATCTCTCTTACTTCAGACAAGACGGACATGCATAGCAACTCACATGATATTCAACAAAGAGTAGTTGATGGCGTCCCCAGAAACATGGTTCTCGCACAACAAGCAACTTAATAGGAGATAAAGTGCATAAGTACATATTCAATACCACAATAGTTTTTAAGCTATTTGTCCCATGAGCTATATATTGCAAAGGTGAATGATGGAAATTTAAAGGTAGCACTCAAGCAATTTACTTTGGAATGGCGGAGAAATACCATGTAGTAGGTAGGTATGGTGGACACAAATGGCATAGTGGTTGGCTCAAGGATTTTGGATGCATGAGAAGTATTCCCTCTTGATACAAGGTTTAGGCTAGCAAGGTTATTTGAAACAAACACAAGGATGAACGGTGCAGCAAAACTCACATAAAAGACATATTGTAAACATTATAAGACTCTACACCGTCTTCCTTGTTGTTCAAAACTCAATACTAGATATTATCTAGACTTTAGAGAGACCAAATATGCAAACCAAATTAGCAAGCTCTATGTGTTTCTTCATTAATGGGTGCAAAGTATATGATGCAAGAGCTTAAACATGAGGACAACAATTGCCAAGTATCAAATTATCCAAGACATTTTAGAATTACTACATGTAGCATTTTCCAATTCCAACCACATAACAATTTAACGAAGAAGAAACTTCGCCATGAATACTATGAGTAAAGCCTAAGGACATACTTGTCCATATGCTGTCTCTCTCCCATACAGTGAATGCTAGGATCCATTTTATTCAAACAAAACAAAAAAAAAAACAAACCGACGCTCCAAGCAAAGTACATAAGATGTGACGGAATAAAAATATAGTTTCAGGGGAGGAACCTGATAATGTTGTCGATGAAGAAGGGGATGCCTTGGGCATCCCCAAGCTTAGACGCTTGAGTCTTCTTAGAATATGCAGGGGTGAACCACCGGGGCATCCCCAAGCTTAGAGCTTTCACTCTCCTTGATCATATTGCATCATACTCCTCTCTTGATCCTTGAAAACTTCCTCCACACCAAACTCGAAACAACTCATTAGAGGGTTAGTGGACAATAAAAATTAACATGTTCAGAGGTGACACAATCATTCTTAATACTTCTGGACATTGCATAAAGCTACTGGACATTAATGGATCAAAGAAATTCATCCAACATAGCAAAAGAGGCAATGCGAAATAAAAGGCAGAATCTGTCAAAACAGAACAGTCCGTAAAGATGGATTTTATTGAGGCACCATACTTGCTCAAATGAAAATTCCCAAATTGAATGAAAGTTGCGTACATATCTGAGGATCACGCACGTAAATTGGCTTAATTTTCTGAGCTACCTACAGGGAGGCAGGTCGAAATTCGTGACAAAGAAAGAAATCTGAAACTGCACGAGTAATCCAAATCTAGTATGAACTTTACTATCAAAGACTTTACTTGGCACAACAAAACACAAAACTAAGATAAGGAGAGGTTGCTACAGTAGTAAACAACTTCCAAGACTCAAATATAAAACAAAGTACTGTAGTAAAAACATGGGTTGTCTCCCATAAGCGCTTTTCTTTAACGCCTTTCAGCTAGGCGCAGAAAGTGTGTATCAAGTATTATCGAGAGATGGAGTATTGATATCATAAGCTCCCCCATCTGTAGTGGTACAAGGGCTTTGTCAATTTTAGGCCTATAATAATATTTCTTTGGTTTAGGCACTTTAGAGACATACATAAACTTTTGCTCCTTTCCCACATAAGCTTTCTCTCTAAACTGTAAAGATGAAAAGGTTGAACCCAAGGTTCCCATAGCTTTTTCAAGTTCGCCAATCCTATTAATTTGATTATCATGGTCAACACAAGTTCCTAGGACACTAATTCTTTCATCAATTCCTCCTAAGGATTTATCAAGTTCATCAGTTTTATCAAGTAACATCTCCAACTTAGTTTCAACACTCGGAAATTTTTTCTCTATGGTTTCCAATTTTTTCATAACATCCTCAAGGGGGGTTTCAATTTTAGTTTCATTAACAGGTGGTGTTCCAAATAAACTCTCAATAATGCAACTAGCTTCTAAAGCGGGAGCGCCTAGGAAGTTACCTCCCGCGAGACAAACAAGAACATATCTATTCCAGCTAGAGATACCAACATAAAAATTCCTGAGTAGGATAGTGGTGGAGTGTTTCTTAGTGCACCTATTATGGGCATCACTAATTCTATACCAAGCATCTTTTAAACATTCTCCCCCTTGTTGCTTAAACGAACGAACTTCAACTTCAGGATTACTCATTTTAACAGTAGTAAATAAAGCAAACTAGATAAAATAAATGCAAGTAACTATTTTTTGTGTGTTTTTGATATAGAAAGCAAGACAGTAAATAAAGTAAAGCTAGCAACTAATTTTTTTGTGTTTTGATATAATGCAGCAAACAAAGTAGTAATTAAAATAAAGCAAGAAAAAACAAAGTAAAGAGATTGGGAAGTGGAGACTCCCCTTGCAGCCGTGTCTTGATCTCCCGGCAACGGCGCCGTAAAAGAGCTTGATGGCGTGTAACTCACACGTTCGTTGGGAACCCCAAGAGGAAGGTATGATGCGCACAACAAGCAAGTTTTCCCTCGGAAAGAAACCAAGGTTTATCGAACCAGGAGGAGCCAAGAAGCACGTTGAAGGTTGATGGCGGCGGGATGTAGTGCGGCGCAACACCGGAGATTCCGGCGCCAACGTGGAACCCGCACAACACAACCAAAGTACTTTGCCCCAACGAAACGAGTGAGGTTGTCAATCTCACCGGCTTGCTCGTAACAAAGGATTAACCGTATTGTGTGGAAGATGATTGTTTGCAGAAAACAGTAAAGAACAAGTATTGCAAGCAGATTTGTATTTCAAGTATAAAAGAATGGACCGGGGTCCACAGTTCACTAGAGGTGTCTCTCCCATAAGATAAAAGCATGTTGGGTGAACAAATTACAATCGGGCAATTGACAAATAGAGAGGGCATAACAATGCACATACATGTCATGATAAATATAGTGAGATTTAATTGGGCATTACGACAAAGTACATATACCGCCATCCAGCATGCATCTATGCCTAAAAAGTCCACCTTCTGGTTATCATCCGAACCCCTTCCAGTATTAAGTTGCTAACAACAGACAATTGCATTAAGTATGGTGCGTAATGTAATCAACAACTACATCCTTAGACATAGCATCAATGTTTTATCCCTAGTGGCAACAAGCACATCCACAACCTTAGAACTTTCTGCCACTGTCCCAGATATCAATGGAGGCATGAACCCACTATCGAGCATAAATACTCCCTCTTGGAGTTAAGAGCAAAAACTTGGCCAGAGCCTCTACTAATAACGGAGAGCATGCAAGATCATAAACAACACATAGGTAATAGATTGATAATCAACATAACATAGTATTCTCTATCCATCGGATCCCGACAAACACAACATATAGAATTACGAGATAGATGATCTTGATCATGTTAGGCAGCTCACAAGATCCGACAATGAAGCACATGAGGAGAAGACAACCATCTAGCTACTGCTATGGACCCATAGTCCAGGGGTGAACTACTCACTCATCACTCCGGAGGCGACCATGGCGGTGAAGAGTCCTCCGGGAGATGAATCCCTCTCCGGCAGGGTGCCGGAGGAGATCTCCGGAATCCCCCGAGATGGGATTGGCGGCGGCGGCGTCTCCGGAAGGTTTTCCGTATCGTGGCTCTCGGCATCGGGGGTTTCGCGACGGAGGCTTTAAGTAGGCGGAAGGGCAACGCGGGGGGCCACACGAGGGCCCCACACCACAGGTCGGCGTGGCCAGGGCCTGGGCCGCGCCGCCCTAGTGTGGCGGCGCCTCGTGGCCCCACTTCGACTCCTCTTCGGTCTTCTAGAAGCTTCGTGGCAAAATAGGACCCTGGACGTTGATTTCGTCCAATTCCGAGAATATTTCGTTACTAGGATTTCGAAACCAAAAACAGCGAAAACAAAGAATCGGCTCTTCGGCATCTTGTTAATAGGTTAGTTCCAGAAAATGCACGAATATGACATAAAGTGTGCATAAAACATGTAGATATCATCAATAATGTGGCATGGAACATAAGAAATTATCGATACGTCGGAGACGTATCACAAGCCGGTGAGATTGACAACCTCATTGTTAAGTTAGGGCAAAGTATTTTGATTGTGTTGTGCAGGTTCCACGTTGGCGCCGGAATCCCTGGTGTTGCGCCGCACTACACTCCTCCACCAACAACCTTCACGTGACCTTCATCTCCTACTGGTTCGATAACCTTGGTTTCTTACTGAGGGAAAACTTGCTGCTGTACGCATCACACCTTCCTCTTGGGGTTCCCAACGGACGTGTGCTTCACGCGTTATCAATGCCCGTTAAAGCTCCTAGATCGCCAGGATGGATTTGGCCTCAAAAGAAAATGTCTTCATTTCGTTGCAATTAGCCCATAAATATCCTCGGATCCTCCAGATATGATGGTTTCCTGAAATACATAATTTAGTGGCAAGGTTTCGCTTGGATTGCGATATTAGCATTAGTTGAAACACAGAATCCAATGAAAACCCAATGAAACCAATAGATAGATGATGGAAAATCCATAATAAAAAGCATCAAAATTTGGACCTATCAACATCCCCAAGCTTAGAAATTACTCGCCTTCGAGTGACAAAGTGATAAAAGAATAATAGCGAGAAATAAACCTTGAGTAGAAGAGCTCACAAGTCCGAAGCAATATTAAATTCATCTTCAAAAACCTTGCAACTTTAAACCTGATCATAAGATATTCAACTGGTTGCACCTAATGTCTTGTCCTAGCCACGTGTAGTTCATTAATAAAAATAAATTCTAACCCCATAGAAGGTGTCAAAAGTTTAGCTAAGATCGCCAATGCATTGCATTGTATTTGTGCCTCTCTTCTTTATCGAGAGTAAAATTGGGGTTTTAAGCAATGAATGCTCTAATCAAATTAAGGGTGCACATTTATAAGTCAAAAGAGAATTAATCTTAGAGAAAATTATTGACCTCCACAGAAAGAATCATGAATCTCCAACACCCTATCCCCTCATTGTTTTTCAAGGAAATCCACCTAATAGTAACGAGGTCATGACAGGACCTTGAAGTGATAAATTGGATTCCGATGAGTGTTTCCAAGCAAGGGCCATGAGTGACTTTTAGGTAAAGTTGCGATAACCATGGAGCTAGTGAAGTTGCTAGTATTCCAAGAGTGTGCACAACAACATGATGGCACTCGTAAAACTATATCAAAAATTGATTCAAGTGGTCACACGCGTAAAACAATATCTCACATTGATTCACACTATTAAAGTTTATCATGTAGCCCAGTCACTAATAGATTCCAGTTCGATCAAACAATTCCTATCATGAGTGATATCAAATCAATTCATCGATACATGTGATTGAGCATTACCAAGATTAAAGCCTTAAGACAAACACATGGCACCAAAGTCATCAAGATATGCTTGTTCTTGTTATAAAAAGTTTGGAGTTAAATCCAATTGCGGTTGTTTTTCATACCTCATTCAATGATTGTGAAGCAAAACCAAAGTAGCAACACTAGCATGGGAATGAAATTTATATGATGACGAGCCAAGTGGGAGCGAGACTAGAGTGCAACCAAGAAAATAATCATATGATCATGAATGGAATTTCAACGAGAGTGAAGATGAGAAATAATACCTCATCTCGCTTGCTTGCCTTATACCCAACTGTTCCTCCCTTTCATTCCCATCACAAAGCCACCTGAAATGAATAACTCAAAGAAATTTCAAAGAAAACATGAAGAGAGCTCCACACAAATAAAAATGAGGAAAGTTAACGAATTTATTTATGTTTTCAAATAAGAATGCGAAATTAAAAGTAAGCACCCGAATAATAAGAAATTTTAACTATTTTTTATGTGTTTTTGGTTGTAAATGCAAAAAAAGAATTAAACATGCAAATAATCAAGAAAATAAAATAAATGAAACTAAGAAACTAAAATATGAATGCAAAGGTGGATGACTTTAACCTCCCCAAGCTTAGGTATTTAGCCTAACTTGGATCATTGCCCACCACCACCACCTTGCGGCGGCGGGAAGTAAGTCTGGAAGCTGGTGGAGAACTCGCTGAAGCTCTGGGTGAGAGACATCACGTTGGCATTCACGTCATGCAACGTGCTCTCCACGTCGCCGACGCGACCCATGAAGGTGTCATATTCCTCCCTCGGGACATAGTCATATCTCGACTGTGGCTGCATGTAGGGCTGCTGTGGCGGATACTCGTACTGCTGGTCCTCATCCTCAACTTGATCATTTTGCTGCTCCCAGGCAGCATCTCCTCCAGGGGCCGGTGCTCGTCCGGCCGCCACCCTCAAATCCTGGAACTATTCCAGCGAAAGCACCCAAGTGTTCTTCCCTAGAAGACCAAAAGCACCAGAGAAAGGAAACAACTCTTGGACCACTCCACCGTTAGCCTCAAAATAAAGCTGATATGCACGTAACTGGGGTTTCTACCTGTAAACCCCAAGAAACTTGGTACTAGCCATATGGTTAGTATCTATATACTTACTTCCCATGATCTGGTTGCCCGAAGGTATCGTACGATTACAGACGTAAGCAATTTGGGTAACTAACCCACCACAATGGATATCACCTGAGTTTGCTAATCTCTGTCGGTGGAAGTGTTGGATGAGCAGCGCGCCAAGGTTCATGCTGCATGTTGGGGTAGAGCGCACTGCATATGACGCTCATCTCGGGGTTAGCCATGGCCCAGGTGTCTCCCTTCGCGAATATGGAGTTTACCAAGAAGGTCGCGAAGTAGAGAATGGTGGGGTTCTGGATGGTGGCGGACTTCTTCCGTAGATAGCTCAATTTCTCGTGCACAGAAATACGTCGCCAGGCTTCTGCTGCCTCTAAGACAACCTCCTCACTAAGCTCGAGCTCTCTAGTAGTGGAGAACCTTAAGAATCCACAAAACTCCTCAAAAGTAACGCAATGCAGTGTACCGTTCAACGAAAAACTCACAGTGGTGTCCCAGCCAAGGATGGCGAGTTCGTCGTGGAAGGTCGCGAGATATTCGAGTGTGGCACGCTTGTACGTGTCACAGTTGAGTGACGAGAATACCTCCATGCCGGCATTCATCACCATCATGGCGAAATCGCAGTTGAGGCCTTGGGCGGTAAGAAAATCCTCGTCGACCCACTTTGTCGGGAGTACTTTGCGAGCGCAGCTGCTTTTACTCCTTGTTGAAGTCGGTCTCGAGCACTTCCTTATCCTCCAGCGAATCTTGATGGCTACTCAAGCCACAAGCTCCACTGGTCGATCTCTTACAGAACATCCCGCTAAAACTCATTGTGCTGCAAAAAAATTATACAACGATTACATGCACAAACTTTGAATTCAAACATGTAGAATCAATAAGAAATTTCAAAAACTATGAACTCATCTAGGTAGTCAATATGAGAGATTTCACCGTTCATTGCTGCAAATAACACATGTACTGGGTGAGAAACATACCGATGTGAAGAATCCCCAACTCAAACGAAAGAAATCGGAGAAGAATCGATGATTCTAGGGGATTAGGGTTTGAGTTTTTGAGAGAGAGAGAAAGAGATAAAGAATGGCTAGTTGGGGAGTTTCCCCCGGCCAGCCTGACTCCTTGATGAAGTCGTCCATGCGGTATGGGCGGATGGTACGAGGCAAACCCGCTTGTACCGGTGGTCATCACCGTTGGATGCGTCGGTTCGCACATGATCATATACCTGGATCTGGTATGGGCGGACGGTACGGGCGGGTTTACCCGCACCGATGGCCGGTAAAGTTTCAGTTAGTTTCACAAAAACCATGATCGATGATGTTTATCCGCTACAGGCGGATGGTACGGTCGTACCGCGCCATACCACCGTCCGTTAAAACTCATGTTTCAGTAATGATGTTTCTCTTTTCTTTCTAGTCTCTTATTTTGGCCTTTTCCATCGAAAGCTTTTGCATATCATCAAAACTAGGTAAAATTTATTAGCAAAATCCTAATGTCCAAAAATAAATAATCAAAATACTAAGATATTTAAATTATGATAAAAGAAAAAGATGGGTTGACTCCCATCAAGCATTTTATTAAAAGATCACCCGTTGTTCTACGTATATTTTCGAAGAGTGGAACCTCTTGTTAGTTGTCCACTATCAAAAACATTTACCTCTTGGGTGTGCTTACTAGGTGGTTCATACTTTTCTTCTTCTAACTTCTTAGGGAAGTATCGAGTAATCTGATCATCATAAATATTGAAAATGATCTTTCCCCCTATTGCAATCGACATTTGCTCCTGCAGTACTTAAAAATAGGCTCCCTAATATAATGGACAGTTTTTCATCATGAGGCATATCTAGGATTATGAAGTCAAGTTGTATGACGTGTTTATCAATTTTGAGTAAAACATCTTATATCATTCCTACAGGCTTCTTAGTTGTCTTATCTGCCATTTGCAAAGTAATGGATGTAGGAGAGTAATCTCCTAGTCCTAGTTTCTTGTAAAGGTCATATGGCACGACACTAACACCTACACCTAGGTTACATAGAGCATTATGTATTCTAGTATTTCCTATGGCACATGTAATGGTAGGTATGCCAGGATCACCTAATTTAGCCGGGAGCTTATCTCCATAGCTAGTCATCACAACCACAGTTGTAGTTACTTTCTTTTTCCTATTGAGAATATCGCGAAGAAATTTGGTATATGTAGGAACTAATATAGCGTATGCTAACGAAAGTTCTAGACAAAGTTTACCAAGAGCATCCGCAAAAGCATCATAAATGTGTTGGCTATGATCAACCTTCATTCTATCAGGATAAGGAAGATCTTTAGTAGGTACCTTTGGTGCTAGTTCCGATTTGTTTGCCTTCGAATTCTGCTTGGCCTTCTGCTTTTCTAGTTTCTTTTCCTTCGATATTATTTCTTTTTCTTCCTTTTCTCGTATTATCGCCTCTTCTTCTCTGGGGTCTACCATCTCAGCATCAGAATCATACAGCTCGTCATGGTTTTCAGTATCTTCTTCTAGGTTCTCTTTCGAGGCTTCTTTCTTCTTTCTGCGTTCTTCGAGATCAATATCATCTTGCGGATCAACGAGGTCTCTCTCCTCTTAGCTCATTCTTTCCAACTCTTTGGCTTTGCAAGCCTCCTCTTCTTGATACTAAGCTGGGCCTGCAGGTTCTTGTGTTTCCGTACCTCGTCTTGTGACAACATTAGTAGAAATAACTTTACTAAAACCATTTTGAATTAAAATCAAATCTTGAGCTTCAACTATTTGATCACATTGCACTTGAACCATATCAAGATGTTTACTTAGTGCTTAGTTGCGTACTCAAATCTTCTAGTGTTACTGCTAAAGCATCTATATCGCTCTTGTGGAGCATTAGTTGTCTAAACATCAGTTCTTTAATTCAGTATGTTGATACCAACATTTTTTTATTTCTATATCAACACCATTCTCAACTACCATAGAATGTAGTTCATTAGTCTTGCTCTCAATTGCTAGCTTAGTTGGTATACCTTTCTATGTCATTGAATTTTTAACTGCAGGCATAAGTTCAGGGGTTATAAAGAGCATACCTTTCTTTAACTCAACCTCACCTAAAGGATTGTATTGTTCATCATTATAGGCTCTATCGGCAAAGAGTTTCATTGCCTTCTTATAGGTAAATAATTCCTCCTGCACATGCATCAACCATATGTTTAGATTCATCATTAAGCCCCCCATAAAAAAATGTAAGATAGCATTGTCCATGAAACCGGGGTTGGGAACCTTCATAAGTAATCCGGAGAATCTTCCCCAAGCTTGAACAAAGCTCTCTCCAATGTGTTGGAAGAAATTAGTAATCACTCTTTTAACCTGCATAGTATTATAGAAAGAATTAAATGTTTTCATAAATTCTTTAATGCAATCTTTCCAGCTAGCAATAGTACTTCTTGGTTAATGCTTACGACCATTGGAATGCCTTGTCCTTTAAGGACCAATCGAAATAATTTAAGAAGTAAAAAATCTTTTGGAAAATTCTTAGGTCCAACTACCTAACATATATCATTCACTCTAGTTAAGTGAATGCTTGGATCTTCATGTTCTTCTCCTGAAAAGGCATTATCTTGCATCATAATTAGTAACTCAGGATCTATCTCAGATTCAATACCCTTAACATCAAGATAAACAATGGAGTTTTTTGCAACTAAGGTTGAAGGAGTCCCATATTCCCCTAATTAAGGTTTTGCTAGGCTCAGCTGCCTTAGCTGTGATGGATAAGTTTTCCATCAAGGTACTTTAATTGTTTACGTCTACAACACATGAATTAACTAGGTTTTGAATAACTTCCAGACATCTAGAGTATGGTACTCGATCAATAAAGTTCAGTAGATAAACTCTACCGGAGCATGTGGAACCTCTGTCCTCAAAGAGATCATCAAAACTTACAAGTGTCAAGAAACAAACACCCTGCACTTATCTCCCCAGCAACGGTGCTAGAAAATAGCTTGATGGACTGCAAGAACACAGGGTCGTTCGTGCATATTTTCGTGGAAGTATTATTTCCGGTTTTTATATTGTATCCCAACAAGGAGCATAGGAGGATGTCTATCTACGGTGTTTCGGTCACACCCAAGGTGTCACAAGTCTTAGGTGAATTGATTGCAAGAATTTAAATGGAAAATGGTGAGTGTAAATGATAGGATTTCAGAGTATTGGTAATGCAATAAAGTAAAGTGCATAGTGTTGTGGGTATATCTCGTGGGTATGCCAATGAAGTATTCTAGATCCGGCAAGCTCGGGTGGCCCACAGATGTTGGTGGTGGCATACAGCCCACCGAGCGGCCCAGTTGCTGATGATTGAACATGGATGAAGTCCAGCCTAGGAATAGGAGCCAGATCCTAACCGACCTATGCCAGGAGTTGTATCCATGAAGGCCCATGAAGTGTCCGGATCCATGACCACAAGTTAGGAAGTAGGTTGATCCTTGACGTACACGGCAATGTATATTCCGTAGTTAGGCATCTTGTATTCCGGCTAGGACTCTCTGTAGAAACCCTAGACCCTAGCGTCTTTATAAGCCGGATCCTAGGAGCCCTAGAGGAACAACCACAACTCGTTCTAACAACCCGAAAGAGTCTAGATAATTCCAGACAAGCAACAGTAGGCCCTGCCTCCAAGCAGCGTGTTCCGAAGCTGGGTAAATTGCGTACCAGCGCCCCGGTAGCTTTGTGCGTCCAGATCATCCTTATGTAATGCTACATGTTGTGTTTGCTGGGATCCGATGAATATTGAGTACTATGGTTGAGATATATTATATACTGTTCATATGTTATTTGTGATCTTGCATGCTCTCGATTGCAACTAGATGCTCTGGCCAAGTATGTGCTTGTGACTCCAAGAGGGAGTATTTATGCTCGATACTGTTGATGCGTGTAGTTGACACGTCCGTTGGGAACCCCAAGAGGAAGGTGTGATGCGCACAGCGGCAAGTTTCCTCGCAAGAAACCAAGGTTTAATCGAACCGATAGGAGTCAAGAAGCACGTTGAAGGTTGATGGCAGCGGGATGTAGTGCGGCGCAACACCGTAGATTCCGGCGCCAACGTGGAACTCTGCACAACACAACCAAAGTACTTTGCCCCAACGAAACGGTGAGGTTGTCAATCTCACCGGCTTGCTGTAACAAAGGGTTAACCGTATTGTGTGGAAGATGATTGTTTGCAAGAAAACAGATAAAACAAGTATTGCGATAGATTGTATGCAATGTAAAGAATAGGACCGGGGTCCACAGTTCACTAGAGGTGTTTCTCCCATAAGATAAAAGCATGTTGGGTGAACAAATTACAGTCGGGCAATTGACAAATAGAGAGGGCATATCAATGCACATACATGTCATGATAAATATAGTGAGATTTAATTGGGCATTACGACAAAGTACATAGACCGCTATCCAAGCATGCATCTATGCCTAAAAAGTCCACCTTCGAGGTTATCGTCCGAACCCCTTCCAGTATTAAGTTGCAAAACAACAGACAATTGCATTAAGTATGGTGCGTAATGTAATCAATAACTACATCCTCGGACATAGCATCAATGTTTTATCCCTAGTGGCAACAGGACATCCATAACCTTAGGGGTTTCTGTCACTCCCCCAGATTCACGGAGACATGAACCCACTATCGAGCATAAATACTCCCTCTTGGAGTTAATAGCGAAAACTTGGCCAGAGCCTCTACTAATAACGGAGAGCATGCAAGATCTTAAACAACACATAGGTAATAACTTGATAATTAACATAACATAGTATTCTCTATCCATCGGATCCCGACAAACACAACATATAGAATTATAGATAGATGATCTTGATCATGTTAGGCAGCTCACAAGATCCAACAATGAAGCACAATGAGGAGAAGACAACCATCTAGCTACTCGCTATGGACCCATAGTCCAGGGATGAACTACTCACTCATCACTCCGGAGGCGACCATGGCGGTGAAGAGTCCTCCGGGAGATGAATCCCCTCTCCGACAGGGTGCCGGAGGAGATCTCCGGAATCCCCCAAGATGGGATTGGCGGCGGCGGCGTCTCGCATAGGTTTTCCGTATCGTGGCTCTCGGCATCGGAGGTTTCGTGACGGAGGCTTTAAGTAGGCGGAAGGGCAACGCGGGGGGCCACACGAGGGCCCCACACGACAGGCTGGCGCGGCCAAGACCTAGGCCGCGCCGTCCTAGTGTGGCGGCGCCTCGTGGCCCCACTTCGACTCTCCTCCGGTCTTCTGGAAGCTTCGTGGCAAAATAGGACCCTGGGCGTTGATTTCGTCCAATTCCGAGAATATTTCGTTACTAGGATTTCTGAAACCAAAAACAGCAGAAAACAACAACTGGCTCTTCGGCATCTTGTTAATAGGTTAGTTTCAGGAAATGCACGAATATGACATAAAGTGTGCATAAAACATGTAAATATCATCAATAATGTAGCATGGAACATAAGAAATTATCGATACGTCGGAGACGTATCAGCATCCCCAAGCTTAGTTACGCTCGTCCCGAGCGAGGTAAAACGATAACAAAGATAATTTCTGAAGTGACATGCCATCATAACCTTGATCATACTATTTGTAAACATATGTAATGAATGCAGCGATCAAAACAATGGTAATGACATGAGTAAACAAGTGAATCATAAAGCAAAGACTTTTCATGAATAGTACTTCAAGACAAGCATCAATAAGTCTTGCATAAGAGTTAACTCATAAAGCAATAAATCAAAGTAAAGGTATTGAAGCAACACAAAGGAAGATTAAGTTTCAGCGGTTGCTTTCAACTTATAGCATGTATATCTCATGGATAATTGTCAACATAGAGTAATATAACAAGTGCAATATGCAAGTATGTAGGAATCAATGCACAGTTCACACAAGTGTTTGCTTCTTGAGGTGGAGAGAAATAGGTGAACTGACTCAACATAAAAGTAAAAAGAAGGGTCCTTCAAAGAGGAAAGCATCGATTGCTATATTTGTGCTAGAGCTTTTATTTTGAAAACATGAAACAACTTTGTGAATGGTAGTAATAAAGCATATGAGTTATGTAAATTATATCCTACAAGTTGCAAGCCTCATGCATAGTATACTAATAGTGCCCGCACCTTGTCCTAATTAGCTTGGACTACCGGATCATCGCAATACACATGTTTTAACCAAGTGTCACAATGGGGTACCTCCATGCCGCCTGTACAAAGGTCTAAGGAGAAAGCTCGCATTTTGGATTTCTCGCTTTTGATTATTCTCAACTTAGACATCCATACCGGGACAACATGGACAACGAGATAATGGACTCCTCTTTAATGCATAAGCATGTGGCAACAATTATTATTCTCATATGAGATTGAGGATATACGTCCAAAACTGAAACTTCCACCATGAATCATGGCTTTAGTTAGCGGCCCAATGTTCTTCTCTAACAATATGCATGCTCCAACCATTAAGGTGGTAGATCTCTCTTACTTCGGACAAGACGGACATGCATAGCAACTCACATGATATTCAACAAAGAGTAGTTGATGGCGTCCCCGAAACATGGTTATCGCACAACAAGCAACTTAATAAGAGATAAAGTGCATAAGTACATATTCAATACCACAATAGTTTTTAAGCTATTTGTCCCATGAGCTATATATTGCAAAGGCGAATGATGGAAATTTTAAAGGTAGCACTCAAGCAATTTACTTAGGAATGGCGGAGAAATACCATGTAGTAGGTAGGTATGGTGGACACAAATGGCATAGTGGTTGGCTCAAGGATTTTGGATGCATGAGAAGTAATCCCTCTCGATACAAGGTTTAGGCTCGCAAGGTTATTTGAAACAAACACAAGGATGAACGGTGCAGCAAAACTCACATAAAAGACATATTGTAAACATTATAAGACTCTACACCGTCTTCCTTGTTGTTCAAAACTCAATACTAGAAATTATCTAGACTTTAGAGAGACCAAATATGCAAACCAAATTAGCAAGCTCTAGGTGTTTCTTCATTAATGGCTGCAAAGTATATGATGCAAGAGCTTAAACATGAGCACAACAATTGCCAAGTATCAAATTATTCAAGACATTTTAGAATTACTACATGTAGCATTTTCCAATTCCAACCATATAACAATTTAACGAAGAAGAAACTTCACCATGAATATTATGAGTAAAGCCTAAGGACATACTTGTCCATATGCAACAGCGGAGCGTGTCTCTCTCCCATACGAGTGAATGCTAGGATCCATTTTATTCAAACAAAAACAAAAACAAAAACAAACGAGACGCTCCAAGCAAAGTACATAAGATGTGATAGAATAAAAATATAGTTTCAGGGGAGGAACCCGATAATGTTGTCGATGAAGAAGGGGATGCCTTGGGCATCCCCAAGCTTAGACGCTTGAGTCTTCTTAAAATATGCAGGGGTGAACCACCGGGGCATCCCCAAGCTTAGAGCTTTCACTCTCCTTGATCATATTGTATCATATTCCTCTCTTGATCCTTGAAAACTTCCTCCACACCAAACTCGAAACAACTCATTAGAGGGTTAGTGCACAATAAAAATTAACATGTTCAGAGGTGACACAATCATTCTTAACACTTCTGGACATTGCATAAAGCTACTCGGACATTAATGGATCAAAGAAATTCATCCAACATAGCAAAAGAGGCAATGCGAAATAAAAGGCAGAATCTGTCAAAACAGAACAGTCCGTAAAGATGGATTTTATTGAGGCACCAGACTTGCTCAAATGAAAATGCCCAAATTGAATGAAAGTTACGTACATATCTGAGGATCACTCACGTAAATTGGCTTAATTTTCTGAGTTACCTACAGAGAATTAGACCCAGATTCGTGACAGCAAAGAAATCTGTTTCTGCGCAGTAATCCAAATCTAGTATGAACTTTACTATCAAAGATTTTACTTGGCACAACAAAACATAAAACTAAGATAAGGAGAGGTTGCTACAGTAGTAAACAACTTCCAAGACTCAAATATAAAACAAAGTGCTGTAGTAAAAACATGGGTTGTCTCCCATAAGCGCTTTTCTTTAACGCCTTTCAGCTAGGCGCAGAAAGTGTATATCAAGTAACATCAAGAGATGAAGCATCAACATCATAATTTGTTCTAATAATAGAATCATAAGGTAACTTCATTCTCTTTCTAGGGAAGTGTTCCATACCTTTCTTGAGAGGAAATTGATATTTAATATTACCTTCCTTCATATCAATAGTAGCACCAACGGTTCGAAGAAAAGGTCTTCCCAATATAATGGGGCAAGAGGCATTGCATTCAATATCCAAGTGTTATCACCAGAATTTGACCGAGTCAGAGGTGGGCCGTGATCAAGATGGACGTGAAGAATATATATAGAAGAAATACGTGAATCGGCCTTTTATACCAAGTTGGGCTTAATTGCCCGTGTATCCGTAAAATATTAGATCGCATTTTAGTTTAGAAGTTAGAATCTTACTCGTGCACGGTTTGGTGCACGACCCACATTAGAAAGTCCCCTGGACTATAAATATGTATCTAGGGTTTATGGAATAAACAACAACCAACGTTCAACCACAAACAAATCTCGGCGCATCGCCAACTCCTTTGTCTCGAGGGTTTCTACCGGTAAGCACCATGCTGCCTAGATCGCATCTTGCGATCTAGGCATCACAAGCCTGCCTACGTTGTTCATGTGTTGCTCGTACTGAAGCCTTTTTGATGGCGAGCAACGTAGTTATCTTAGATGTGTTAGGGTTAGCATTGTTCTTCGAATTACATGCTTTCGTCATGCGACCCTTGCACATCTAGCCGCCCTTACACCTATCTTAGGTGTAGGGGCGGCACCCCGCTTGATCATAGTGTAGTAGATCTGATCCATTACGGTTGCTCCTTGTTTCATCAAGGATTAGTTTAACATCCGCAATAGTTAGGCCTTACAAAGGGTTGGAGGATCCAGCGGCGTGTAGGGTGGCGTTTGCTAGCCCTAGAAAGGATGTTCCGGGGATCAACCTCGTGTTGGTTTTTAGGCCCTGTCTAGGATCGGACTTACGGTCACCGTGCGCGAGCGCGAGGCCCAATCGTGAGTAGGATGATCCGATTATGCGGTGAAAGCCCCAAATCGTCGTAGATCTCATCAGCTTTACCTTGATCAAGCAGGACCACCATATATTCGGACACCTCGTCTGAATCATGGGTGGATCGGCTCTTTGAGCCGATTCACGGAGATAACCCGAGAGCCGATCGAGGCTCGTATTTAACGTTTACGTGTGTGCCCTGCGAGGAAACTAAGCGAGGCATCATCCACACCTTCCCGACCAGGTATAGGTCAGGTGGCACGCCCTTGTGATAAACATCGGACGTGCGACCAGGAGGCTTTGCGGGCCGTCGCTCTGAGGGACTGGGGCCAGCCGCAGCCCTAGTTGTTCCCGGCTCTACCGTGTTGCCCGTCTCTGCCCGCCAGGGGGTTTCTGACCGTCAACACATTCTGGCACGCCCGGTGGGACAACCTTCGACATCCGCCGCACCGCCATCTACATCCGAGATGGCGGAAGACACTCCGGTCAAGTACGAGGATCTGCCTGATGAGCTCAAGAAGAAACATGACGAAATCAAGGCAGTCCTCGAAGCCGAACTCATCGGCTCTTTCCACCGAACCCGCTCCCATGGCGTCAGGTGGAAGGGTTTCACACCCGAAGGCGCGCTCGATGGAGTGGACCTGTCCGCCCCGTCAGAAGAACGCACCAGGTCGCTGCGGCAGGAGATCAACTACATGGTGGCTCATTCGCTGCACCGCCACTCTGAGAGCCTGCTGAACACTTTGGAGCGTGTCGCTCTGCGCGTGGTCCAGAAATCATGAGCCACCGGTATTCTCCGTCGGGACCAGCTACGGGGACTTTCAAAGGAGAGATGCCACTCCAGCCCCAGCCGTTCGCATGGGCAGCACCGGAACTGCCGAACTCATCGGCATACGTCGTCTACAAGATTGGTGGTGATCCTAGTGACTACCAATTCCTACCGAGGCACCCAAGGAGATCCCGCACGGATACGCGTGCGCATACGTACCGGACTGCAACGCCTGGGCACTCTCGAACCAGGCTGCAATATCAGGGGCCTCTGGAACGGCAGGAGGAACGTCAGGAGCTGATCCTGAGAAGCAATCGTGGCTAGCTAAATACGCCACTCCGACAAACCTCCAAAGCCCAGCTCCTGCAGTTGGCTTAGAACCGGAAAAGCAAGCATGGCTGGTTAAGTATGCCACCCCGGCGAATCTTCGGGGTTCGACACCTTCAGCCATCACAGCGGATCAGATTTGTGCAATCCTGAAAGTTCAGTTCGGCATGATACCGAAAAGGAAGACGTTCGGCTACACCAAGCCGTACCCCAACGACTACGAACCGATCCCGCTACCACCCAAATATCGGCTCCCGGACTTCACGAAGTTTAGTGGATCGGATGGTTCCAGCTCCATCGAGCATGTGAGCCGGTATTTGGCACAGGCTGGGCACGATCTCGGCATCGGACGAGTTGCGCGTGAGGTTCTTCGCACGGTCCCTCACGGGATCGGCTTTCGGGTGGTACACATCGCTGCCACCGAACTCCATCCGGACTTGGAAGCAATTGGAAGAGCAGTTCCATGAGCAGTATCACTCAGAGGCTTCCGATGTTGGTATTGCCGATCTAGCGCAAGTACGACAGAAGCGCGGGGAAACAGTGTCAGAATACGTCCAGCGCTTCAGGACCATTAGGAACCGATGCTTTTCGGCTCATATAAGTGAAAAAGAAGCGATCGAGTTGGCGGTGGTGGGTCTCTCATCATCGATTAAGGACGTGGCCTCCCAAGCGAGACTACCCTTCATTGGCGCACATGGTGCGAAGGCTGTCGGCATATGAGCAGCGCCACCCGGATGTTTACCGAGACAAATTCAAGCGTGTGGTGACCCTGGTTGAGGCGGACGAGGATGAAGGTGCTTGCGGGAGATCGGGAGGTAGCGAGTGGCTGAATGGACTCGAGCGGCGAGGCCCCGTGACCTGCAAATGGGTGAAGCCACAAGGCCCTCCAAAAGGGTTCGACTTCGACGTGACCAAGACCGAGCAGATTTTTGATCTCTTACTCACGGAGAAGCATATAAAGGTACCCGAAGGCCACAAGTTCCCCACGGTGCAAGAGCTGAACGGAAAGCCATACTGCAAGTGGCATAACACGTTCACCCACACCACCAACGACTGCAGGGTGTGGCGGCAGCAGATCCAAATGGCGATAGAAAACGGACGGTTAATTTTCAACCAGTACGCCATGAAGGTCGACACACACCCCTTCCCCGCCGTAAACATGGTGGAGTATACTTACCACGGAGGGTGCCAGCCGGATTTCTCGTGCAAAATCAATATGGTAGATCTTGGACACCATGCTGGCAAGGATGGATATGAGGGCAGCTGCTCTCATAGCAAAGATACAGAGGAAGCCGCTCCACGTGATCGGCTCCGCCAAGGCGGAAAGCGCTACGTCACAGAGGGAGAGGTGAAAAACATAAGGTATCAACGACCTCTCTCTGATCACCTCCTCAACAAGTATGTGAGTCAGTATGACCAACGGCGGCGATGCGACGGCGATGATGAAGAAGATCGTCTGGCTAGGGACGACAGGAGACGTCGTCGGCATGATCATGATGAGGAGGAGCACGAGCGCCGTGCCAAGGAAAAGCTGGGGGAGCGAGTCGACAAGGATAGGCACTGGGACTGTCCCTTCTTCAGACACTGCTGGGATTCAGGAATGAGCCGATTGCCAACAATCGGCAATTGCCCAGAATGCAACCAGAAGAAGAAGGAGGCAGCCAACGTGTCCGTATTCAAGCGCCTAGGGCCTCTCCCGCCACAGAGCAAACGAGCTGAGTCCCCTCGATTGAAAGATCTCGAAGATTCAGAAGACGAGGGAGGAGAAGAAGACAGGTATCACCGGCCAAGGTGGTGCCCTGATGGACTTAGCCGTTCCCAGAAACGCAGGGTTCAGCGATTGCGCGGCCTGGAAGAAGCCGAGAGGTTATACTTGCATACATTGAGGAAGGCAAGGCCTGATCTGGCTGCGAAGGTTCGGCGAACCCTGGATGAAGAGGGTCGTCCACGGAAAATGGAGTGGCGCCCCAAGCAAAGGAAAGCCGATGATGAAACATCGGCTGGCACAAACATGGTGCTCGTTCTTCCGACGAAGCTTAGTGCTCCACGATTATATGATGCACTCAAGGTGGACGACAGCAAGCGCACCAACATGATAAAGTCAGAGATTGGGCTGGTTTTATCTACCGGCCTGAACGAGTAGCAAGAGCACGTCAATAAGCAAACGTGGCGAGGCTGATCCTTGTGATCGGCCCCAAAAATTTATGAAGGGACATCACAAACCTTCACCGAGCAAGCAACGTGGAGGCCGATTCCAGCAATCGGCCAAAATTATCCTCACCATCCATTCTCGCTCGGGTTCAACATGTTATCCAACGAGCCGATACCATCAATTCTCTTGACAGAATCGGCTCGGGGGGGCACCCAGGTGGATAAAACACGAGGGTATGCAGTAAAAGTATCTCATCCTTTGATGATGGGTATTGGAGCATGGGGGCCGATACATAAATCGGCCGAAAATTCGAAAAATTTTGAGCACAGCCGATGCAGCAGTCATCGACTTAAGGATATAAAAGCCGATGCATGGCCATCGACTCAAGAGGAATAACTGTTACGATCAGAGGGTCAATGGAGCACGAAGGGAGAATTTGATGGAAGAACTCCTCAATGGAGTGGTTCAATGGTTCAGCGGCTCGGATCTTCTCTTCAAGAGCAATACCGAGAGCAGCATGGGTGCGCAGATCAGGCCAAGGGTGGGTTACCTCAGATCCACCAAAGGAAAGGAGCCGGTCTAATCAACAAGGCGCCAGGGGCACACTGAAGAAGCTCGGGGGGCAGCTCACCCTGAAGGTTCTCTGCTCTAGGGAGCCGATTTTTGTTAGAATCGGCTGGCTCTGCTTTGTGATGTGAGAGCCGATTGGAGTTACCTCGGCTGTCACTGCATCATGATCTTCTCAGGGAGGAACTGGGAAGGAAAAGCCGTCGTCTGGTACGAGGTTTGGACCGTGCTGGTGCTGCAAGAAAAAGAAGAGACTGGTTTCTCAAATTAGCCGATGACCAGTCATCGGCTGCGGGACTGCCAAAACGCCACGGTCAAAAGAAACAATATAGTCCGATTCGTTACTATCGGTCTTGGTGTGGCAAGCGGGAGGATGGAAATTGGATTAATGGAAGGAGAAATTGGAAGAACAATTCTCGTTAATTCAAAGGGGCGGCTTTACAAGAAGAGCCGATGGCTCTCAAAAGAGGGATCTGGTGCCTAGTGCACTGCTACTGCTAGTCCTACCCTACTAGTCGTCGCTGTCCTCATCATCGCCGTCGTCGAGGTCGTCGGCGCTGCTCCCGAGAAGCTCCTCGCCGCTGCTGCCCCAGCCGTCCGGCTGGAGCTGCCTCCTCCTCCTCGTCATCATCATCATCCTCGCTATCCGCCCAGCTGCGGAAGCGCTTCGTTGGAGGATACCCAGCGGAGGAGGAGGAATCATCTTCCTCCTCCTCATCTTCTTCTTCCTCGTCGTCATCGTCGTCCTCGCTGTCCGCCCACATGCGGGAGCGCTTCTTCGGCGGAAGCCTGACGGAGGGGGAGGCTTTGGTCCTCTCCGCTCCTCCTCCTTTCTTCTCCTTGTCAGAGGAGATGGGGTTCGCCCCGGAGCGGGAATTGTCCTCTTCCTTGTTCTTCGGCGATAGTTGGAGAGAGAGGCCTGAAGCGGAGGAGGAAGAGGAAGACATGGCTGCAGGGGAGAAGGGTTTTTTGGTTTGGTGAACAGAGCAGAGCAAGGGGATGGAGTGGTGAACCGTTTGGCAAAGATCAATAAAGAGAGTGAAGTGGAGACTTAATGCCATGACAGTTCTCGAGGGTGTGATGCTGAAATTGTCAATTCATACAGAGAAGCCCAGGAGGCGAGGCGTAATGATGGAAGATTCTGCGGCAGTTCTGCTCTGCCACGACATGACCCGACAAAAGAAGAGCATAATGATTTTGGAAATGTCATTTCCAAAACCAGGGGGCATGTGTTATCACCAGAATTTGACCGAGTCAGAGGTGGGCCGTGATCAAGATGGACGTGAAGAATATATATAGAAGAAATACGTGAATCGGCCTTTTATACCAAGTTGGGCTTAATTGCCCGTGTATCTGTAAAATATTAGATCGCATTTTAGTTTAGAAGTTAGAATCTTACTCGTGCACGGTTTGGTGCACGACCCACATTAGAAAGTCCCCTGGACTATAAATATGTATCTAGGGTTTATGGAATAAACAACAACCAACGTTCAACCACAAACAAATCTCGGTGCATTGCCAACTCCTTCGTCTCGAGGGTTTCTACCGGTAAGCACCATGCTGCCTAGATCGCATCTTGCGATCTAGGCAGCACAAGCCTGCCTACGTTGTTCATGCGTTGCTCGTACTGAAGCCTTTTTGATGGCGAGCAACGTAGTTATCTTAGATGTGTTAGGGTTAGCATTGTTCTTCGAATTACATGCTTTCATCATGCGACCCTTGCACATCTAGCCGCCCTTACACCTATCTTAGGTGTAGGGGCAGCACCCCGCTTGATCATAGTGTAGTAGATCTGATCCGTTACGGTTGCTCCTTGTTTCATCAAGGATTAGTTTAACATCCGCAATAGTTAGGCCTTACAAAGGGTTGGAGGATCCAGCGGCGTGTAGGGTGGCGTTTGCTAGCCCTAGAAAGGATGTTCCGGGGATCAACCTCGTGTTGGTTTTTAGGCCCTGTCTAGGATCGGCTTACGGTCACCGTGCGCGAGCGCGAGGCCCAATCGTGAGTAGGATGATCCGATTATGCGGTGAAAGTCCCAAATCGTCGTAGATCTCATCAGCTTTACCTTGATCAAGCAGGACCACCATATATTCGGACACCTCGTCTGAATCATGGGTGGATCGGCTCTTTGAGCCGATTCACGAGATAACCCGAGAGCCGATCGAGGCTCGTATTTAACGTTTACGTGTGTGCCCTGCAGGAAACTAAGCGAGGCATCATCCACACCTTCCCGACCAGGTATAGGTCAGGTGGCACGCCCTGTGATAAACATCGGACGTGCGACCAGGAGGCTTTGCGGGCCGTCGCTCTGAGGGACTGGGGCCAGCCGCAGCCCTAGTTGTTCCCGGCTCTACCGTGTTGCCCGTCTCTGCCCGCCAGGGGGTTTCTGACCGTCAACACCAAGACAACAAAATCAACGGGGACAAGGTTATTGTTAACCATAATATGAACATTATCAACTCTTCCCAAAGGTTTCTTTTTAGCATTATCAGCGAGATTAACATCCAAATAACAATTTTTCAATGGTGGCAAGTCAAGCATATCATAGACTTTCTTAGGCATAACGAAATACTTGCACCAAGATCACATAAAGCATTACAATCAAAATCATTGACCCTCATTTTAATGATGGGCTCCCAACCATCTTCTAGCTTTCTAGGAATAGAAGTTTCAAGTTTTAGTTTCTCTTCTCTAGCTTTTATGAGAGCATTTGTAATATGTTTTGTGAAAGCCAAGTTTACAGCGCTAGCATTGGGACTCTTAGCAAGTTTTTGTAAGAACTTTATAACTTCAGAGATATGGCAATCATCAAAATCTAAATCATTATGAGCTACAGCAATGGGATTATCATCCCCAAGGTTGGAAAAAATTTCAGCAGTTTTATCACGAGCGGTTTCAGCGGTTTTAGCAGTTTCGAGTAATTTTGCGCGCTTTGCACTAGGAGTAGAAACATTGCCAACACCAATTATTTTACCATTAATAGTAGGAGGTGCAGCAACATGTGAATCATTAGCATTGCTAGTGGTGGTAATAGTCCAAACTTTAGCTACATTTTTCTCTTTAGCTAGTTTTTCATTTTCTTCTCTATCCCACCTAGCACGCAATTCAGCCATTAATCTTATATTCTCATTAATTCTAACTTGGATGGCATTTGCTGTAGTAACAATTTTATTTTCAATATCCCTATTAGGCATAACTTTCGATTTCAAGAGATCAACATCAGAGGAAAGACTATCAACCTTAGAAGCGAGAATATCAATTTTATTGAGCTTTTCCTCAACAGATTTGTTAAAGGCAGTTTGTGTACTAATAAATTCTTTAAGCATAGCTTCAAGTCCAGGGGGTGTGTTCCTATTATTATTGTAAGAATTCCCATAAGAATTAGCATAACCGTTACCATTATTATAAGGATATGGCCTATAGTTATTACTAGAATTGTTCCGATAAGCATTGTTGTTGAAATTATTATTTTTAATGAAGTTTACATCAACATGTTCTTCTTGGGCAACCAATGAAGCTAACGGAACATTATTAGGATCAACATTAGTCCTATCATTAACAAGCATAGACATAATAGCATCAATCTTATCATTCAAGGAAGAGGATTCTTCAACAGAATTTACCTTCTTACCTTGTGGAGCTCTTTCCGTGTGCCATTCAGAGTAATTAATCATCATTTTATCAAGGAGCTTTGTTGCTTCACCAAGAGTGATGGACATAAAGGTACCTCCAGCAGCTGAATCCAATAAATTCCGCGAAGAAAAATTTAGTCCTGCATAGAAGGTTTGGATGATCATCCAAGTAGTCAGTCCATGGGTTGGGCAATTTTTAACCAAAGATTTCATTCTTTCCCAAGTTTGAGCAACATGTTCATTATCCAATTGTTTAAACTTCATTATGCTACTTCTCAAAGATATAATTTTAGCAGGGGGATAATATCTACCAATAAAAGCATCCTTGCATTTAGTCCAGGAATCAATACTATTCTTAGGCAGAGATTGCAACCAATCTTTAGCTCTTCCTCTTAATGAGAAAGGAAACAATTTCAATTTAATAATATCACCATCTACATCCTTATACTTTTGCATTTCACATAGTTCAACAAAATTATTAAGATGGGCAGCAGCATCATCAGAACTAACACCAAAAAATTGCTCTCGCATAACAAGATTCAGTAAAGCAGGTTTAATTTCAAAGAATTCTGCTGTAGTAGCAGGTGGAGCAATAGGTGTGCATAGGAAATCATTATTATTTGTGGTTGTGAAGTCACACAACTTAGTATTTTCAGGGGTAGCCATTTTAGCAGTAGTAAATAAAGCAAACTAGATAAAGTAAATGCAAGTAACTATTTTTTTTTGTGTTTTTGATATAGAGTGCAAGACAATAAATAAAGTAAAGCTAGCAACTAATTTTTTTGTGTTTTGATATAATGCAGCAAACAAAGTAGTAAATAAAATAAAGCAAGACAAAAACAAAGTAAAGAGATTGGGAAGTGGAGACTCCCCTTGCGGCGTGTCTTGATCTCCCGACAGCGGCGCCGGCAATTTTGCTTGATGCGTGTAGTTGACACGTCCGTTGGGAACCCCAAGAGGAAGGTGTGATGCGCACGGCGGCAAGTTTCCCTCGGTAAGAAACCAAGGTTTAATCGAACCAGTAGGAGTCAAGAAGCACGTTGAAGGTTGATGGCAGCGGGATGTAGTGCGGCGCAACACCGAGATTCCGGCGCCAACGTGGAACTGCACAACACAACCAAAGTACTTTGCCCCAACGAAAGCAGTGAGGTTGTCAATCTCACCGGCTTGCTTGTAACAAAGGGTTAACCGTATTGTGTGGAAGATGATTGTTTGCAAGAAAACAGTAAAACAAGTATTGCAGTAGATTGTATGCGATGTAAAGAATAGGACCGGGGTCCACAGTTCACTAGAGGTGTTTCTCCCATAAGATAAAAGCATGTTGGGTGAACAAATTACAGTCGGGCAATTGACAAATAGAGAGGGCATAACAATGCACATACATGTCATGATAAATATAGTGAGATTTAATTGGGCATTACGACAAAGTACATAGACTGCTATCCAGCATGCATCTATGCCTAAAAAGTCCACCTTCAGGTTATCGTCCGAACCCCTTCCAGTATTAAGTTGCAAAACAACAGACAATTGCATTAAGTATGGTGCGTAATGTAATCAATAACTACATCCTCGGACATAGCATCAATGTTTTATCCCTAGTGGCAACAGCACATCCATAACCTTAGGGGTTTCGTCACTCCCCAGATTCACGGAGACATGAACCCACTATCGAGCATAAATACTCCCTCTTGGAGTTAATAGCGAAAACTTGGCCAGAGCCTCTACTAATAACGGAGAGCATGCAAGATCTTAAACAACACATAGGTAATAACTTGATAATTAACATAACATAGTATTCTCTATCAATCGGATCCCGACAAACACAACATATAGAATTACAGATAGATGATCTTGATCATGTTAGGCAGCTCACAAGATCCAACAATGAAGCACAATGAGGAGAAGACAACCATCTAGCTACTGCTATGGACCCATAGTCCAGGGGTGAACTACTCACTCATCACTCCGGAGGCGACCATGGCGGTGAAGAGTCCTCCGGGAGATGAATCCCCTCTCCGGCGGGGTGCGGGAGGAGATCTCCGAGAATCCCCCGAGATGGGATTGGCGGCGGCGGCGTCTCAGTAAGGTTTTCCGTATCGTGGCTCTCGGTACTGGGGGTTTCGTGACGGAGGCTTTAAGTAGGCGGAAGGGCAACGCGGGGGGCCACACGAGGGCCCCACACGACAGGCTGGCGCGGCCAAGACCTAGGCCGCGCCGTCCTAGTGTGGCGGCGCCTCGTGGCCCCACTTCGACTCTCCTCCGGTCTTCTGGAAGCTTCGTGGCAAAATAGGACCACTGGGCGTTGATTTCGTCCAATTCGAGAATATTTCGTTACTAGGATTTGTGAAACCAAAAACAGCAGAAAACGACAAGCGGCTCTTCGGCATCTTGTTAATAGGTTAGTTCCAGAAAATGCACGAATATGACATAAAGTGTGCATAAAACATGTAAATATCATCAATAATGTGGCATGGAACATAAGAAATTATCGATACGTCGGAGACGTATCAACTGTGTCCATGCCTCTAGTAATCTGGAAGAGTGACAATAAATTCTAAGGTTGTAGATGTGCTATTGCTACTAGGGAGAAAACAACAATGCATTGTCTAAGGATAATTCTATTGTTTGATTTACACACTTTGCTTACGGTAAAATATATTGCTTGCAACTTAATACTGAAAGGGGTGCGGACGCTAATCGGAAGGTGGATTATTAGTCATATACGCAGTTGTATTATGGTCTATGTATTATGTTGTAATTCCCAAATGAATCTCATAGTAATCGTATTGTCAAGTATGGTATTTATTCTGTCAATTGCCCAGATGTAATTTGTTTACCCAACATGTTATCTATCTTTATGGTGAGACACCTCTAGTGAACTGTGGACCCCGGTCCTTTCTTTTACACTGATAAAACACCTATTGCAAACACATGTTCTGTTACTTACTGCAAGCACTGTTCTCTTTAATTCCACTGCAAACAAACCTCTCTTTCCGCATTATACATCTAATCCTTTGTTTGCAGCAAAACCAGTGAGATTGACAACCTTAATGTAAGTTGGGCAAAATATTGTGGTTGTGTAGTGCGCCCTGCCAAAAGTCAGCTAGCAACATGATGGTGCTCTAGGTACGGCGCTAGACAATCTTAATGGCAGTTGTGTAAGCGGAACAGAAACCCCAAGAGGAAGGTGTGGTGAGCACAGCAACAAGTTTTCCTTCAGTAAGAAACCAAGGTTTAATCGACCAGTAGGAGAAAGGCGTGACTTCTAAAGGTGTTGCTGGATAACTATTGGGAGGGCGCACTACCGGCGTCAGGAACAACGTGGAACCTGCACACAACACAATCGCAATACTTTGCCCAACTCATAGTGAGGTTGTCAATCTCACTAGTTTTGCTGAACATAAATAATTAAATGTATCGAGTGGAAGGAGATGTTTGCAGTGAATGAAAAGAAACAGTGCTTGCAGAAAGTAAGCAGAACAGGATGATTGTATCAGTATAAAGAAAAAGTACCGGGGTCCATAATTCACTAGTGGTGTCTCTCCATAAAAATAAATATCATGTTGGGTGAACAAATTACAGCTGGGCAATTGACAGAATAAAGATCATACATAGCAAGACGACTTCCATGGTATTCATTTGGGCATTACAACATAATACATAGACCGTAATCCAACTGCGTCTATGACTAATAATCCACCTTCCGATTAGCATACGCACCTCTTCCGGTATTAAGTTGCAAGCAACAGATAATCGCATTAAGTAATGTGTGTAAAGTAAACAATAGAATTACCCTTGGATAAAACATTGTTGTTTTCTCCCTAGTAGCAACAACACATCTACAATCAAGAAGTTATTGCCACTCTTCCAGAAAACTAGAGGCATGAACCCACTATCGAGCATAAATACTCCCTCTTGGAGTCACAAGAATCTACTTGGCCAAAGCATCTACTAGCAACGGAGAGCATGCGAGACCAGAAATAACATATGACATCAATCTCAACCATAGTATACAATATTCATCGGATCCCACCAAACACAACATGTAGCATTACATAAAGATGACCTTGATCATGATAGGCAGCTCACAGATCTACACATAAGGCACAAATTGGAGAAGCAACCATCTAGCTACTGCTATGGACCCATAGTCTAGGGATGAACTACTCACGCATCACTTCGGAGGTGGGCATGGTGATGTAGAAGCCTCTGGTGATGATGTCCCCCTACGGCAGGGTGCTGGGAAGAGCTTCAGAATCCTCCCGAGATGGATTCTACGATGGTGGCCGCGACGGAAATTTTCGTGGATGGAGGCTCGGGTATCCAGGTTTTCTGAGAAGATGTATAAATAGGCGGAGGATTTAGGTCGGTGGGGTGCCGGGGTGGCCCACACCACCCTTAGGCGCGGACCAGGCTAGGCCACGCCTAGGTTTGGTCTGGCCACCCTACTACACCTCTTCGACCCCCTTCGGACTTCTTCTTCGTTACGGTAAAATAGACACTTTGGCTTTTGTTTCGTCCAATTCCGAGAATATGTCCTGTAAATCTTTTCGGAGACCAAAAACAGCAAAAACAGGGAACTGGCACTATGGCATCTTGTCAATAGGTTATTGCTGGAAAATGTATAAAAGTGTAACGAAGTGCAAGTCAAACATAGTAGAATTGGTGTAAAACAAGCATGGAGCATCAACAATTATATATACGTTTGCGACATATCAGGCATCCCCAAGCTTAACTCCTGCTCATCCTCGAGTAGGTAAGTGATAAAAAAATAATTTTTGAGGTGACATGCAACTATCACAATCTTGATCAAGCTATTGTAAAGCATTGTAAGCTGGAATCAAAGTAATATCAACATAGGCATGATAGATATAATTATAACAATAGAACTTAGCAACTATGTTATAACATGAGAAGTAACTCAAACAAAAGATTATGCATAATTATGCAATGAAAGCAATTATTTGTTTATGAGCATAGAGAAAACATAGCAACATGGTATTCAGCTTGTCCTTTATATATGGAATAGCAAAACATAAATGCTAGGACACCTTTAAAGTTCAGAGGGTGACTAGATACAAGTAATTTAAGAACAAGCAATAGCATAATCATGAATCAATCAATAAGTCTTGGGACTATGCACATTATACTCAAAATGACTACTATATATGCTCTCTTAGTGGTGCATAAAGCAAGAAGATGAAGACTCAACATAAAAGTAAAAGAAAGGTCCTTCGAGGAAGGAAGTAAGGATCAACAATTTTTATAAAGCTTTCAAAAAGGTATGGTACTTATTACTTTGAGCTCTGATTGCCCCTATCATAGGCATCTTGAATGGTTAAAGTTAATGTGTGTGCAAAAATGAGTCATATGCTTGAAAAATCATAAGTTGAAAATCTCATGCCCCTTGAATACGAGTACCTACACCTCATGTTACTCAACTTAATTAGGTCCCAAATAAGTTCTTGTCATTGAAGTATACATGTATTATAAAGAACGCATCAGGGGTACCTGTTGCCCCATGATATGGAAGTACTCTTTCAAATAAGTGCAATCCCACACCAAAATGACAAGACAAACAGACAATGAGCATCCCAACAATCCTTTTTATTTACTATGGGTATAGCTTTCTATTGGAGATGCTTCATAGAATACTCACTATGGAATGTTGTAAACTTCCACCACGAATGATGCATGGCTTATGTTAGCGGCCCCGCGTTTCTCTAACACATATACAAACTCCATGGACTTACAAGTTTCCATTCTATTTCGCATCGATAGGCATCCATTATTGACATCAACTAAATAATAAGTGCGATGTTGAAAGCGTGCCCCATGAAAGCATGGTTGTGCAAACTCCCAACTTACAATTTTAAGCATATAATCAACATAAGATAATCACAATGGTTCAAGTTTATTAAGTGCAAGAAAGTAAATGTGCCATCAAGTTCGTGAGAGCTTTACTGACTATTTTTCTCATAATCAATTCGAAAGATAGATAAAAACATGATGAACATACTTGGAATAGCAATAATGCTAATAGGTAGATATGGTGGACACAATTGGAAAACTTTGTTTTTAGTGGTCGGATGCACGAGTAGAGCTTCATACTCAGTACATGCGAAGGCAAGCAAAAGACTGGGAGCGACCAACTAAGAGAGCAATAATGGCCATAATCATGCATAGCGACAAACCAATATTAATCAAAGCATAAAGTGATATCACAAGTAAAAAACTAAATGATCATGAAGGATTTAGTTGAATGGTTGGTAGTCATAACATGGTGTAAGTATGTGCCAAGTCAACCCAATAAAGCATCAAAGGAGAATATCACAATATTATGCTTCTATGATAAAAACAACGCATGATTCTTTCAATGGCACATTAAGCACTCTCAGATATTTGATACAAATAATGATGCAAAAATAAATACTAACCTTCTCATAAAAATAACATCCAACAAGGCATGCCGAAGTCTATGCCACAGTCTAGACAAGCTTCCTTTTGCATCACTATTAGCATGAAACATTTTACTCTTCTCCAACACCAATCAATTTATTTGAAACAACTCTCATAAATAAAAATCAATATGGACCAGAGATCTAATCATACATGAATAAAGAAAACTAACAAGCTCTGGGCAAAAAATAAAAGTAGAAAACCAAAGCTAAGCAAAGTACTAGAAAACTAGAACACTCGTAGAATAGTAAAAGTGAAAACTAGAGTGTTCTATGCAATTAAAACAGAGTGTGTCATTCTCCAAAACAAATATACTGGGATCCAACCTAATTTTACAGAAACAAAACAAAATAAAACTAAAAACAAAAACAAAGACGCTCCAAGAGTAACACATATCATATGAAGCAATAAAAATATAGCGCACAGAAAAATGACCTGTTGCTTTGTTGATGAAGAAGGGGATGCCTTGGGCATCCCCATATTTTGACGCTTGTACCTCTTGTATATTTTTTAGGGTGGCAGGGGGAATCCCCAATCTTGATCTTTTATCCATTCTTCATTTCATCACATCATTCTTCTTTTCCTACACTTGAAAACTTTCTTCATACAAAACTTCACACAATTCTTTATAGATAACATTAGTGCAATCAAAATAATAAATCCACTTGGGTCCAGTTCTAACATATATAGAAAATCTTTCAAAAAGATCTTTCTCTCAAAAGAACCCCAAAAGAAAGAGAATAAGAGGCAAATGTAAAAAGTGGCAGAAATCTGTCAAAACAGAACAACATGTAAAGATCGATTTTTTCAAAAATTTTCTATTGCTCATATCGAAAAGTGCAAAACTAATGTAAGTTAGATAATAACCTGGGGCATATGTGCAAAAATTGGCAGCTCAAAATTACATACTGGCTGGGTGTATGAAAGTTTACGGTAACAACACATAATCTGTTTCTAGACAGCAACTTCCCCAAATCTTACTTTCTTCCTATTAGAGGCTACTCTTGGCACAAAAAGAAATAAAAATGATAAGAAGAGGTTGTTATAGAGGCAACAACTTCCAAGACTCAAAAAAAAAAGAAAAATTACAGAAAATAAACATGGGTTGTCTCCCATAAGCGCTTTTCTTTAACGCCTTTCAGCTAGGCGTAGAAAGTATTTGTATCAAGTATTATCAAGCAAAGAAGAATCAACATCATAAATTGTCCTAATAATAGAATAAAAATGTGAATTCTTTCTTTTTCTAGGGAAGTGTTCCATACCTTTCTTGAGTAGGAATTGATATATAATAATTCCATCTCTCATATCAATAATAGCACCAACAGTTCTAAGAAAAGGTTTTCCCAAAACAATAGGACAAGAAGCATTGCATTCAATATCGAAAAAACAAAATCAACAGAGACAAAGTTATTATTAACCATAAAATAACATTATTAACTCTCCCAAAGGTATTTGTTCCAATGCTGATATTGCTAAAAAGAAACCTTTGGGAGAGTTAATAATGTTATTTTATGGTTAATAATAACTTTTCCCTATTGATTTTTTTTTCGATATTGAATGCAATACTTCTTGTCCTATTATTTTGGGAAGACCTTTTCTTAGAACTGTTGGTGCTGCTATTGATATGAGAGATGGGATTATTATATAGCAATTCCCACTCAGGAAAGGTATGGAACAAATTTCTAGAAATAGAAATAAGTCACCTTTTGATTCTATTATTAGGACAAGTTATGATGTTGATGTTTATTCACTTGAAAATACTTGATTCGAGCTCTTTTTCGGTGCCTAGCTGAAAGGCGTTAAAGAAAAGCACTCTTGGAAATTAACCCATGTTTATTTTCTGTAATTTTTTTTTCTTTTGTTGAGTCTTGGAAGTTGTTGCCTCTGTAAGAACTTATCCTTATCATTTTTATTTCGTTTTTTTGCCAAGAGTAGCCTCTAATAGGAATAAAGTAAGATTCAGGGAAGTTGCTATTTTGAAAAAGATTTTGTGTTGTTACCAAAATAATTCGTATTCCCAGCCAGAACGTAATTTTGAGCTGATAATTTTTGAGCATATGCCCCAGGTTATTATCTAACTTTCGTTAGTTTTTGCACTTTTCTATTGGAGCAACAAAGAGTTTTGTAAATAAATCGATCTTTACCTCTTGTTCTGTTTTGACAGATTTCTGCCACTATTTGTGCCTCTTAATCGTTTTCTTTTTGAGTTCTTTTGAGAGAAAGATATTTTTGAAGAAGTTACTACAGTAGCTCATGTTTTAATGGATGTTTGACTTATGTTATAACTGAACCAAAAAATATTTGTTATTTTGATTGCACTAATGCTGCTAATGAGAATTGTGTGAAGTTTTTCTATGAAGGAAGTTTTCAAGTGTAGGGAGAGAAGAATGATGTAATGAGATGAAGGATGGACAAAAGCTCAAGCTTGGGGATTCTCATGTCACCCCTAGAAATATCCAAGAGGTACAAGCATCAAATCTTGGGGATGCCCAAGGCATCCCCTTCTTCATCAACAGAGTATCAGGTCATCTTTCTAGACACTATATTTTTATTGCTTCATATGCTATGTGTTATTCTTGGAGCGTCTTTATTTATTTTTAGTTTTATTTTGTTTTGTTTGCTGTATTATATGGTTGGATCCAATAATTTTTTTTTTTGGAGAATGACACACTCCGTTTTAATAGCATAGAACACTCTAGTTTTCACTTTTATTGTTCTGCGAGTGTTCTAGTTTGATAGTACTGCGTTTAGCTCTGATTTCTCCACTCTTATTTTGTTCAGAGCTTGTTATTTTTATTTAGTTAGGTATGATTAGCTCTCTGGTCTTTATTGATTATTATCTATGAGAGTTGTTTCAAATAAATTGATTGGTGTTGGAGACGAGTAAAATGTTTCATGCTTATAGTGCTGCAAAATGAAGCTTGTTTAGACTCTGGCATAGTCTTTGGCATGTCATGTTGGATGTTATTTTTATCATATGCTTAGTAGTTATTGTTGTAGCATGACTTGTCTCAAATAGCTGAGAGTGCTTAATGTGCCATTGAAAGAATCATGTGTTGTTTCCACCATATAAAACCATAATATTGTGGTATTTTCCTTTGATGCTTTATTGGAGTGACTTCACACATGCTTACACCATGTTATGACTACAACCAGTCACCTAAAGCCTCTATGGTCATTTAGTTTTTGACTTGTAATATCACTTTATGCTTTGATTAATATTGTTTTGTCGCTATGCTTGATTAGGGCCATTATTGCTCTCTTAGTTGGTCGCTCATAGTCTTTTGCTAGCCTTCACCTGTACTGAGTATGAGCTCTACTCGTGCATCGAACTCCCAAAAAACAAAATTTTCCAATTGTGTCCACCATACCTACCTATATGTGGTATTTCACTACCACTCCAAAGTAAATTTCTTCTGTGCTACCTTTAAAACCTTCAAACTATTACTTCTTTTGTGTTCCTGTTTTAGCTCATGAGTAAGTATTGAATGCTTTATTGTATTTTCATGACCTCATACCTTGACTAGCATGAATAATGTGCTAAGTCCTTAATATTGCAAAAAGAGCAAGGCAACTGGGTGCCCAGCCCAACTTAAATAAACAAATAAACAAATAAAGCTCCGCACACTATGTAATGGAGAGATCCTAAATAATGGTGTGCAAAAGGAGAACTACATGGGAGGCGCTCTTGAAGTCACTATATGAAAGGATGATGAACTATTTAATACCGGTCTTTGACATAGACATACATACCTCTCAAAATACATTTTCAACACCTCTGTTTATTCAAATAAAAATCTCTAGCACATGAGTAATCCCTGCTTCCCTCTGTGCGGTGCCTTTCTTTACTTTTTTATGTTGAGTCTTCATCTTCTTACTTATGCACCAATTAAGAGAGCATAGTTGTGATTCTAAGTATAATGTTTATAGTCCCAAGACTTATTGATCGATTCATGATTATGTCATTGCTTGTTCTCAAATTACTTGTATCTACTCACCCTTTGAACTTTAAAGGTGTCATGGAATTTATGTTTTGCTATTCCATGAAGGACAAGCTGAATACCACTTTCCTATGTTTTCTCCATGCTAAAAACAAACAGTTGCTTTCAATGCATAATTATCATGATCTTTTTTTTGAGTTACTTTTCATGTTGTAACATAGTTGCTAAGTTCTATTGTTAGAATTATATCTATCATGCCTATGTTTAAAGTACTTTGATCCCATCTTACAATGCGTTGCAATAATTTGATGAAGATTTTGTTGGCTGCATGTGACCTCAAAAATTATTTTTGTTATCACTTACCTACTCGAGGATGAGCAGGAGTTAAGCTTGGGGATGCTTGATACGTCTCAAAGGTATCTATAATTATTGATGCTCCATGCTTGTTTTACACAAATTCCTATATGTTGTTTACACTTTGTTGCACTTTTATATATTTTTCGAAACTAAACTATTGATAAGAAGCCACAGTGCCAGTTCCATATTTTATGCTCTTTTGTATTTCACAAAAGTTGTGCAGGAAATATTCTCGGAATTGGACGAAAAAAGCCGAAGTTCCTATTTTACTGTAACAAAGACGGAGTCCAGAGGGCAGACGAAGAAGCGCCATGTGCTGGGTTCGTTGCATAGAAAACAAAAAATTCTACTGTGAAGAAGAACAAAAGCAAGATCCAATCTAGGAAAAGCCAAGATCTAATCTATGAAGATCGGAGCAACGAGAAGGAAGAGAGGCTAACCCTCGAAGGTCCAAAGCCTAGACGAGATCAGATCTCGTGGTTGATGTAGACGATCGTTCCGGTGCTGCAATCTGGCAGCACTTCCGTATTCGGTCACACGTACGGTGTCGATGAAGTCCTTCCTCTCCCTGTTCCAGCGGGCAGCGGAGGTGTGGTAGATCTCCTCGGAATCCCATCAGCACGATGGCGTGGTGGTGGTGGTGGAGGACAAGATTCTGCAGGGCTTTGCCAAGCCGGTGTAGGACTATAGTGGAGGAGGAGAGGGGCCGCTAGGGTTGGAGAATGAGGGAGGCCTGCGCCCCCTGAACCTCCCCTCTTTATATAGGGGGGAGGCCGGCCAGGGTTGCCTTGGCCCCTCCTCCAAACCCTAGGGCCGGTGGCCAAAGAGGGAGGGGGAATCTCCCCCCAAGTCTTCTCCCCCTAGGGTTTTTTGGGAAACCCTAAAGGGTGGCCGGCCTGGGCCTTGAGGGTGTGGTGCGCCTGGCCCATTAGGGCTGGGTTGCACCCCCTCGGCTCATGTGGCCCCTCTCGGGGTCGTGGGCCCACTGGTGGCCCCTCCGGAACCTTCTAGAAACTTCTCGGTCTTCCACCGGAAAATTCCCGAACTTCTCCGAACCCCACAAATTAACTTTCCTTATATGATTCTTATTCTCCGAACCATTCCGGACCTCCTCGTGATGTCCTGGATCCCATCCGAGACTCCGAAAAACATTCGGTCTCCATCTCATATTCCAAATCTACTATACGACATCGAACCTTAAGTGTGTCACCCTACGGTTCGTGAACTATGCGGACATGATCGAGACTCTTCTCCGATCAATAACCAATAGCGGGACCTACAGATCCATAATGGCTCCCACATATTCAACGATAACTTAGTGATCAAATGAACCATTAACATACGATACCAATTCCCTTTGTCGTGCGATACTTTACTTATCCGAGGTTTGATCATCGGTATATTTATACCTAGTTCAACCTCGTTACCGATAAGTACTCTTTACTCGTACCATGGTATATGATCTCTTGTGACCTTGTCACATGGTTGCAAGCTAATTAGATGACACTCCACCGAGAGGGCCCAGAGCATATCTATCCGTCATCAGGATGGACAAATCCCACTCTTGATCCATATGCCTCAACTCATACTTTCCGAATACTTAATCCCATGTTTATAACCACCCATTTATGCAGTGGAGTTTGATGTAATCAAAGTAACCATCCGGTGTAAGTGATTTACATGATCTCATGGTCGAAGGACTAGGTATCTATGTATTGATAGCTTATAGCAAGACGAAATTTATGACTTGATCTTATGCTACGCTTATTATGGGTGTTTGTCCATTATATCATTCTCCTAATGACATAACCTTGTTATTAACAACATCCAATGTTCATGATCAGGAAACCATGATCATCTATTAATCAACAAGCTAGTGTAACACACAAGTATTAATGTTTCCGGTTAATACAATTATAGCATGGGATGTAAACATTTATCATAAACACAAAGATATAATAATAAACATTTTATTATTGCCTCTTGGGCGTATCTCCAACAGTCTCCCACTTGCACTTGAGTCAATAATCTAGATTACATGGTAATATACCTAACACCCATGGCGTTCTGGTGTAGGTCATGTTTTGCTCTAGGGAGAACTTTAGTCAACGAATCTGCCACATTCAGATCTGTGTGCACTTTGCAAATCTTTATGTCCCCATCTTCGACATACTCGCGAATCACATGAAAACGTAGCTTGATATGCTTCAGCTTCTTGTGTTTGGCTCCTGTGCATTGGCTATGGCACCCATGTTGTCACAATAGATGGTCATCGGGTCCAACGCACTAGGAACCACACCAAGCTCAGTAATGAACTTCTTCATCCATATCGCATCCGATGACACCTCCGAAGCGGCTATGTATTCAGATTCAGTTGAAGATTTCGCCACCACGCTTTGCTTGGCACTCATCCAGCTTACTGTTGCACCATTCAAAATAAACACGTACCCAGATTGAGACTTAGAGTCATCTGGATCAGGGTTCCAACTAGCATCGGTGTAACTGGTTACAGCGAGCTCTTGGTCACCTCCATAACAAAGAAACATATCCTTAGTACTTTTCAAGTACTTCAGGATATTCTTGACCACTGTCCAGTGTTCCATTCCAGGATCACTATGATATCTGCTAGTCAAACTAACAACATGTGCGATATCCGGTCTTGTACACAGCATGACATACATGATAGAGCCTACTGCCGAGGCATAGGGGATCTTGTTCATCCTTTTTCTTTCTTCTGCCGTAGCCGGACCTTGAGTTTTACTCAAAGTCTTCTTGGAAACATGGGCAAGAACCCTTTCTTGCTTTCATCCATTCTAAACTTCTTTAGAATCTTTTCCAGGTATGTACTCTATGAAAGCCCTATTAGCGTCTTCATCTATCTCTATTAATCTTGATACCTAAAATGTATGCTGCTTCTCCAAGGTCCTTCATTGAAAAACATTTATTCAAATAACCTTTGACACTACTTAATTAGAAGTTCTATATCATTCCCAATCAACAATATGTCATCTACATATAATATTAGGAATGCTACAGAGCTCCCACTCACTTTCTTGTAAATACAAGCCTCACCATGAGTCTGTATAAATCCAAAGTCTTTGATCACCTTATCAAAGTATCGGTTCCAACTCCGGGATGCTTGCTTCAGTCCATAAATAGAACCCTGAAGTTTGCATACATTGTCAGCATTTTTTAGGATCGACAAAACCTTTGGGTTGTACCATATACAACTCTTCCTCAATGTCACCATTAAGGAACGCCTTTTTGACATCCATCTGCCAAATTTCGTAATCGAAAAACACTAGTAACATTTGGCTAGTCTATATTGATTTTAGTTCGTCAGCGAAAGGGCAAAAGGCCTAATACTGACGGTTTGCAGGACCGTGGCGGACCTCGCGTCACAGATGGCCAGACTGACAGTTAGATCGTCCCGTCATGGATCCATGACGACCTAGCCCACACCCAAAGCCCACCCGACCCAGTACGTCGTGACGGGATTAACCGTCATGCGGCTGCCTCCCCGACCGAGACCAGCGTGTCAGACCAATCATTGTACTGTCGGTCCAATGATTGGTCTAGCAAGACAATGATTAAGCTGTCAGTCCGGTCGGGTGACATCAGCACCCATGTGGATCGCCACGAGGCCCATTCCGGGGCTGACACCTGGCACCCATTTTTTAAAATATTTACCCGTAAATCGTGGACACTTGGTCTAGTGTGGTGACCTACATGTTGGGGGATGACTCCCCGGTATGCCAAAGGCATGCCAAACCGGATGGTTTGAGCCATAAAGATACCCGGCTTAATGTTCGTACTGAACTTAAAGATAGGAACTTAGCTAAGTGAGGCTAGCCGGTATCCCCAAGAGGGGTATACCGGAATCAGGTAAGAAGATACCGGATCTCCGGGAAGGACGAGCAGGTCGGCAGAGCGGTCAAAGATTCTCTCCAGAGCTAGAAGACAAAGATGAGCTAAGCAAAGTAACTTTAGACGAAGGGCCGACGATAAAGACAAGGATGACGGCCAAAGAAGCCGGAGGACGTCAACGCCTCCGATTAAAGAGGGCTCCGGTGTCTTCTATGATTAAAGTAGCTTTGTAAAGTAGTTTGTCTAGTCAAAGATGCCATTAGGGTTTCTTGCCCCGTAAGCCACCTCTCTCCCCTATATAAGGAGAGGGGGCAGCCCTTCTTACTGAGATGCACGCGCATGAACACGATATAGCTTGTACCGAGAAACTTGTAGCATGTTGAGATCAATAAAGATGATGAT
>NC_061513.1:11761153-11781377 GCF_022539505.1 Lolium rigidum
GTACAGTTTTATAAGGAATGCAATACACAAGACAAGTGACGAGGGATCACCTCGGCAATGCCTACGTATTGTAGACTTGGGTTTCGGGAGAGAGCGACGATGGAGATTCCGGGAGCGAGATTAGGCACACGACGTATCCAGCTTCGGGTCCCCTCGGTGGAGGATCCCTACGTGCTGCTAGCAATCTAGTATATGATCATAGATGTGTTTACAGGGTGCCGCCGTAGGCGGAGCTATGTTGTCTATCTATTGTCTCCCCTATTTCGGGTGCCCTGGCTAGCTTTATATATGCAACCAGCCTAGGGTTTTACAAGAGTCCTAGTCGACTACTTCTTCGGGTTGCCTTGTTGGGCCTTCTCCATATTGGGCCGAGCTGATCCAGGTATACCAATAATGGGTACCCAAAGGGTATGCCCATGTCAGTAGCCCCCGAGTGTCTAGGGAAGTCGAAGATTTGCGTAGAGACTCCAAGCATAATCATCTCCGAAGTCGAAGAAAATACAAGGCGAGGTCCATATCGTAGATCATGTGTAGCGTAGATGATGTCGACGATTCTTGAAATTATTTTTCTATCGGGTGCGCGGCAGCGCTCCCGATGGGAGTAGCCCCCGAGTCTATGGGTAAGTGCTTGCACTTAGGCATAGACTCAAGTTGTACTACTCGATGAAGAACTTAACTATATTTCTGGAGGACCTGATGATATCCATGTGCTCCCGATGGGAGTAGGCTCCACTCGAGTCGTAGAATCGAGTTGAGTCTACAAAGCTTGATTGTCATAGATGCTGTCGAAGTTATTTTTCTATCGGGTGCGCGGCCAGCGCTCCCGATGGGAGTAGCCCCCGAGGCTACAGCCAAATGTTTGCACTTGGGTGTAGGCTCAACTTGCTTTTAATCGACACCACAATTTTTCCTCTTTCTTGTATCTTATCGGGAGGGTGAACAATATTCTCGATAAGAGTAGCCCCCGAGCCTATGGGCAGGTGCTTGCACCTGGTGACGAGGGATCACCTCGACAATGCCTACATATTGTAGACTTGGGTTTCGGGAAGAGCGACGATGGAGATTCCGGGGTCGAGATTAGGCACACGACGTACCCAGCTTCGGGTCCCCTCGGTGGAGGATCCCTACGTGCTGCTAGCAATCCAAGTATATGATCATAGATGTGTTTACGGTGGTGCCGCCGTAGCGGAGCTATGCTCTCTATATTCCGTCTATCTCTTCGCCTCTCTCTATTTCGGGTGCCCTGGCTAGCTTTATATATGCAACCAGCCTAGGGTTTTACAAGAGTCCTAGTCGACTACTTCTTCGAGTTGCCTTGTTGGGCCTTCTCCATATTGAGTCTTCTCCATATTGGGCCGAGCCGGGTATACTAATAATGGGTACCCGAAGGGTATGCCCATGTCAGTAGCCCCCGAGTTTATAGGGAAGTCGAAGACTTGCGTAGAAACTCCAAGCATAATCATCTCCAAAGGCGAGGTCCATGTCGTAGATCATGTGTAGCGTAGATGATGTCGGCGATTCTTGAAATTATCGGGTGCGCGGCAGCGCTCCCGATGGGAGTAGCCCCCGAGTCTATGGGCAAGTGCTTGCACTTGAGCATAGACTCAAGTTGTACTACTCGATGAAGAATTTGACTGTACTTCTGAGTGCAGCCCCTCTTTTTATCGACTCCTGTTAGAGGACTTAATGAAATCCACCACTCCCGATGGGAGTAGGCTCCACTCGAGTCGTAGAATCGAGTTGAGTCTACAAACCTTAATTGCCGCAGATGCTGTCGAAGTTATCTTTCTATCGGGTGCGCGACCAGCGCTCCCGATGGGAGTAGCCCCGAGGCTACGGCCAAGTGTTTGCACTTGGGTGTAGGCTCAACTTGCTTTTAATCGACACCACAATTTTTCCTCTTTCTTGTATCTTATCGGGAGGGTGAACAATACTCTCGATAAGAGTAGCCCCCGAGCCTATGGGCAGGTGCTTGCACCTAGGCATAGGCTCAAGTTGTACTACTCGATAAAGAACTTGGCGCAGCCCCTTTTTTTTATTGACTCCAGACCATTGCTATTTTTATTTGACATCCATATCTATATTGTACAGGGATAATGGTAATTGGGGCTAGTTCATCTGACGGATCAGGTACTAGTTAACTGCTCTAGTGGCAATCCGCAAAAACCTACTTCAAGATCACGTCCCTGGACATGATCTCGGGATACTGGTGCTAACTCGACAGGTGCCGCTTAAGGTCTTACCATTCTATCGAGTCCCAGTCATGTTTATTGGGTACCTAACGCGTCCGTTAGGATTTTTCTTCGTATCTGTTGATACGGATAAAAGTAGCAGAGCGCAGTCTTTGGCGATGCCACGCCACACAGAACGGATCTGGGGTCTTACCTTCGCAAAGTTTTGCGGCATTCAGAGATTGATCGCAACTTTGGCGCTCTGAGAATATATTGTCGAGTGCCTTGTTCGGCTGATGCAATGACCCATTTTGCGGGCTCTTCTATTTTTCTCTCGGGCTTGATGAGACAGCCAAATATATTGGTTCTTCTATATTGTCGGGTACATCACCGATGCTCTTGCTCGGAACAAATGACGAGTCAATGGACCCGAAGATTTGTCCATCCTTTTTTGTTTTTTTTTCTCCTTTTTTTTTTGGTTTCTCCTTGATGATAATTTCGTCGAGTTCCTCCCTCAGGAAAATTTCTTCGGGTCCTCCTTGAGGACAATTCTTCGGGATCTCCTTGAGGATAATTCTTCGGGACCTCCTTAAGGATAATTCTTCAGGACCTTCTTGAGGATAATTCTTCGGGTCCTCCTTGAGGATAATTCTTCGGGACCTTCTTGAAAATAATTCTTCGGGACCTCCTTGAAGATAATTTTTCGGGTCCTTCTTGAATAAAATTCCGTCGGGTTCTCTCAAGATTTCGTCGGGTTCTCTTTTGGTTTTGTCGGGTGCTCTTTTGATTTCGTCGGGTGCTCTTTTGATTTCGTTGGGTCCCCTCCCTGAAGAAGATTTCGTCGGGTGCTCTTTTGAATTTTGCTTTCTCCTGCAAAAATAAATAAAAAATTTCTATCTTTCCCTTGACTCTCTTTTTCGCATGCGGTGTCAGATACTCAGATTCGATGATATGTAAAATGAATATATTCCGCGCAGCCCCCGAGCATCGGGTGCGGCAAAAGTAACGATAATCAACTTTGTGCAAAATAAAAGAACACTTAGCTTTTTGGACACGACGAAGTCGATGCATGATGAAGTCTTCGAGTATAGATAAGAAATCTAGCCAAAGTAGAAACCACCAAATAGCAAAAGTGGATGCCGCGAAATTTTTGATGAAGAAATAGCCGAGCCCCCGCGCGTTGCTGAGGTGATATCATGATTGTTGTGTCGCAGTCGTGACCCGAGGCGAAATCGTTGTCGAGCCCCCGAGCGTTAGGCTTGACGTCGAAATAAGTTGATGGAGTCGCGGCGTCATATTTGTTGAAGCCATTTAGGATGAAGCCATAGACAATAATATACGAAGATGAATCCCAGATGAAGTATTTGAGATGAATCCATATTGAAGATTACGCCATTAAATATAGAGCATAGATTGAAGATAAATCCGTCGATATCATAGAGGATGAATCCATTGGCCCGAAGAATCCAAGTAATAATCATAGAAGATGAATCCACTGATATCATAGAAGATGAATCCATTGATCCGAAGAAAATAGTTCTAGTAATAACCATAGAAGATGAATCCATTGTCCCGGAAACGCATCGGGTAATATTGTATAAGAGTGAACCAATAATAACCCGAAGAGAAACAATCCAGCAAGCCGAAGAAGATAAATCCACTGTTCCGAAGAAGATAAATCCACTAAGTCGAAGAAAATAATTCCACTGAGCCGAAGAAAATAATTCCACTGAGCCGGAGAAGATACATCCAGAGCCGAAGAAAAGAAATTCACCAAGTAACCGAGTATATTTGTGGTAACGGAGTAATGGCACCACCCCCAGTGTTGGGTGAATTTGCTCTAATGATGTAATGGTGCAACCCCCGAGTATTCGGGTGTGGCGAAAATAAATAATAATTGACTCTTAGAAGAGGGACACTTAGCTTTTTTATCGGCTGCGGTGAAGCCGATGTGGAAGCAATGTGGAGGACGCAGTTGATGTAGTCGCGCGACGCCTGGCCGGAAGTAGTCGATGAAGAAGATGCAATCGATGTGGCGGATCCACAACGGGCGAGTCTCCGAGTATGACGAGTGCGTGACAGCGGACGCGGTCAACCGAGCAGAGTAGTTGAAACTTTGTTTCAATCTGCAGTTATATGGCGGCGCAAAAAACTGCGTGCAAATAATAGTACGAGCCGAAAAAATTCATAACGAAATTCATTTTGCAAGTAGTAATTAATTGAAAATATAGCACCTGATTGTCGACGAACTGAAGATTCGGATGCACGGATGGTGTCAATATGGTAATGTTTGTACTCGATGGTGATGCCAGCTCCTCCGGAGCCGACAGCGACGTAGGTTTCTTTGGATTCGATTGCGATGAAAATTGCCCGTAATTGAATGCCCGTAATTGAAGTTGCTGGCTGCCGCTGAAAAAGTGAAAGTAGTGTTTCGAGTTGTCCTTTTGGCCTCATAACTTGTCGAGAACAGCTAGCTTCTTGCAAGGCTTGATCGGATGCACTTATAGTAGTCTCCTTGATTACACCAATTGATGGTTACGTAAACAAGTTTAACTTTCTTTTGTCTCGTAGAACTGTTGGTTGCCCAGAATTGTTGGCTCCTTGGAAGATGTGAGCACACGATCTGCTTCTTGACTTGATGGAAGATATGAGAATTTGCATGCTGCACATAATCAGCGCAGGTAAGGGTCCGTAAGGTAGCATCTGTATAGAACACGTTGAAAGCGCGCAAGTGGGCTCTCGACGAGTAGTTGTATTAGCTTTTCACTGTTGATTGGACTTGAAACAGTCTGATTGCTTCTGACTTTGGAGACCGCACAATGTGGCCATCGCTTATTTTTCCTTGTGCCTCGATGGTGGTTGAAACGTCAATCAGACAACACGCCGCCGACCGATTTCTTTGTTTCCGATCTGGTCACGTGATGTCGCGCCGGCTAGCCTTTATGGAAGCTATTTTTCTGACCGAACAAGCTAGATGAAATCTGGATGTCGGCATGTCGCTGAAGATGAAATTTAGATGACGAAATCGCTGCTGGTGACGATGATGAAGAAGACCAGTTGACCAGGTGCAACGCAGATTTTTATTCCAGATGATGGCAAAGCCACCGCTTGCTGATGACGATGGATTTGCAATCTTGATGCCGACGGAATTTTTTGACGGATCTCGCCCGGATGACAAAATCCAGTCGTCGCGATTCCCACAGACGGCGCCAATTGACGAGGGATCACCTCGACAATGCCTACATATTGTAGACTTGGGTTTCGGGAAGAGCGACGATGGAGATTCCGGGGTCGAGATTAGGCACACAACGTACCCAGCTTCGGGTCCCCTCGGTGGAGGATCCCTACGTGCTGCTAGCAATCCAGTATATGATCATAGATGTGTTTACAGGGTGCCGCCGTAGCGGAGCTATGCTCTCTATATTCTGTCTATCTCTTCGCCTCTCTCTATTTCGGGTGCCCTGGCTAGCTTTATATATGCAACCAGCCTAGGGTTTTACAAGAGTCCTAGTCGACTACTTCTTCGAGTTGCCTTGTTGGGCCTTCTCCATATTGAGTCTTCTCCATATTGGGCCGAGCCGGGTATACTAATAATGGGTACCCGAAGGGTATGCCCATGTCACCTGGGCATAGACTCAAGTTGTACTACTCGATAAAGAACTTGACTATATTTCTGGGCGCAGCCCCTCGTTTTATTGACTCCAGGCCGTTGCTATCTATGTTGTTCAGGGATAATGGTAAATGGGGCTGGTTCATCTGACGGATCAGGTACCAGTTAACTGCTCTTGTGGCAATCCCGCAAGAACCTACTTCAAGATCACGTCCCTGGACATGATCTCGGGATACTCGGTGTTAACTCGACATGTGCCGCTTAAGGTCTTACCATCCGTCGAGTCCCGGTCATGTTTTATCGGGTACCTAACGCGTCCGTTAGGATTTTTCTTCGTATCCGTTGATACGAAAAAAGTAGCAAACCGACGTCGAGAGACGGTGCCACGCCGCTCAGGACGGACCCGGGGTCTTACCTTCGCAGAGTTTTGCGGCATTCAGAGATTATTCGCGACTTTGGCGCTCCGAGAATATTTTGTCAAGTGCCTTGTTCGGCTGATGCAATGACCCATTTTGCGGGTTCTTCTATTTTTCTCTCGGGCTTGATGAGACAGCCGAATATATTGGTTATTCTATATTGTCGGGTACATCACCGATGCTCTTGTTCGAAACAATATGACGAGTCAATGAACCCGAAGATTTGTCCACCTTTTTTTTTTTGGATTCCTCCTTGATGAAAATTTCGTCGAGTTCCTCCTTCGGAAAAATTTCTTCGGGTCCTCTTTGAGGATAACTCTTCGGGACCTCCTTGAGGATAATTCTTCGGGACCTCCTTGAAGATAATTTTTTGGGACCTCCTTGAAGATAATTTTTCGGGACCTCCTTGAAGATAATTCTTCGGGACCTCCTTGAAGATAATTTTTCGGGACCTTCTTGAAGATAATTCTTCGGGTCCTGTTCTTTCTTGAAGACAATTTCGTCGAGTTCTCCCTGTAGACAATTTCGTCGGTTTCTCTCTTATATACTTTGAATTTTGCTTTCTCCTGCACAAATAAACAAACTTTTTCTATCTTTCCCTTGACTCTCTTTTTCGCATGCGGTGTCAGATGCTCAGATTCGATGATATGTAAAGTGAATATATGCCGCGCAGCCCCCAACTGTCGGGTGCGGCGAAAGTAAACGATAATCAACTTTGTGCAAAATAAAAGAACACTTAGCTTTTTGGACACGACGAAGTCGATGCATGACGAAGTCTTCGAGTGTAGATAAGAAATAGCCAAAGTAGAAACCACCAAATAACGAAAGTAGATGCCGCCATATTATTGATGAAGAAATAGCCAAGCCCCCGAGCACTCCTGGGGTGATGTCATGATTGTTGCTTTAGATGCCGTGCCACAGTTGTTACTCGAGGCGAAGTCATGATCGAGCCCTCGAGTGTTTAGCCATGACGTCGAAAGAAATTAACGGAGTCGCGGCGTCATATAAGGTGAAGCCATTTAGGATGAAGCCATTGACCATAATATAATATAAATCCACGAAGATGAATCCAAGATGAGGTATTTGAGATGAATCCACATTTAAGATTATGCCATTAAATATGAAGTATATATTGAAGATGAATCCACCAATATCATAGAGGATGAATCCATTGACCAGAAGAAAATAATTCCAGTAATAACCATAGAAGATGAATTCGCTGATATCATAGAGGATGAATCGATTGACCCGGAGAAAATAAATCCAGTAATAACCATAGAAGATGAATCCATTAACCCGGAAGCTCATCGGGTAGTATTGTATTAGAGGAAACCAATGATAACCTTATAAGATGAATCCGAAGAAGACAAATCCAGTAACCGAAGAAAATAATTCCGCTGAGCCAGGGGAGATATATCCAGAGCCGAAGAAAATAAATTTACCGAGTAATCAAGTGTATTTGTGGTAACAATGTAATGGCGCAACCCCGCATGTTGGGTGAATTGAAATGATGTAACGGTGCAACTCCCAAGTATTCGGGTGTAACGGAAGTAAATAATAATTAACTCTCGGAAAAGGAACACTTAGCTTTTATCGGGTGCGGCGGAGTCGACGTGGAAGTAGGTCGTGCAGCGGACACAGACGATGTAGGTGTGTAGCGCCTAGCTGGCATAGTTGATGTAGTCGCGCGGTGCCTAGCCGGCGTGGTTGATGAAGATGACGCAGTCAATGTGGAGGATCCACGATAGGTGAACCCCCAAGTGCGGCGAGTGCGCGGCGGCGAATGGGTTCGACACAGCAAAGTTGTCGAAGCTTATTCTTCTGCAGTTATATTACGGCGCAAAAATTCTGCGAGCAAGTAATAACACGAGCCGAAAAAATATTTGGCCAAATAAATTTTGCAAGTAGTAATTAATTAGAAATATAGCACCTGATATTTTTGTATCGGATGTTCGTCGCTGATGAACTCGATGGCTTGATCTATGTAGGGAAGTAGTAGTCGATGAGGTGGATGTAGTTGATATGGCAAGGCCGCACGGCGTTTAGCCGGAAGTGACCAGCGCAGCGGACATCGTCGAAAAGTGACACAATCGATGAAGAAGACACTGTCGATGTATCGGAACCTCGACGGGCGAATTTGGTGACTATAGGCGGTGAATATGATCCGCGACAGCAAAATATGCAATGGCGACTGCCCGCTATCGAGCAAAAAGTAGTTTGATTCTTTGCATGTCCTGTGTAGCTTCATAGTACCAACGCGAGATGGAGACGTGAATAGCACATACAAATTCATGTGAGAATATTACTGGCTTTTATTGCATGAGAGGTAGTAGGTACTTAGCTTTGCTTAGTAGTCTGATCAAATTTTTAGATCCACTTGCTCATACGATCTGGCTCAGATCCGAACAAAAGAAAAATTCTCTTTTCCTTGAAACCTGACTCAAACGATTTCTTCCTAGCTTTTCAGCTTTCAGCTTCCGTTCCTTGTGTCCTAGGACAAGATCACGCGGGCGCAGCCTTGATTTGACCAAACGATCTCTTTTTTCCGGGACGTCACGAGTAGTTTGGCAGCGACCAGAACACAGACGAATTGGTGGCTATTTTTTACGAGGAAACCATCCATGAAGAAGCATATAGAACACAGACGATCTTTTTGGAGCTTGATCCACTGCTATCACTGTTTTTTTTTCCTGACGAGTTGCCTTTTTCCAAGACGCTTTGTAAACAATACATCCTATTCTGAATGCTTTTCGTTCTGTCCTGCTGCTGTAGCTTTGTTCTCTTCTTTTTCTACTATTTTGATTTGACTCAAGCACGCAATGCTTTTATCCTTTCCACTGCTAGACTGCAGCGGCCGTCGCTGTCCGTCTTGCACCCGACAAAAACAGGTACATGCATACAGAGTAGTAGATTGCTCTCGACACGTCGGGATTTGATCCTCCAAACTGTTGTTTCATGTACTCCTATCCTCGGTTTGTCTCCATAGTAGCAGGGATTGATGGCGACTTGTGGATCCGTGATTTCCGCTAATACGGCATCGTTGAGTCATGTAGATTTCTGACCCGAACTTATCCGTGATCGATCCAGCTAGCTCTGCTTTTATGATTTCGACGACTCGGAGAATTATCGCCGTGATTGTGCTTTGGCGACCTATGACTCCGGCCGATCGATCTCCTCTTGCCATAAATTTTTTTTTTGGCGCACAAGACGCAGACCACGGCAGCGACGGAATCGCCCGCAGTCGACCGCAACGGCGATAAATCGCTGACGATGAAGCTGGACGTTGTAGATCCATAGCCCGATGTAGACGAATGATCCCGCCCGGATAACGAAATCCAGTCGCCGAGATCCCCACGGTCGGCGCCAATTGTCGAGGGATCACCTCGGCAATGCCTACGTATTGTAGACTTGGGTTTCGGGAGAGAGCGACGATGGAGATTCCGGGAGCGAGATTAGGCACACGACGTACCCAGCTTCGGGTCCCCTCGGTGGAGGATCCCTACGTGCTGCTAGCAATCTAGTATATGATCATAGATGTGTTTACAGGGTGCCGCCGTAGGCGGAGCTATGTTGTCTATCTATTATCTCCCCTATTTCGGGTGCCCTGGCTAGTTTTATATATGCAACCAGCCTAGTGTTTTACAAGAGTCCTAGTCGACTACTTCTTCGGGTTGCCTTGTTGGGCCTTCTCCATATTGGGCCGAGCCGATCCAGGTATACCAATAATGGGTACCCAAAGGGTATGCCCATGTCAACAAGACAACGAGAAATTTCTAAGACATAAAACCACCCTTAAAGCCTTGGGAGTTTCTTCTCTCCAACACATGACGAATGACAAAGAACATAAGAGCAAGAACAAAGAAGTGAGACCAAAAATAGTAGAATGATTTTGATGATTGTATGTTATTATTGAATGGGCTGTCATCTCTCATTAATATATGAGGCAAATAGACAATGTACAAGAAAAAATTTCGGATCTCAGTCCAAAACCGTAACTCCAACGCGACATGTGTACACCTGATCACCGACATGGTGGCCATGTGAGGAAGAAGTTCCTGGGAAGGGAAGAGATAAGGTGGTCCCCACGTGGTGGACACATTTCCGCGCTAACCATGCCCACAGTTAGGCACTAAGGAGCTGGTTCGGTTGTCAAGACGATGTCACACAGTCGCTGGACTCGTCTGTGGCATGTTCTCACCAGACATGTTTCCTCAGACTTGTTTACGTCATGTCCGGGCCTGCTTGGTATATCTAGCCCTTCTCGGGTTTGGTCGGATTATCCGGATAGACATGACCGGACTTGTGTACACTTGCCTGTCAGCATGGTAAACTAGGAGTACAACAACAGAACTAATAGCAGAGAACACACATTATGAGATGCCACACTAGTAGAAAAAGAGGCTTCCATACGCCCCCTTTAGTCCCCAAAATGTCCGAACCGCGACTAATGGGGTCTTTAGTCGCGGTTCGAGAGGCGACCCGCGACCGAAGGTCTGGGCTCGGTCGACAGTTGGTGGACAGGAGGGGTTTTAGTCGTGGTTGGCAAGGCCAACCGGGACTAAAGGCCCATCCCTATAAATGCACTTCAGCACACTTCACTTAGCAACTTGGTGTGCCACTTCCATTCACAAGGGGTGGTGGGTTTGCCTTTGGATCCACTTATGCACACAAGGTGTTCGATGAAATGCCCGAGAGCATTAAACAAACATGATATGAAGTGTTCGAGCCACACTTGAGCTTTCTCATTTATTTTTCCCCCTCGCTCGCGGTTAGCAACTTGAACCTTTCATGTGTCATTGATAAAATATGCATGTGTGTAGTTCATTGTTTAATTTCTATTATTTCTAGCTAGTTAGTTTAACAAATGCATGATGGTTAATTATATACTTTATATAATAATAATGCAGATGAATCGGCAATGGATGTACGGTAACCGACTCTCCGGCAAGTTCATTACGGGTTTGAAAGATTTCCTCGTAGTGGCTAATGCGAACAAGCACGGGGGTTTTGTTATCTGTCCATGTGCTGCCTGTAAGAATCAGAAGGGTTACTCTTCCTCAAGAGACGTTCAAGTGCACCTGCTTTGGCACGGTTTCATGCCAAGCTATAATTGTTGGACCAAGCATGGAGAAAGAGGGGTTAGAATGGAAGAAGATGAAGAAGGGGATGATATAGATGACAACTATCCTGATCATTTCGGTGATACTTTCATGGAGGATGCTGAAGGTGGGGAAGGTGAAGGGGAAGGTGAAGAAGAGGCACGTGATGAGCCCACTGATGATCTTGGTCGGACCATTGCTGATGCACGGAGACGCTGCGAAATTGAAAAGGAGAGGGGGAATTTGGATCGAATGTTAGAGGATCACAAAAAGTCGCCGTACCCAGGATGCGATAATGGTCTGAAAAAGCTGGGTTGCACACTGGATTTGCTGAAATGGAAGGCACAAGAAGGTGTAGCTGACTCAGGATTTGAAAATTTGCTGAAAATGTTGAAGAATATGTTTCCAAAGAATAACGAGTTACCCGCCAGTACGTACGAAGCAAAGAAGGTTGTCTGCCTTCTAGGTTTAGAGGTTCAGAAGATACATACATGCATTAACGACTACATCCTCTACCGCGGTGAATACGAGAATTTGAATGAATGTCCGGTATGCACTGCATTGCGTTATAAGATCAGAGGCGATGACCCTGGTGACGATGTTGAGGGCGAGTGACATAGGCATCCCCAATGGGCCTGCCGAAGAAGATACCTGGGGTTTACTGGAGGCCCACGACCCGAAGTTTTACATAGTTTGGAAAGATAGAATTGTATTAGGAATATCAACTTGTAATTGTTACGGGATGGTTCAGAAACCCTCCAGGACTCTGTAACTTGTGCATCACGAAACCCTCGGCTCCGCCTCCTATATAAGGGGGAGTCGAGGGACAAAGAAAGGATCAACTCATTGTTTCACGCAACTCTAGTTTTCATAGCAGTCGAGTACTTTTCCGGCTGAAACCTTCGAGATCTACTTGCCCTCTACTTCCGACTAAACCCTAGTCTACAACTCGTAGGCATTGATAAGTTAATCCCTTATCAATTGGCGCCGTCTGTGGGGATCAGAGGCGACAAGGTTCTGATCTCGATGGCACGTTCGACATCATCAACATCTTCGGTAGCAAGCAACACTATGGATCGAGGTAAACAGATCGAAACCACTCTAGTCGATTTTGTTCCTCACCCACCCTCCCCTATGGATGCATATGCGTATCTGGAGGAGCCCATGGACATGGCGTTCGGAAAGTTCCACTTCCGCGTCGGGAAGGAAGGATCTCATCGTCTCGCAAGATCGGATTCGGCGAGAGCGGGTGCAGCTGGTTCCGATTCATCGGGATCGTTTTCATCGTTCGGTTCCGACGATGAAGAGGTTTTGTCGACAATCTCCACCAAGCTCGCCTCAAGCGGAGAACTCGTCAAAATCTTTAGCAACATATCCGTCGGGTCGTCTGCGGACTCAAATATAAGCAGCGACTCGGACAGCATCGACAGCTTCAACTTCATCGACAGATCCATGATAACGCGTGAAGCACACGTCCGTTGGGAACCCCAAGAGGAAGGTGTGATGCATACAGCAACAAGTTTTCCCTCAGTAAGAAACCAAGGTTATCGAACCAGTAGGAGTTGAAGGCCACGTGAAGGTTGTTGGTGAAGGAGTGTAGTGCGGCGCAACACCAGGGATTCCAGCGCCAACGTGGAACCTGCACAACACAACCAAAATACTTTGCCCCAACTTAACAGTGAGGTTGTCAATCTCACCGGCTTGCTATAAACAAAGGATTAAACGTATGGTGTAGAGAATGATGTTTGCTTGTGAAGAACAACAGAGAACAGAGATTGCAGTTGATTGTATTTCAGATGTAAAAGAATGGACCGGGGTCCACAGTTCACTAGTGGTGTCTCTCCAATAAGAAATAGCATGTTGGGTGAACAAATTACAGTTGGGCAATTGGCAAATAGAGAGGGCATAACAATGCACATACATATCATGATGACTACTATGAGATTTACTTAGGGCATTACGACAAAGTACATAGACCGCTATCCAGCATGCATCTATGCCTAAAAAGTCCACCTTCGGGTTAGCATCCGCACCCCTTCCAGTATTAAGTTGCAAAGAACAGACAATTACATTAAGTATGGTGCGTAATGTAATCAACACAAATATCCTTAGACAAAGCATTGATGTTTTATCCCTAGTGGCAACAACACATCCACAACCTTAGAACTTTCCGTCACATCGTCCCGCATTCAATGGAGGCATGAACCCACTATCGAGCATAAATACTCCCTCTTGGAGTCACAAGTATCAACTTGGCCGGAGCCTCTACTAGCAACGGAGAGCATGCAAGATCATAAACAACACATATATGATAGATGAATAATCAACTTGACATAGTATTCCATATTCATCGGATCCCAACAAACACAACATGTAGCATTACAAATAGACGATCTTGATCATGATAGGCAGCTCACAAGATCTAAACATGATAGCACAAGAGGAGAAGACAACCATCTAGCTACTCGCTATGGACCCATAGTCCAAGGATGAACTACTCACACATCAGTCCGGAGGCGATCATGGTGATGTAGAGTCCTCCGGGTGATGATTCCCCTCTCCGGCAGGGTGCCGGAGGCGATCTCCTGAATCCCCCGAGATGGGATTGGCGGCGGCGGCGTCTCTGGAACTTTTTCCGTATCGTGGCTCTCGGTAATAGGGTTTTCGCGAGGGAGAGTATAAGTAGGCGGAAGGGCAGAGTCGGAGGAGGCACGGGGGCCCCACACCATAGGCCGGTGCGGGCCCCTCCTTGGCCGCGCCGCCCTATGGTTAGGGCGCCTCGTGGCCCCACTTCGTATCCTCTTCGGTCTTCTGGAAGCTCCGTGGAAAAATAAGACCCTGGGCGTTCGTTTCGTCCAATTCCGAGAATATTTCCGGTGTAGGATTTTTGAAACCAAAAACAACACAAAATAGGAACTGGCGCTTCGGCATCTCGTTAATAGGTTAGTGCCGGAAAATGCATAATAATGATGTAATGTGTGTATACAACATGTGAGTATTGTCATAAAACTAGCATGGAACATCAGAAATTATAGATACGTTTGAGACGTATCAAGCATCCCCAAGCTTAGTTCCTACTCGCCCTCGAGTAGGTAAACGATAACAAGGATAATTTCGAAGTGACATGCTATCATAATCTTGATCAATACTATTGTAAAGCATATGAGATGAATGAAGTGATTCGAAGCAATGGTAAAGACAATGACTAAACAACTCGAATCATATAGCAAAGACTTTTCATGAATAGTACTTTCAAGACAAGCATCAATAAGACTTGCATAGGAGTTAACTCATAAAGCAATAAATTCTTAGTACAAAGTTTTGAAGCAACACAAAGGAAGATATAAGTTTCAACGGTTGCTTTCAACTTCAACATGTATATATCATGGATGTATATCTCATGGATGATTGTCAACACAAAGTAATATGATGAATGCAAATAAGCAAGTATGTAGGAATCAATGCACACAGTTGACACAAGTGTTTGCTTCTAAGATAGAAGGAAGTAGGTAAAGTGACTCAACATAAAGTAAAAGAAAGGCCCTTCGCAGAGGGAAGCATGGATTACTATTTTTGTGCTAGAGCTTTTCATTTTGAAAACATAGAAACAATTTTGTCAACGGTAGTAATAATTCATATGTGTTATGCATAAGACATCCTATAAGTTGCAAGCCTCATGCATAGAATACCAATAGTGCTCGCACCTTGTCCTAATTAGCTTGGATTTACATGGATTATCATTGCATAACATATGTTTCAACCAAGTGTCACAAAGGGGTACCTCTATGTTGCTTGTACAAAGGTCCAAGGAGATAGATCACATTTGATTTCTCGTTTTTGATATATCTCAACTTAGGACGTCCATACCGGGACAACATAGAAAATAGATAATGGACTCCTCTTTAATGCATAAGCATTCAACAACAGATAATATTCTCATAAGAGATTGAGGATTGATGTCCAAACTGAAACTTCCACCATGATTCATGGCTTTAGTTAGCGGCCCAATGTTCTTCTCTAATAATATGCATACTCAAACCATTTGATCATGATAAATCACCCTTACTTCAGACAAGACGAACATGCATAGCAACTCACATGATATTCAACAACGGTGTAATAGTTGATGGCGTCCCCAGAAACATGGTTACCGCTCAACAAGCAACTTATAAGAAATAAGATACATAAGCTACATATTCTTTACCACAATAGTTTTTAAGGCTATTTTCCCATGAGCTATATATTGCAAAGACAAGGAATGAAATTTTAAAGGTAGCACTCAAGCAATTTACTTTGGAATGGCAGAGAAATACCACATAGTAGGTAGGTATGGTGGACACAAATGGCATAGTTTTTGGCTCAAGGATTTGGATGCACGAGAAGTATTCCCTCTCAGTACAAGGCTTTGGCTAGCAAGGTTGTTTGAAGCAAACTCAAGTATGAACCGGTACAACAAAACTTGCATAAGAACATATTGCAAGCATTATAAGACTCTACACTGTCTCCTTGTTGTTCAAACACCTTTGCCAGAAAATATCTAGACTTTTAGAGAGACCAATCATGCAAACCAAATTTCAACAAGCTCTATGGTAGTTCTTCATTAATAGGTGCAAAGTACAAGATGCAAGAGCTTAAACATGATCTATTTGAGCACAACAATTGCCAAGTATCAAATTATTCAAGACAATATACCAATTACCACATGAAGCATTTTCTGTTTTCAACCAAATAACAATGAATGAAGCAGTTTCAACCTTCGCCATGAACATTAAAAGTAAAGCTAAGAACACCAGTGTTCATATGAACGAGCGGAGCGTGTCTCTCTCCCACACAAAGAATGCTAGGATCCGATTTTATTCAAACACAAACAAAAATAAAAACATACGGACGCTCCAAGTAAAGCACATAAGATGTGACGGAATAAAAATATAGTTTCACTAGAGGTGACCTCGATAAGTTGTCGATGAAGAAGGGGATGCCTTGGGCATCCCCAAGCTTAGATGCTTGAGTCTTCTTGAAATATGCGGGGATGAACCACGGGGGCATCCCCAAGCTTAGACTTTTCACTCTTCTTGATCATATTATATCGTCCTCCTCTCTTGACCCTTGAAAACTTCCTCCACACCAAACTCAAAACAAACTCATTAGAGGGTTAGTGCATAATCAAAAATTCACATATTCAGAGGTGACACAATCATTCTTAACACTTCTGGACATTGACAAAGTAACTGAAAGTTAATGGAACAAAGAAATCCATTCAACATAGCAAAAGAGGCAATGCGAAATAAAAGGCAGAATCTATCAAAACAGAACAGTCTGTAAAGACGAATTTGTTTGAGGCACTTAACTTGCTCAGATGAAAAAGCTGAAATTGAATGACAGTTGCGTACATATCTGAGGATCACACACGAAAATTGGCAGATTTTTCTGAGTTACCTACAGAGAGTTCTACTCAAATTCGTGACAGCAAGAAATCTGTTTCGCGCAGAAATCCAAATCTAGTATCAACCTTACTATCGAAGACTTTACTTGGCACAACAATGCAATAAAATAAAGATAAGGAGAGGTTGCTACAGTAGTAACAACATCCAAGACTCAAATATAAAACAAAAGTGCAGAAGTAAAATAATGGGTTGTCTCCCATAAGCACTTTTCTTTAACGCCTTCGCCTAGGCGCAGAAAGTGTGAATCAAGTATTATCAAGAGATGAATCATCAACATCATAATTTGTTCTAATAATAGAATCAAAAGGTAACTTCATTCTCTTTCTAGGGAAGCGTTCCATACCTTTCTTGAGAGGAAATTGATACTTAATATTCCCTTCCTTCATATCAATAATAGCACCAACAGTTCGAAGAAAAGGTCTTCCCAAAATAATGGGACAAGATGCATTGCATTCAATATCCAAGACAACAAAATCAACGGGGACAAGGTTATTGTTAACCGTAATGTGAACATTATTAATCCTCCTCAAAGGTTTCTTTATAGAATTATCAGCGAGATTAACATCCAAATAACAATTTTTCAATGGTGGCAAGTCAAGCATATCATAGAGTTTCTTAGGCATAACAGAAATACTTGCACCAAGATCACATAAAGCATTACAATCAAAGTCATTGACCCTCATTTTAATGATGGGCTCCCAACCATCTTCCAAATTCCTAGGAATAGAAGTTTCAAGTTTTAATTTCTCTTCTCTAGCTTTAATGGGAGCATTTGTAATATGTTTTGTAAAGGCCAAATTTATAGCACTAGCATTAGGACTTCTAGCAAGTTTTTGCAAGAACTTAATAACTTCAGAGATATGACAATCATCAAAATATAAACTATTATGATCTAAAGCAATGGGATCATTGTCCCCAATATTTTGAAAAATTTCAGCAGTTTTATCACAAACAGTTTCAGCAGTTTTATATTAGCAGTTTCAGGCAATTTTGCACGCTTTGCACTAGGAGTAGAAACATTGTCAACACCAATTATTTTACCATTGATTGTAGGAGGTTTAGCAACTTGTGAAGCATCATCATTACTAGTGGTGGTAATAGTCCAAACTTTAGCTAGTTTTTCTTCTCTTTCCCACCTAGCATGCAATTCAGCCATCAATCTAATATTTTCATTAATTCGAACTTGTATGGTGTTTGCTGTAGCAAATGACTTAATATCTTTATCTTCATTAGGCATAACTTTCAGTTTTAAAAGATCAACATCAGCAGCAAGATTATCAACCTTAGAAGCAAGAATATCAATTTTACCAAGCTTTTCTTCAACAGATTTGTTAAACGCAGTTTGTGTACTAATGAATTCTTTAAGCATGACTTAAAGACCAGAGGGTACACTTCTACTATTGTTGTAAGAATTACCATAACCATTAACATTATTAGAAGGATATGGCCTATAGTTGTTACCAGAATTATTCCTGTAAGCATTGTTGTTGAAATTATTATTTTTAATGAAGTTCACATCAACATGCTCTTCTTGAGCAACCAATGAAGCTAAAGGAACATTATTAGGATCAACATTAGATCTACCATTAACAAGCATAGACATAATAACATCAATCTTATCACTCAAAGAAGAGGTTTCTTCAACAGAATTTACCTTCTTACCTTGAGGAGTCCTTTCAGTGTGCCATTCAGAGTAGTTGATCATCATATCATCAAGAAGCTTTGTTGCGGTGCCTAAGGTGATGGACATAAAAGTACCTCCAGCAGCTGAATCCAATAGGTTCCTCGAAGAAAAATTTAATCCTGCATAGAAGGTTTGGATGATCATCCAAGTAGTTAGTCCATGGGTAGGGCAATTCTTTACCAAAGATTTCATTCTTTCCCATGCTTGGGCAACATGCTCATTATCCAATTGCTTAAAATTCATTATGCTACTTCTCGAAGATATAATTTTAGCAGGAGGATAATATCTACCAATGAAAGCATCCTTACATTTAGTCCATGAATCAATACTATTCTTAGGCAAAGATAGCAACCAATCTTTAGCTCTTCCTCTTAAGGAGAAAGGAAACAATTTGAATTTTATAATGTCACCATCTACATCCTTATACTTTTGCATTTCACAAAGTTCAACAAAATTATTAAGATGGGCAGCAGCATCATCAAAACTAACACCAGAAAATTGCTCTCTCATAACAAGATTTAGTAAAGCAGGTTTAATTTCATAAAATTCTCATTGTAGTAGCAGGTGGAGCAATAGGTGTGCATAGGAAATCATTATTATTTGTGCTAGTGAAGTCACACAACTTAGTATTCTCAGGAGTACCCTTTTTAGCAGTAATAAAAATAAACTAAGCAAACTAGATTAAATAAAGTAAATGCAAGTAACTATTTTTTGTGTGTTTTTGATATAAAGAAAGCAAACAAAGCAGTAAATAAAGTAAAGTAAAGCAAGACAAAAACAAAGTAAAGAGATTGGATGTGAGAGACTCCCCTTGCAGCGTGTCTTGATCTCCCCGGCAACGGCGCCATAAAAAGAGCTTGATAACGCGTGAAGCACATGTCCGTTGGGAACCCCAAGAGGAAGGTGTGATGCATACAGCAGCAAGTTTTCCCTCAGTAAGAAACCAAGGTTATCGAACCAGTAGGAGATGAAGGCCACGTGAAGATTGTTGGTGAAGGAGTGTAGTGCGGCGCAACACCGGGGATTCCGGCGCCAACGTGGAACCCGCACAACACAACCAAAATACTTTGCCCCAACTTAACAAAGTGAGGTTGTCAATCTCACCGGCTTGCTGTAAACAAAGGATTAAACATATGGTGTAGAGAATGATGTTTGCTTGTGAAGAACAACAGAGAACAAAGATTGCGATTGATTGTATTTCGGATGTAAAAGAATGGACCTGGGGTCCACGAGTGCACTAGTGGTGTCTCTCCAATAAGAAATAGCATGTTGGGTGAACAAATTACAGCTTGGGCAATTGACAAATAGAGAGGGCATAACAATGCACATACATATCATGATGACTACTATGAGATTTACTTAGGGCATTACGACAAAGTACATAGACCGCTATCCGAGCATGCATCTATGCCTAAAAAGTCCACCTTCGGGTTAGCATCCGCACCCCTTCCGAGTATTAAGTTGCAAAGAATAGACAATTGCATTAAGTATGGTGCGTAATGTAATCAACACAAATATCCTTAGACAAAGCATTGATGTTTTATCCCTAGTGGCAACAGCACATCCACAACCTTAGAACTTTTACGTCATCTGTCCCGCATTCAATGGAGGCATGAACCCACTATCGAGCATAAATACTCCCTCTTGGAGTCACAAGTATCAACTTGGCCAGAGCCTCTACTAGCAACGGAGAGCATGCAAGATCATAAACAACACATATATGATAGATGAATAATCAACTTGACATAGTATTCCATATTCATCGGATCCCAACAAACACAACATGTAGCATTAGAAATA
>NC_061513.1:11781477-11860007 GCF_022539505.1 Lolium rigidum
GGTGAGCTTGATGCCTCTTGGTTATGTGCTGTGGTGGTGGAAATGTGTTGAACAGCAGTGACTGTTCAAGCTGTTCTTGTGTTTTTGGTTTTCTGATGAACTTACCCAGTGCAATCCTGTCGATGGATTGACTAGGGTTTACTGTGGAGGCTTTATATGATCTCCTGCTCCTTCTCTGGTCGACAACAAGGCCTGGCAGCCTGTTGGTGACTCACCAGCTGTGTGTGTGTGGTGTGTCTTGCATGCACACTGCTTGTGTGAGCAGCTCGGCTGTGTGTGTGTGTGCACATGCTTGGTATCTGGCTGGTGTCTTGGCTGAGAGTGGATCAGCTCGGCCGACTTGACATTATCCACCATTTCCATTTCTTTCTAACCTGCCAAGTGGCTATGCCACTTGGCATAACTATTCTTTTGTTGTGATTATGTGCAGGGATCAATCTGTTGCTCCAATGATCATGAAGATCATCAAGTAAATGAAGTTTAGCTTGTAGTGTTAGGATAGAGCCTTGATTTGTAATTTTCCTTTTCTTTTCTTTTTCTATTTTTGTCCAATTCTTGTAATATGTTGTAATGTTCATATTTTATTTCTGGATATTGTAATAACAATGTATCTTGTGTGTTTATCAATAAAGCTCCAATTTTTCTCTATTGAGCTTTATATATTAATTGTTCTATTTATATCTTGATTATTTAAGATTGTTTATTAAATTATCTCAAGTTTGAATTATGAGATATTAACTTGATGTTTTAATTTGAAATTCAAATTCAAATTTGGTTTGAACTTGATCATCCATCTTAACTTAGAATTCAATCATGCAACTTAAATTGGTGATTCAAACTCTCCCCTCTCAACTCAAAACCCTAATCTAGTTAAGCGAGATGCAAGTTTGTCGCACTCTCGAAACCCTAACCCTGTAAGGTGTCGAGAGAAACTTGCCCCCCTTCAATGCAATTTTTGTTTAAAAGCGCGAAATTTCCCCAGAATTTGTAATGCAATGCACATCCCCTTCTAAAATCTACCCCTCGATCGTCTCTAAACCTGGGACATTACATCTAGTCATATAAGGACGCGTGTCCGCACAAAATGTGTCAGCCAAGGACACATGTCGGCTATGCGAGCACACCGCGTGGACCAGTAGAAGTTGGACATGTCGCCTGTTCATTCCCGACACTGCGGCGAATAAAGGCTGGACACATTGACAAATAAAAGCTGGCCGCGTGGACGAGTAGACGTCCGCCACGTTGACAAATAAAAGCTGGTCGCGTGGACGAATAGATGTCCGCCACGTGGTTTAGGTTTAGGGTTAGGATTTAGCTTTAGGGTTAGGGTTTAGTGTTAGGGCTAGGGTTAGGATTTAGGGTTATGGTTAGTATTTAGTGTGGGCTCACATAATTAGGCCCTCCATGCCAATTGGGCTGGACGGCTCGATTCGCAGTCGATAGAGCGCTAGTACGATCAACGGCCCAATAAAAACCCTTTTCTGTTTTGGCCCAACACAATTGATATGGCCCATGAGAGCTATGAAACAAGGGATATATAATTAATTACAGGCATACTTATTGGATTATAGGCATCGTTACTGGGTAACATGCATACTTAATGGATTACAGGCAATGTTACTAGGTTATAGGCATACAGTAATGTAATATCCGATTCAGCGTGCACAGAAGCACTAACATAACAGTTCAAAGTCGTCACACTAGTCCCCCATGGACAAACGCAACATCAAAATAATAGTTCAAGCGTCGAACATTCCACCTGTTCACGATGTAATCAAGATTACTTAGTCGAAGACAGCTGCTCGATTTTTGCATTGGTCGCGAGCAACTTCCCAAGCTTTGCAAACACCCAACTATGCGTCTCTTCCTTTTCTTTTGCCTTGCTGGCCATCTGATCAATTTTAGAGTTCTGGATCTGAATAATATCACGCAGCTATGCAATTCTACTCTTTTCCCTCTCCAGTTCTGCAACAAGCTTGCTCTTTCTGACTCGACAAGGCTGAGAGGGCTGATGCACAACCCCCACGTTCTGAAGAAAATTAGGTTGGGAGATTATCATTGACATGACATCATGTACAACCTGAGCCTCAGTCTTGCGTCCTCCATCAGCTGTTGGTACAAACAACACATGTTCCATCTCAGCCTTGTTTTACAAAGAAACATGGTTATGAGATGCAGCATAATATAACCTTCACATTAGTGATGAATCTTTGAAAGCTGCCTTACAATTGCATTCTTAGAGGGGTGGAGAAGCCCGTATGTCGGCTCAAGTGGCACTCCTTGAACATATCGAAAGGACTGAGTTCTTTGCCATTGTACTTCTCCCCCTTGAAAAACACAGATATTAAGAGGCCTTCTTAAAGGTTCTATTAGGATCTGGTAATAAAAGGGTTTGCATTCACACATAAACTACAGTTTGTGCTAGCAACAATGCAAATGAAAGGTCATAGACGCAATGACTACCAAAATAGGAATTTAGTTCAACTGTTCATCACATTATTGTCAAATACATTGGAAAGTCACAATCATAAAAATGGTATCACAATTGGATACCCGAACATGTTATTGTCAAATACATACAATACAATAAGTGCTATTGAACAAGAAATATCTAGCACATGCATTGGGCGAAAAACAAACTTATATAGCAATCTAACGGGAAACATCAATCACGGTTATCTGTTGACAAGTCTTGACTTACCAAGCTCGCCAGATGAGCTTCATAGCTGCGTGGCCCAGTAGTGTGATGGAAAAGAACCTTAGCACGATTTTCTCTATTTTGATTATTGATTTCCTGAAATGGAAGGTATAGTTAGTAACAGTACTCATTATTAAGCTTAATGCACTTGCGAGTGGAAACCAAAAAGTCCAAACTGACGAGAAAGTCTAGGCAATTCACTTATCCACCTCAACACCCATAAGCATGTACAATGCAACATCTTCATTTTTGTAAGGAACTGACCTTAATCTTGGGATCCGTCCAGTGCTGCACAAGCTCGTTCCACTCAATGTCATTCATCGAACTGACGGGGCTTTCTTTCGGCATCACAGAGAGGAAGGCAATCAAAGTACTTTCTTTTAAGGACATGCCGTTGGTGCTTAACGCCTATCTGAAGATAGCTCCTACATGCTGCTTTTACTGGTGAAGTATTTATATCCATATCAAACCTTACCTAGAGAGTAGTGACATGAAAGAACCTGCATAAGAATGGAAATCTCTTAAATCAGATGTATATAAACATTACAGTCGGGCAAAGCGCCTACAGTATATACTTGCCCCAACTCTATTTTAATAGTCAGAGAGGAGCCTAGTATCCCCCTTGTACTTCCTCCTGTGCAAACACACAAGCACATGGTTCTTGACAGTCTTGTAACATTCAGTTGCAAACTTTGCATCGATTATAGCTGACAGTGGCCGTATCCTCCCTTTTGGAATGACCACTGGAAGTTTGCCTGCCGGTGATCGGTACAATCTGCTCAGTACTTCTCCCATGTTTTTTCTCCTTCCCACTACCATATAGACAACTTGTGAGGTAATAATGATGATACTATAGATAAAATATGGAAGAAACAGGCAAAATACACCAAACATGCCTTTAACCCCATTACTAGGTAGGGTAGCCTCATCATGTTGAGCCAGGTGAGGAGTTCCATAGCCTTCAACATTCATGAGATTGGTGGCATCGATCTGGTCAGTGACTATGTCCACAAGGACATGCCCCATAGCATCATTTTATGTGTCCATGGGAGGCAAACCTGAGTGTGGTCATCGTGCATCCAAAGAAAACATAAATGCAAAGATAGAAGTTCAGAGTACAACATGCTAGATGCAGTAAGAACTTAGTGGTACAACTTAATTGCCTTCAGCGAGAGAAGGGTTTAGACAAAGAGATCTGCGGCACACTGAGATTGGATTTGATTTCCGTCTAGCAGGTGGCGTGTCTGGTGATGATCTTTTGGCGCTCATCTGGGACGTGATTCCAACTGGAGGCGTCAGATTAACCATGTTGCAATTGCTGGCAGCATGATACTTATTTCCCTTTTAAAAAGAAAAAACATGGATAAATGAAGCGACCATGACAACGATGAATTGGCATTAGCAATCAAACATAAATATGACAAGGCACGATGGGATGAAGGAACTAGAACCTTAGCTGTCGAGAGAGCAGGGGAGGTCTCTATCATATCTCATCATAAGAGTTCAAGATCTGAATCTCCTTTGGATGGCTGATATTCTCTTGCTTCCCTTAGCTGCTGAGCCACCCCTTTTAATATCCTTTAACGCGGTTTTAGCAGCGGTTGCTACCAACTTCTTAATACGGGAACCTCCAAGTTTTGCAGTGCTCCTTCTGACATTCTGCATGTTGCTCCTATTTTCACTGTGTTTGGTGCCAAAGATATTAAGGACAGGCAAAAATTCGTAGCTTGTGATGCCAGTGATGAATAAAAGGGGAAAATCGAACATATGCACTAGTTTAATTTTTTCGATAAAAAGCATATATTAATATAACGGAGATACCAATTACACCCAGCCTCTGCAACAACATCATGCCCTAATGGCATAAAGGATGCACATAGCAAAAAAAAGGGAGAAGAATTACAGAAAAGAAAAGCCGCGCTACAGAGATCGAAAACATGAAACAACAATAGTGACACCACCAAGACAACACCAGAAGATCAGCTTCTCCATAAGAGACGCGTCCAAGAGATGCACTAGTCTAATAAACTAATGCGTCTCAACTTCTTCTAGATACAGTTGTATCTAGAACTAAAATGCATATAGATATATTCGTATCTAGAAAAAAATGGTACACTTATTATTGGACGGAGGTAGTACAAACTAATAAAATACCACCAACAATCTATTCCCTAGACCTCGACCTACCGACAAAGTAATACGGAGTACTGCATAGTAATCGACCAACATACGCGCACTGCAAGAAACAAACAAACTAACTGGCTGCGGAAAATGGAAAAGATTACCAAATCCTGGCATCATCGTGTGTGAGACCATTCTAAATAAACGGTGAAAATGTTGCCTAGACGATGGAGGGCCGCGGTGTGTCCATAACGAGGCAGCGATGTGTCCGGCGAACTGCACGGTGAAGTAGTGGGGTGGGGGAGCTGGGTAGACGTGTCCGGAGGCAGATCAAGGGTTCGATGAAATGGGGAATCTAGGTTTAAGACAACTCGGCCGAGTTCAGATTGGAAGTTCTTATTATGGCGCCATCGAATTACAGTTACTTGAATACCCTTGCCACTCAAAAAGGTTCGGGGCTACTTCTGCGAAACTGAGAGGTAGAAAGGACATTTCGTGCATAAAGTTATGCTCTGGCGCCAAATCCGAGAGCCAAAAAATTACAAAATTCCGAACAGGTGGGTCCTCAGTCATTGGATGTGGGCTGAAGTTTGGCTGCCAACACACTTCAATGTGGAGAGATAGCCCAACAGGTCTGCTTCAAGTGTTAATTTCACTAATGGGAAAATGGTTCTGCTCTGCACAAAAAACGCGTCCGGGGGCATATCTCGAGGGACCGATAATCCTGTCAGGTCACCAATATACGAACAAACCCGAAGCGCATATACACTGTGTAAGATGCTTCGAGACTTGCTTAGCAAAATAATCCAATTTTGATTTAAAATATAATTGCTTATTTATATTAGACAGATGCCTAATTAACTGGGCGCTCTATATAATTATTTTTGGCAACGACCGAATCCTACACAATTAAGCAGTATCCCGATCCTCGTAATTAATAAAATACATTACCAGGTTTATTCATGTAAGCACTCGTCTAAGCACATTGCATTGTAACCCGCAAAAAAATCTCAATGCGTTGTTATGTGTTTGTAACGCGGCGGCGGTGTGTCCACCGAAATGCACGCAGAGGTTGTGTGGGGTTCAATGGTACACGTGTTCGGAGGCAGACCTATGGTTCTTTGAAAATGGGGAAATTAATTGACACAACTATATATGAATATATATATATATATCTACACATGTTTAGCTCCTAATACGTGTGTATCTAGACAAAGTATAGTCAATTACTAAATAGCTCTCTATATATGAATATATATCCACTCTCTTGTGTTAAAGACATGTGGATTCAGAGATTAAGATATAGTGGCGTTGTGAATCAAAGTCACATACACAAATGGGGTCTACATGAATTATCTGGGGTAGACCATGGTCAGTTGCACCGAGGCACCCCAAATATAGGTTTTTAGGCCAAGACATGCCCTCCTTGGGAAATCAAAGTAGCTGGGGATGCCAGAGGGTCAGGCCATACTTGGCACATGGGTGCACCATTGCTTGCCCCACACTGCTACCCATGGGATCTACACTAGGGTAGACCATGGTGAGTTGCACCCACACACCCCAAATATAGGGTTTTAGGTCAAAACATGCCCTCCTTGGGCAAATCAAGTAGATAGGAATGTCAGGTTGAGGCCACACTTGGCACATGGGTGCACCATTGGATGCCCCACACTGCTACCAATGGGATCTACATGAATCATCTGGGGTAGACCATGCATGGTGAGTTGCACCCATAGGCACCCCAAACATAGGGTTTCAGGAAAAAAACATGCCCTCCTTGGGCAGATCAAGTAGTTGAGGAAGCTAGGGGTGAGGCCACACTTGGCATATGGGTACACCATTACATGCCCCACACTGCTACCCATGAGATCTGCATGAATTATCTGGGGTAGACCATATGGTGAGTTGCACTTACACACCGTACCCCAAATATCTATGGTTTTATGGCAAAACATGCCCTCCTTGGCCAAACCAAGTAGTTGGGGATGCCAGCAGGGTGAGGCCACACTTGGCACACATGTGTGTGCACCATTGCATGCCCCACACTGCTACTGATGGGATCTACGTACATTAATTATCTGGGGTGTAGACCATGGTGAGTTGCACCGAGGAACCCCAAATATAGGTTTTTAGGCCAAAACATGCCCTCCTTGGGAAAATAAAAGTAGATGGGGATGCCAGAGGGTGAGGCCACACTTGGCACATGGGTGCACCATTGCTTGCCCCACACTGCTACCCATGGGCACCAAATGATGAGTTGCACCCAGAGGCACCCCACAAACATGCCCTCCTTGGGCAAATCACGTAGCTGGGGATGCCAGGGCGTGAGGCCACACTTGGCACACGGGTGCACCATTGCTTGCCCCACACTGCTACCCATGGGATCTACATGCATGCATGAATTATACGGGGTAGACCAGGGTGATTTGCACCCATACACCAAATATAGGGTGTTAGGCCAAAATATGCATGCCCTCCTCTGGGCAAATCAAGTATATGGGAATGCCACGTTGAGGCCACACTTGGCACATGGGTTCACCATTGCATGCCCCACACTGTTACCCATGGTATCTACATGAATTATACGGGGTAGACAATGGTGAGTTGCACCCACACACACCCAAATACAGTTTGTTAGGCCAAAATATGCCCTCCTTCGGGAAAATCAAGTAGATGGGGATGCCAGGGTGTGGTCACACTTGGAACATGGGTGCATCATTGCATTCCCCACACTGCTATACCATGGGATCTAAATGAATTATATGGGATAGACCATGGTGAGTTGCACCCAGACAAGAAATATAGGGTGTTAGGCCAAAACATGCCCTCCTTTTGGGAAAATCAAGTAGTTGGCGATGCCAGGGTGAGGCCACACTTGGCTCACGGGTGCACCATTGCATTCGCCACACTATTACCCATCGTATCTACATGAATCATCTGGGGTACGTAGACCATGGTGAGAGTTGCACCCACCAGGCACCCCAAATATAGGGTTTTAGGCCAAAACATGCCCTCTTTGGGCAAATCAAGTTGCTAGCTAGGGATGATAGGGTGAGGCCACACTTGGCAGGTGCACCATTTGCATGCCCCACACTCCTACCCATGGGATCTACATGAATTATCTGGGTAGACCATATGCATGGTGAGTTGCATCGAGACACCCCAAAATATAGGGTTTTAGGGCAAAACACATGCCCTCTCTGGACAAATCAAGTAGTTGGGGAGATGCCAGGGTGAGACCACACTTTTGGCACATGGGTGCACCATTGAATGCCCCACAGTGGTACCCATGGGATCTACATGAATCATCTGGGGTAGACCATGGTGAGTTGCACCGGGACACCCCATATACAGGGTTTTAGGCCAATACATGCCCTCCTTGGGCAAATCAAAGTAGTTGGGGATGTCAGGGTGATGCCACACTTGGCACATGCATGGGTGCACCATTAATTGCATGCCCCACACTGCTACCGATGTGATCTCTACATGAATCATTTGGGGGGTACATATAGACCATGCATGGTGAGCTGCCCCCACCAGGCACCCCAAATATAGGATTTTAGGGCAAAACATGCCCTCTTTGGGCAAATCAAGTAGCTGCAGATGACAGGGTGAGGCCACACTTGGCACATAGGTGTACCATATTGCATGCCCCACACTCCTACCCATGGGATCTACATGAATTATCTGAGGTAGACCTTTCATGGTGAGTTGCATCGAGATACCCCAAATATAGGGTTTTAGGGCAAAACATGCCCTCTCTAGGCAAATAAAGTAGCTGGGGGTGAGGCCACACTTGGCATATGGGTGCACCACTGGATGCACCACACTGGTACCCATGGGATCTACATGAATCATCTGGGTATACCATGGTGAGTTGCACCGAGACACCCCAAATACAGGGTTTTAGGCCAAAACATGCCCTCCTTGCGCATGCAAATCAAGTAGCTGGGGATGTCAGTGTGATGCCACACTTGGCACATGGGTGCACCATTAATTGCATGCCCCACACTGCTACTGATGGGATCTACATGAATCATGTGGGGTAGACCATGGTGAGTTGCACTGATGGCGTGTAAATCACACGTTCGTTGGGAACCCCAAGAGGAAGGTATGATGCGCACAGCAGCAAGTTTTCCCTCAGAAAGAAACCAAGGTTTATCGAACCAGGAGGAGCCAAGAAGCACGCTGAAGGTTGATGGCGGCGGGATGTAGTGCGGCGCAACACCGGGGATTCCGGCGCCAACGTGGAACCTGCACAACACAACCAAAGTACCTTGCCCCAACGAAAGCGAGTGAGGTTGTCAATCTCACCGGCTTGCTGTAACAAAGGATTAACCGTATTGTGTGGAAGATGATTGTTTGCAAGAAAACAGTAAAACAAGTATTGCAGCAGATTTGTATTTCGGTATAAAAGAATGGACCGGGGTCCACAGTTCACTAGAGGTGTCTCTCCCATAAGATAAAAGCATGTTGGGTGAACAAATTACGGTCGGGCAATTGACAAATAGAGAGGGCATAACAATGCACATACATGTCATGATAAATATAGTGAGATTTAATTGAGCATTACGACAAAGTACATAGACCGCCATCCGGCATGCATCTATGCCTAAAAAGTCCACCTTCGAGGTTATCATCCGAACCCCTTCCAGTATTAAGTTGCAAAACAACGAGACAATTGCATTAAGTATGGTGCGTAATGTAATCAACAACTACATCCTTAGACATAGCATCAATGTTTTATCCCTAGTGGCAACAGCACATCCACAACCTTAGAACTTTACGTCACTTGTCCCCAGATATCAATGGAGGCATGAACCCACTATCGAGCATAAATACTCCCTCTTGGAGTTAAGAGCAAAAACTTAGCCAGAGCCTCTACTAATAACGGAGAGCATGCAAGATCATAAACAACACATAGGTAATAACTTGATAATTAACATAACATAGTATTCTCTATCCATCGGATCCCGACAAACACAACATATATTATTACAGATAGATGATCTTGATCATGTTAGGCAGCTCACAAGATCCAACAATGAAGCACAATGAGGAGAAGACAACCATCTAGCTACTGCTATGGACCCATAGTCCAGGGGTGAACTACTGACTCATCACTCCGGAGGCGACCATGGCGGTGAAGAGTCCTCCGGGAGATGAATCCCCTCTCCGGCGAGGTGCGGAGGAGATCTCAGAATCCCCCGAGATGGGATTGGCGGCGGCGGCGTCTCTGTAAGGTTTACCGTATCGTGGCTCTCTGTACTGGGGGTTTCGCGACGGAGGCTTTAAGTAGGCGGAAGGGCAACGCGGGGGGCCACACGAGGGCCCCACACCATAGGTCGGCGTGGCCAGGGCCAGGGCCGCGCCGCCCTAGTGTGGCGGCGCCTCGTGGCCCCACTTCGACTCCTCTTCGGTCTTACGGAAGCTTCGTGGCAAAATAGGACCACAGGGCGTTGATTTCGTCCAATTCGAGAATATTTCGTTACTAGGATTTCACGAAACCAAAAACAGCGAGAAAACGACAAGCTGGCTCTTCGGCATCTTGTTAATAGGTTAGTTCCGGAAAATGCACGAATATGACATAAAGTGTGCATAAAACATGTAGATATCATCAATAATGTGGCATGGAACATAAGAAATTATCGATACGTCGGAGACGTATCAGCATCCCCAAGCTTAGTTACTGCTCGTCCCGAGCAGAGTAAAACGATAACAAAGATAATTTCTGAAGTGACATGCCATCATAACCTTGATCATACTATTTGTAAACATATGTAATGAATGCAGCGATCAAAACAATGGTAATGACATGAGTAAACAAGTGAATCATAAAGCAAAGACTTTTCATGAATAGTACTTCAAGAGAAGCATCAATAAGTCTTGCATAAGAGTTAACTCATAAAGCAATAAATCAAAGTAAAGGTATTGAAGCAACACAAAGGAAGATTAAGTTTCAGCGGTTGCTTTCAACTTGTAACATGTATATCTCATAGATAATTGTCAACATAGAGTAATATAACAAGTGCAATATGCAAGTATGTAGGAATCAATGCACAGTTCACACAAGTGTTTGCTTCTTGAGGTGGAGAGAAATAGGTGAACTGACTCAACATAAAAGTAAAAGGAATGGTCCTTCAAAGAGGAAAGCATCGATTGCTATATTTGTGCTAGAGCTTTTATTTTGAAAACATGAAACAATTTTGTCAACGGTAGTAATAAAGCATATGAGTTATGAAAATTATATCTTACAAGTTGCAAGCCTCATGCATAGTATACTAATAGTGCCCGCACCTTGTCCTAATTAGCTTGGACTACCGGATCATCGTAATACACATGTTTTAACCAAGTGTCACAATGGGGTACCTCCATGCCGCCTGTACAAAGGTCTAAGGAGAAAGCTCGCATTTTGGATTTCTCGCTTTTGATTATTCTCAACTTAGACATCCATACCGGGACAACATGGACAACGAGATAATGGACTCCTCTTAAATGCATAAGCATGTGGCAACAATTATTATTCTCATATGAGATTGAGGATATATGTCCAAAACTGAAACTTCCACCATGAATCATGGCTTTAGTTAGCGGCCCAATGTTCTTCTCTAACAATATGTATGCTCCAACCATTAAGGTGGTAGATCTCTCTTACTTCGGACAAGACGGACATGCATAGCAACTCACATGATATTCAACAAAGAATAGTTGATGGCGTCCCCGAAACATGGTTATCGCACAACAAGCAACTTAATAAGAGATAAAGTGCATAAGTACATATTCAATACCACAATAGTTTTTAAGCTATTTGTCCCATGAGCTATATATTGCAAAGGTGAATGATGGAATTTTAAAGGTAGCACTCAAGCAATTTACTTTGGAATGGCGGATAAATACCATGTAGTAGGTAGGTATGGTGGACACAAATTGCATAGTGGTTGGCTCAAGGATTTTGGATGCATGAGAAGTATTCCCTCTCGATACAAGGTTTAGGCTAGCAAGGTTATTTGAAACAAACACAAGGATGAACGGTGCAGCAAAACTCACATAAAAGACATATTGTAAACATTATAAGACTCTACACCGTCTTCCTTGTTGTTCAAAACTCAATACTAGATATTATCTAGACTCTAGAGAAACCAAATATGCAAACCAAATTAGCAAGCTCTAAGTGTTTCTTCATTAATGGGTGCAAAGTATATGATGCAAGAGCTTAAACATGAGCACAAAAATTGCAAAGTATCAAATTATCCAAGACATTTTAGAATTACTACATGTACCATTTTCCAATTCCAACCATATAACAATTTAACGAAGAAGAAAACTTCGCCATGAATACTATGAGTAAAGCCTAAGGACATATTTGTCCATATGCTACAGCGGAGCGTGTCTCTCTCCCATACATTGAATGCTAGGATCCATTTTATTCAAACAAAACAAAAAACAAAAACAAACGACTCTCCAAGCAAAGCACATAAGATGTGGCCGAATAAAAATATAGTTTCAGGGGAGGAACCTGATAATGTTGTCGATGAAGAAGGGGATGCCTTGGGCATCCCCAAGCTTAGACGCTTGAGTCTTCTTAGAATATGCAGGGGTGAACCACCGGGGCATCCCCAAGCTTAGAAGCTTTCACTCTCCTTGATCATATTGTATCATACTCCTCTCTTGATCCTTGAAAACTTCCTCCACACCAAACTCGAAACAACTCATTAGAGGGTTAGTGGACAATAAAAATTAACATGTTCAGAGGTGACACAATCATTATTAACACTTCTGGACATTGCATAAAGCTACTGGACATTAATGGATCAAAGAAATTCATCCAACATAGCAAAAGAGGCAATGCGAAATAAAAGGCAGAATCTGTCAAAACAGAACAATCCGTAAAGATGGATTTTATTGAGGCACCAGACTTGCTCAAATGAAAATGCCCAAATTGAATGAAAGTTGCGTACATATCTGAGGATAACTCACGTAAATTGGCTTAATTTTATGAGTTACCTACAGAGAATTAGACCCAGATTCGTGACAGCAAAGAAATCTGTTTCTGCGCAGTAATCCAAATCTAGTATTCACTTTACTATCAAAGACTTTACTTGGCACAACAAAACATAAAACTAAGATAAGGAGAGGTTGCTACAGTAGTAAACAACTTCCAAGACTCAAATATAAAACAAAAATACTATAGTAAAAACATGGGTTGTCTCCCATAAGCGCTTTTCTTTAACGCCTTTCAGCTAGGCGCGAAAGTGTATATCAAGTAACATCAAGAGATGAAGCATCAACATCATAATTTGTTCTAATAATAGAATCATAAGGTAACTTCATTCTCTTTCTAGGGAAGTGTTCCATACCTTTCTTGAGAGGAAATTGATATTTAATATTACCTTCCTTCATATCAATAGTAGCACCAACGGTTCGAAGAAAAGGTCTTCCCAATATAATGGGGCAAGATGCATTGCATTCAATATCCAAGACAACAAAATCAATGGGGACAAGGTTATTGTTAACCATAATATGAACATTATCAACTCTCCCCAAAGGTTTCTTTTTAGCATTATCAGCGAGATTAACATCCGGATAACGAGTTTCTCAATGGTGGCAAGTCAAGCATATCATAGACTTTCTTAGGCATAACAGAAATACTTGCACCAAGATCACATAAAGCATTACAATCAAAATCTTTGACCCTCATTTTAATGATGGGCTCCCAACCATCCTCTAGCTTTCTAGGAATAGAAGTTTCAAGTTTTAGTTTCTCTTCTCTAGCTTTTATGAGAGCATTCGTAATATGTTTTGTGAAAGCCAAGTTTACAGCGCTAGCATTGGGACTCTTGGCAAGTTTTTGTAAGAACTTTATAACTTCAGAGATGTGGCAATCATCAAAATCTAAATCATTACAATCTAAAGCAATGGGATTATCATCCCCAAGGTTGGAAAAAATTTCAGCAGTTTTATCACAGGACGGTTTCAGCGGTTTTAGCGGTTTCGGGTAATTTTGCGCGCTTTGCACTAGGAGTAGAAACATTGCCAACACCAATTATTTTACCATTAATAGTAGGAGGTGCAGCAACATGTGAATCATTAGTATTGCTAGTGGTGGTAATAGTCCAAACTTTAGCTACATTTTTCTCTTTAACTAGTTTTTCATTTTCTTCTCTATCCCACCTAGCACGCAGTTCAGCCATTAATATTATATTCTCATTAATTCTAACTTGGATGGCATTTGCTGTAGTAACAATTTTATTTTCAATATCCCTATTAGGCATAACTTTCGATTTCAAAAGATCAACATCAGAGGCAAGACTATCAACCTTACAAGCAAGAATATCAATTTTATTGAACTTTTCCTCAACAGATTTGTTAAAGGCAGTTTGTGTACTAATAAATTCTTTAAGCATAGCTTCAAGTCCAGGGGTGTGTTCCTATTATTTTGTAAGAATTCCCATAAGAATTAGCATAACCGTTACCATTATTATAAGGATATGGCCTATAGTTGTTACTAGAGTTGTTCCGATAAGCATTGTTGTTGAAATTATTATTTTTAATGAAGTTTACATCAACATGTTCTTCTTGGGCAACCAATGAAGCTAACGGAACATTATTAGGATCAACATTAGTCCTATCATTCACAAGCATAGACATAATAGCATCAATCTTATCATTCAAGGAAGAGGATTCTTCAACAGAATTTACCTTCTTACCTTGTGGAGCTCTTTCACGTGTGCCATTCGAGTAATTAACCATCATATTATCAAGGAGCTTTGTTGCTTCACCAAGAGTGATGGACATAAAGGTACCTCCAGCAGCTGAATCCAATAAATTCCGCGAAGAAAAATTTAGTCCTGCATAGAAGGTTTGGATGATCATCCAAGTAGTCGAGTCCATGGGTTGGGAAATTTTTAACCAAAGATTTCATTCTTTCCCAAGCTTGAGCAACATGTTCATTATCCAATTGTTTAAAATTCATTATGCTACTCCTCAAAGATATAATTTTAGCAGGGGGATAATATCTACCAATAAAAGCATCCTTGCATTTAGTCCAGGAATCAATACTATTCTTAGGCAGAGATAGCAACCAATCTTTAGCTCTTCCTCTTAATGAGAAAGGAAACAATTTCAATTTAATAATATCACCATCTACATCCTTATACTTTTGCATTTCACATAATTCAACAAAATTATTGAGATGGGCAGCAGCATCATCAGAACTAACACCAGAAAATTGCTCTCGCATAACAAGATTCGATAAGCGAGGTTTAATTTCAAAGAATTCTGCTTGTAGTAGCAGGTGGAGCAATAGGTGTGCATAGGAAATCATTATTATTTGTGGTTGTGAAGTCACACAACTTAGTATTTTCAGGGGTGGCCATTTTAGCAGTAGTAAATAAAACAAACTAGATAAAGTAAATGCAAGTAACTAATTTTTTTGTGTTTTTGATGTAGAGCGCAAGACAGTAAATAAAGTAAAGCTAGCAACTAATTTTTTTATGTTTTGATATAATGCAGCAAACAAAGTAGTAAATAAAATAAAGCAAGACAAAAACATAGTAAAGAGATTGGGAAGTGGAGACTCCCCTTGCAGCATGTCTTGATCTCCCCGGCAACGGCGCCAGAAAAAGAGCTTGATGGCGTGTAACTCACACGTTCGTTGGGAACCCCAAGAGGAAGGTATGATGCGCACAGCGGCAAGTTTTCCCTCAGAAAGAAACCAAGGTTTATCGAACCAGGAGGAGCCAAGAAGCACGTTGAAGGTTGATGGCGGCGGGATGTAGTGCGGCGCAACACCAGAGATTCCGGCGCCAACGTGGAACCTGCACAACACAACCAAAGTACTTTTCCCCAATGAAACAGTGAGGTTGTCAATCTCACCGGATTGCTGTAACAAAGGATTAACCGTATTGTGTGGAAGATGATTGTTTGCAAGAAAACAGTAAAACAAGTATTGCAGCAGATTTGTATTTCGAGTATAAAAGAATGGACCGGGGTCCACGAGTTCACTAGAGGTGTCTCTCCCATAAGATAAAAGCATGTTGGGTGAACAAATTACAGATCGGGCAATTGACAAATAGAGAGGGCATAACAATGCACATACATGTCATGATAAATATAGTGAGATTTAATTGGGCATTACGACAAAGTACATAGACCGCCATCCAGACATGCATCTATGCCTAAAAAGTCCACCTTCGAGGTTATCATCCGAACCCCTTCCGGTATTAAGTTGCAAAACAACGGACAATTGCATTAAGTATGGTGCGTAATGTAATCAACAACTACATCCTTAGACATAGCATCAATGTTTTATCCCTAGTGGCAACGACACATCCACAACCTTAGAACTTTACGTCACTCGTCCCGGATATCAATGGAGGCATGAACCCACTATCGAGCATAAATACTCCCTCTTGGAGTTAAGAGCAAAAACTTGGCCGAGCCTCTACTAATAACGGAGAGCATGCAAGATCATAAACAACACATAGGTAATAACTTGATAATTAACATAACATAGTATTCTCTATCCATCGGATCCCGACAAACACAACATATAGTATTACGGATAGATGATCTTGATCATGTTAGGCAGCTCACAAGATCCAACAATGAAGCACAATGAGGAGAAGACAACCATCTAGCTACTGCTATGGACCCATAGTCCAGGGGTGAACTACTCACTCATCACTCCGGAGGCGACCATGGCGGTGAAGAGTCCTCCGGGAGATGAATCCCCTCTCCGGCGGGGTGCTGGAGGAGATCTCCGAGAATCCCCCGAGATGGGATTGGCGGCGGCGGCGTCTGCGTGAGGTTTTCCGTATCGTGGCTCTCTGTGCTGGGGGTTTCGCGACGGAGGCTTTAAGTAGGCGGAAGGGCAACGCGGGGGGCCACACGAGGGCCCCACACCATAGGTCGGCGCGGCCGGGGCACTGGGCCGCGCTGCCCTAGTGTGGCGGCGCCTCGTGGCCCCACTTCGACTCCTCTTCGGTCTTACGGAAGCTTCGTGGCAAAATAGGACCACTGGGCGTTGATTTCGTCCAATTCCGAGAATATTTCGTTACTAGGATTTCTGAAACCAAAAACAGCAGAAAACGACAAGCGGCTCTTCGGCATCTTGTTAATAGGTTAGTTCCAGAAAATGCACGAATATGACATAAAGTGTGCATAAAACATGTAGATATCATCAATAATGTGGCATGGAACATAAGAAATTATCGATACATCGGAGACGTATCATGCATCGAGACACAACATACAAATATAGGGTTTTGGGCCAAAACATGTCCTCCTTTGGGAAAATAAAGTGGCTGGGGATGCCAGGGTGAGGCCACACTTGGCACATGGGTACACAATTACATGCCCCACACTACTACCATGAGATCTACATGAATTATATGGGGTAAACCATGGTGAGTTGCACCTAATGGACACCCCAAATATAGGGTTTTAGGGAAAATCTGCCCTCCTTGGGTAAATCAAGTAGCTGGGGCCTAGGGGTGCCTGGGTGAGGCGACACTTGGCACATGGGTGCACCATTGCATGCTCCACACTGCTACCCATGGGATGTACATGAATTATCTGGGGTAGACCATGGTGAGTTTGCACCAAAACACCCCAAATATCTAGGGTAGACCACGAGTCCATCAGCCACCAGAACGCGTGCGCGCACGACCGGTGCACCTGCACGGAGCCGGGCTGCGACTTCTCCGCCCCGCCGTCAGCGCTCTTCGTCCACCTGCAGAGGCCCACTCGATTCAAGTGCACAGGATGGAGTATTGCATGTCTAGAGAGTTCTGGGTGACCATGACGCGCCCGGGTTCGCCGTTTAGGCGTATCGTCATCCAAGGGGAGGACGGCTCAATGTTCGTCCTGAACATCGGTGTGCACGGCTTGGCCACTATCGTTTCTTTATTGTGCGTCAGCGTGCGCACATCCAAGTGGCCGTACAGGGTGAAGTTGTGGGCGCGTGGCCCACCGCCGTCCTCAAAAGCGGACTGCAAGCGGGATGTCGTGAGGATAACTGCCTATGCTTCTAGCAGCGCGTCGCCGGGCGCCATCCCGGTTGAGGAGCTTACGTCGTTCCTCGTGGTGCCGGTGCCATACCTTGTCGGTGATGGATCGTCCAAGCAGCTACGTCTCTACATTCACATATGCAAGCACATGCATGTAGCTGTAGTTACTTTGATTAGTTGGAAAAAACTGTCAGTTTGCTGCAAAGTACTCTACTAGTCCACTACTATTTTTTTACTGGGTCTTGTTTATATTTTTGCTGTCTAGATGTTTCAGATATGTTCCAAACTGTTTTTAGTACTCCTCCCTATCCATTATTTGCAACTAAAATGGATGTATCTATAATTTCAATGTGTCTAGATACATATTTATTAGTGTCAAGTAATATGAATCGGAGTGAGTAATAATGCAACCTAGAAGTGACCGCTCCCACTCTACTCCCTCCATAGTCCATACCGGTTTACAGGGGTATAACATTTCAGAAAAAACTTCAACTACTAATTCGGTCAACAAAATATGATGTATATATCACAAAAATATTCTATTAAAACTTCTTTTGAATATGAATCCAATGGTATAATTTTGTGGCATGTAACTTATATTTTGTTGACCAAATTTGTAGTCAAATGGGGGTAGCGAAGAGAAGGAGACGAGGTGGACCGAAGGACCCGCATATTGCGGACCTACCTATCTAAATTGTCCAAAAATTTGAGGATCCTAAATTGGCGCGCGCGGGAATTTTGAATAACCAAATTGTCCCCTATTTTTCAGATATCAGGAAAAAGAGAAATGTCCTTTCTACCCGTTGGTTTTATTAACTGTTATGCCTGAACACAGCGAGCGCGCAAGGGTATTCAAGGAACTGCATACAAAATGCCGGCACAACAAGCACTTCAGCATCCTATTCACCATACACATCTAGTTTTCCCCAATTCGATGAACCCTAGATCTGCCTCCGGTCACATCCACCACCACCGTACTTCATCATCCTATTCACCAGACACATCGCCCCGGTGCTCCGTCCACCTCGTCAGCGGCATCATGGCTGTAAGTAGTAGGATCCTATAGGTTAAGTTGAGCTGTTTAGATCATTAACACAGTTGCTTAGAAAGTGGCTTAATGTAGATGTAGCTTTGTTTGTAGAGACCCCGCATTTCCGCATTACGATGACATGAACATAAGAGTTCGTTTGGCCGATGATGTCTGAGGCCAAGTAAATTATCCTTGGTCGATCAGGTTGAAGCCCGAAGGTCCTTTGTACCTCATTATTTCCGATGAGTATGAACACGCTGCTGCAAGTAGTATTAGCATTCATGGGGAGAGGTGTAACCAGAGAGTGATTTGATCAGTTCTACCTGTCCCCATGATCCCCATTGCAATTCCGCTATTATTGTATTAGGCTCTTGTGAAGCTGCTTGCTTTAGTGCCTTCTGTTCATACTACTGGTTGTGGTGCTTGCCTATGAGGCCTCAATCCCTATAGATCGCACTTTATCCGATGGTTAGGCTACCAGCGAGTGTTGAAAAGACCAATACTATTAATTGTTTTTAGAAGAAAAGGGCAAAGCCCCAGTTCCATTTCTGAAACCAAGTCTTACTGCATCCAATTTTCTACTGCTTAATACTATTGGGCCTTCTATCTCTTCCATTTCTGAAACCAAGTCTTACTGCATCTAGTTTTCTGAAACCAACTCTAATTCTAGCACTTTTTATACTTCTTAATTAATACTATTGGGCCTTCTATCTCTTCATTGTACTGATGATACTGTGATTGCAGTTGAGGCTTTCCTCAATGTTTTTATGAGGTTCTATACATATTGTGCAAAATAAGTTCTTGACACATTTCTTATTGCTAGATCTATTTGCAGATTTATAGTTGTTTGCAAACGAAAAATTAATTTTCGCCGTGCTCTTGATACATTAATTCGCAGATTCTTACTAGGTAACTAATCAGACACCTCCAGATGTGAACACACTCCAGCCAGGCCTAGAAAGATCATTGCCAGTCCTGGCGCCCTCTGTTAGACGTATATATATCAGGCCCAGTAGAGGCTTAGCATTTGGATCAGTTGATGGACATGCAACAGAAGAATTGTGGGTGAAATCACCCCAAAGTTTGCCAGCGAATTGCCTATGCGTCCAAATTTAAAGAGATACAAGAAAGACACCGGGCTCCTCTCAGGATACTGCACCAGAGTTGCGGTAAGTTCTTATTACCTCCATTTGTCTCCATCTATGTCTATATAAAGCTTTTAATTTTCAGAGATTGTCATTCTTATGCATGTTATCTCATGTCATCAGGCAAGTGTTTATGTAGACATAAATCATCTGGCAGTAGAAGTAGCCTCTAGAATGTCACTTCAAAGAGCCCTTCTACTACGTCGGTACCAACTCAGAAGACAACGGTTTAATGAACATCTGCTCTGTGAAAATCTCATCAGCTCGATCAGCAGTGTTGACTGGAATGCACTTGTGCAAGACTGGAAGGCATCTCATGGTCAGCTAGAATCAGGCCTTCCAGCCAGTGGAACCGTTATTCCTGAAGGTGGTACTACCCACCAGGTCGATTAGCAATGCTGATTGGAACAGACTTGTGTAGCAACTGAAGGTATTCCATGGTCATCTACTCTCTAATCTTCCAGCTGGTGGAACCTTAAATCCTTAAGCTGGTACCGCCATGTCAAAATGTGCTGAAGCGTGTATAGTGCTCACGACAAGCTACCCTTTAAAATGTGATTTAATGGTGTGAAGGTAATTGGTAGTCTTTTTGTGGTGAGCTAATCTTAGTTAAGTTTTCGTATAGTTGAATTGATCTTACAGGTGAATTGATCTTACTGGTAATTATGCTGTGTGTTTTCGATTGAGAAAGGAATACCATCATGCTTGAAAAGTGGTGATAACAATAGTTTTGTGTCTTCGTGGATTTTTTTCGAAAAGGGGAATCTCTAGTCTCTGCATCATTTGCAAAGATGCATGCATGGTCTCATTTGGACGGCTGCCATGCACACCATTTACGCTATGTAAGCCCGCAAGGATTTTATTTTTGGATAGAGAGGTGTGGAGAAATACATTCTCCAAACTCCAACGTGATATTTAATACTGTATTTTATACTTGTAGATGGTAACCGAAAAAATACTATGTCCATACAGGTTTAAATAGTAATACACACGTGCATAAAAACTTTGAACATTCATTTGGTCAACAAAATATGAGATATACAGAGCTTTTTTCTTAATTCCTTTCCCATCTTCGGTTGAAAAAGCTCAGTTGCATGCGTTCCAACTTGCAACTCTTATGCACCAATCAGGTTACAATCGGACGGCGGAGGACTCAACCGATAAATAACTCTTTAAATCGAAATCCATATAAGTTCGCCAATTTCGGTCGACATTGCCCACGCGACAGTGTCAAAATTAATTACTGACCGAGTTTAGAGGCTCCGGAACTCTGTCCAAAGACGTTGGAACTTGGAGGACAATCGCGAGGTTGCTGTCGTTGACTTGCCCGCCAGCCCAAGGTATGGTGTTTAGGGGAGGGGGTATAAACTAGCTAGCTAGCCGGTGCCGGGAGGATTGCACCGTCGGGGTGGGAGGTCTGGTCGAGCGGCGTCCTCACCAGCTTCGCGTAGCTAGGAGCTCTGGCCGAGCGGCGTCGTCCTCGCCAGCGGCGCACAGAAGCTCTGGTCGAGCGTCATCCTCTTAGGATAGCGTCGCGTAGGAGCTCTAACCGAGCGGCGTCATCCTCGCCAGCGTCGGGTAGGAGCTCTGGCCGAGCGGCGTCCTCGCCAGCGTCTCGTAGGAGCTCTTTGCTGAACTTATCTGCCCAGCTGCACACTATGCATAGATTTCTGCTGGTGTTAGAGCTGTTGTAGTGAATAGTGATATGCATTGCTAATTTGCTATGCGTGTTTAGAGAAAGAGAGGAGAGGAAGCCAACATGGATGCGATGACAGATTGAGATGTAGTTAGTACTGTAGTTTTCTGTTATCTCTTTATATTCGTAGTTCCTTGCAGATCGTTTGTAGGAGATAATGTGCCTCATGAATTGTTGAACTCTGTGGCGCATGGAACATCCGAATAACATAATTATATTAAGCTGGTTCGGTTGCTACAGACGCTTTCACATTACTTCAGCGGTTCAACTTTCCGCTTTCATACTACTTCAGCGGTTCAACTTTCCAAGGTCCCTTTATTAATAAGTAGTTCCTCTGGAAGCATTTCCACCACGACTCTCCATTCAACGACCGATTCACATAATAAAACCCTCGTACAGCCATGGTCGGCCATCTCCAAGGTATGGGTAATGATGTGGATTGGCGCGATCTCCCCAACGACCTCATCAAAAAGATCAGTGAGATCTTCTTGTCCACGGACGACCTCGACTACTACACCTCTTTCCGTGTAGTATGCGGTTGCTGGCGCCGCGCCACACGAGCGCCCGAATTGAAGCCTGCGAAGTGGATAATTCTTGAGCACTCCCTTTCTGACGTGGGCATGGGCGGTGTCACATTGTTGAATCTGATCACTGGCCACTGCCTGCGGAAGAAGATCTCCGGTATCATCCGCAGGTGATTCTTCGCCATATGCAACAGTTTCACATATATAGTTTAATTTGCATCCGCACGACTTCAGTATTGAGTTAATTATTGCCGGTCCTGTGTTACCTTAAGTTTTTCTTTGCTTCTCCTTTTAAGAACTGAGCCTGTTCATTTCAGTATATATTTCTTTGTTATCGATATTTTTGTTCAATTAAATCTCTAATTCTCACCTCTAAGTAGGTATTTTTTTTCCGCCACAACAGGCGGCTTTGTTGTGCTAGGGCAGAGTGCAGCTGTACAAGATTCGGGTGCTCAACCCCTTAACTGGTTGCATTGTACGCCTAAAGGCGCAGATACCAGCGGAAGAGTTGTCCTCTATCGTCGTGATGACGTCCCCGCTCATGGTGTTCGTATCATACCTTCAAAATTGTAGCTTGCGGTGGGCTGATCAGAGCACCGAGGAGGGCCCTCCGCATTAGGCTTTGGAGAAGCATTGTACAGGGTGGCAAGTTGCTTTGGAGTTCTCCACAACATCACCTACTATGCAGGCGATATATTCACAACAGATAGATACAACTCCATCATTTCAATCATGACTTACCACGCCGACGAAGGAACTCAATTGCCACGCTCAGCAAGGACTCTGAGGATGAGCGCCAGCATTTCTGGACCAACTCTGCCCGGCGAATACCCAACCAATTTGTGTTACCTTGTGTAGTCTGAGGGGGAGCTGTTGTTTGTGTTGAGCGGGTGGGTTTACAATGGCGAACCTATTGTATACCGGGTGGACACCAAAATGCGCGTCCTAGAGCCGGTCAGAAGCATCGGCAGCCGCTCCATCTTCGTCGGCCGGAATAGGTGCATCTCCGTTGACACCACCAAGGTCCACACCGTCCAATCCAGCAGCATCTACTATGCGGATTTATCCGAGATTAGAGGTTATGATGATGGGTGTCTCTCGTGGCAAGAGGAGCCGGAATATGTTCCAGGCTATGGAGTAGGGTCTCTGGAGAAACATGTAGGCCCTTTCCGTCTTGACCAGATATTGGCCGAGTATTGCAGATCCATCGAGTTATCTGAACTACAGAGGGTGCAGCCTTATGGCGAGCTAGGTTTCACATACTATGATTACTATGATGGCTATCGTCGGACTAACGGTATGGGTGATTCTGCAAGCTTTTTTCCCGTCAAGTTTGGCTAGTGTCACACAGAGCCCTACGCGTGATGCTAATAGGAATTTTTTTTAATCAGAGACCTGCTTTTGTTTTATTAATGTTACCGGGGGATGCGATTCGGGCCATTATTCGGCTTTGAATATAATCTGGGCTGTTCTGTGTGTTTTGTTTTAGTCTGAATAAATTGTCCCTAGGCCAGGTAATTTCCTCTACATGTCTTGTTTCAACCTGAATAAATTGGAATTCGGCCAAGTAATTTAGGCCCATTAATTTCCTCTGCGTGTCTTGTTTCGACTAGAATAAATTGGCCTTTGGCCCGGTAATTTCCTCTACATGTCTTGTTTCGACCTGAATAAATTGGCCTTGGGCCTTTAGTCAGCCAATCTGGCCCAAGGACACCACGACGCGTAGCTGGCAGGTGGGACACCTAGTGAATCCAGTAGGTCCCACGGCTACATGTGGGCCCGACGTGGGTGGAACCAGGGACCCACCCAGCTCTGACATACGGCCCCACAAGTTTTGACGTATTGGGTCAACACTCTAGCAAGTTGGCCCCACCAAGCTCGGGCGTCTTTGGGACCCACCAGGCTCTGACATGCGGACCCCACCGATCTCTGGCGTGCTAGACCTACTAAAAGTGTCATACGTGGGTCCAACCTGACTCTGACATGCGCCCCCATAGATCTCTGGCATGCCGGACCCACCAAATCTCTCAGAGAGGGGTCCCAGCAGGCTCTGACATGCGGCCCCACAGATCTCTGGCATGCCGGACCCACCAAAACTCTCAGAGAAGGGTCCCAACAGGCTCTGAAATGTGCCCCCCACAGATCTCTGGCATGCCGGATCCACCAAAACTCACAGAGAAGGGACCCAGCAAGCTCTGACCTGCGGGGCCATGCGTCCAGAATTGACGGCAGGCAGTCACTTGTGCTGGCACGTGCGCAAAAAGAATTGGCATGGCAACTGACATGCGGAACCCATGTTGGTGGTATTGACAGTTCAGGTCCACTTCGCAAGTTGGGAGGCTGTCGGAACGGGCGGCCCCATGCAGGTGGGTCGTGTCGGTACCTGACATGCGGGCCCGAGTGCTGCAGCCAGGTACATGTGCAGACAGTGGTTGTCTCCCCTTACAAATATGGGTCCCAGTGCTGCAGGCCTTGGACTGTTGTGCGGGCAGATAGAAAAGTACATGAACAAAAGCGTGCAGAGTGTGGGTCAGGTGTGTCCACCGGCCCGAAGCCCAGTTGTTGTGACGCCCCCCTGCTGATCTCAGCAGTTCGGGCCGCCCACCACCCACGACGCTCATTTTTGCACAGTCGTTGACGTTTAGACCTCGCCCGTCACTAATTTTTCGGGCCGAGCGGCCCAAATCGCCATCTGTGATGCGACAACACCTTATCGTCATAGAAAAAGACAGCCACTGACGGATTTCTCAATCATCAGTATCATACCGTCATTGAAGACCCATATGTTACTAGTGAAATGCAGCAATTCCTAACAAAATCCTCACAGACTTTAGCTTCGCTATAGGTGAGAAAGTCCCATCGTAGTCAACTCCTTGAATTTATCGGAACCCCTTCGCGACAAGTCGAGCTTTATAGACAGTAATATTACCATCAACATCTGTTTTTCTTTTGAAGATCCATTTATTCTCGACAGCATTACAGCTATCAGGTAAGTCTACCGAAGTCCATACTTGGTTATCATACATGGATCCCATTTCGGATTTCATGGCCTCTTGCTATTTGTTGGAATCTAGGCTCATGATTGCTTCCTCATACGTCACAGGGTCTTCATCATTGTTGTCCATAATCATGACATTTAAACAGGGGTCATACCAATCAGGAGTGGTACTAACCCTCGTCGACCTGCGAGGTTCAGTAGCAACTTCGTTCGAAGTTTCACGATCATCATCATTTGCTTCCTCTCTTATCGGTGCAGGAAGCACAAGAACATCTTTCGGTGCTGCGCTACTCTCAAGTCCGAGAGAAGGTTCAATAAACTTGTCGAGTTCTACTTTCCTTGCAGTAACTTCTTCGAGAGAAACTCCTTCTCAAGAAATGATCCGTTCTTGGCAACGAAAACTTTGCCTTCGGATCTGTGATAGAAGATATACCCAATTGTTTCTTTAGGGTATCCTATGAAGACACATTTCTCCACTTTGGGTTCAAGCTTGTCAGGTTGTAACTTCTTTACATAAGCTTCGCAGCCCCAAACTTTAAGGAACAACAACTTAGGTTTCTTACCAAACCATAATTCATACGATGTGATTTCAACGGATTTAGATGGTGCCCTATTTAAAGGAATGCGGTTGTCTCTAATGCATAACCCAAAAACGATAACGACAAATCGGTAAGAGACATCATAGATCGAACCATATCTAAGAGAGTTTGATTACGGTGTTCAGACACACCATTGCGATGTGGTGTTCCTGGCGGCGTCAACTGTGAAAGTATTACGCATTTCTTTAAATACATGCCAAACTCGTAACTCAGATATTCACCTCCGCGATCGGAACGCAGAAACTTAATCTTCTTGTTACGTTGGATTTCTACTTCACTTTGGAATTCCTTAAAATTCTTGAAAGTTTCGGACTTATGTTTCATAAAGTAAATATACCCATATCTACTTAGATCATCCGTGAAGATTAGAACATAACGATAACCACCGCGCGATGCTACACTCATTGGTCCGCACACATCGGTATGTATAATTTCCAATAAGCCCGTAGCTCGCTCCATTATACCAGAGAATGGAGTCTTAGTCATTTTACCCATTAGACATCCTTCGCAGCTATCAAGGTATTCAAAATCAAGTGATTCAAGAAGTCCATTGGAATGGACGTTCTTCATGTGCTTCACTCCAATGTGACCAAGACGACAGTGCCACATATATGTAGAATTATCATTCAATTTAATTCATTTAGCATCAATGTTATGAACATGTGTATCTCTACTATCGAGATTTAACAAGAATAAACCATTCATCTCAGGTGCATGACCATAAACGATATTATTCATAGTAATAGAACAACCAGTATTCTCTGACTTAAACGAATAATTGTCTCGCAATAAACAAGATCCAGATATAATGTTCATGCTTAACAGAGGCACCAAATAACAATTATCAGATTTAAAACTAATCCCAAAGGTAGATGTAGAGGGAGCGTGCTGACGGCCATCATATCGAACTTGGATCCATTTCCAACACGCATCGTCACCTCGTCCCTCGCCAGTTTCCGTTTATTCCGCAGCTCCTATTTCGAGTTACAAATGTGAGCAACCGAACCAGTATCAAATACCCAAGCACTGCTACGATTACTAGTAAGATAAACACCAATAACATGTATATCAAAAATACCTTTATTCTTGACTTGGCCGCACTTCAGATCAGCCAAGTACTTGGGGCAATTGTGCTTCCAGTGCCCATCATCCTTGCAGTAAAAGCACACAGTATCAGGCTTAGGGCCAGCCTTGGGCTTCTTAGAAAGCGCAGCAACTTTCCTACCGCCCTTCTTGAAGTTGCCCCTTTTATTAGGCTTGCCCTACTTCTTGAAACTAGTGGTCTTGTTGACCATAAACACTTGGTGCTCTTTCTTTATCTTCACTTAAACAATTTTTAGCATGGAGAAGAGTTCAGGTAACTCCTTGTTCATGTTATGCATGTTGTAGTTCATCACGAAGTTCTTATAACTAGGTGGCAGTGATTGGAGGACACGATGAATAGCCAACTGGTTAGGAATCAGTATTCCCAAGACATTGAGCTTCTTCGTGTGCCCATACATTTTGAGCACGTGCTCACTAATGGAGCTACCCTCTTCCATCTTACAGCCAAAGAACTGTTCAGAGGCTTCATAGCTTTCCACGGCCGCATGAGTTTCAAATATCATTTTGAGCTCACGAACAATTTCATAAGGGTCGTGGTTTTAAAAACGCTTCTGAAGCTCTGATTCTAGGCCATACAGAAGGGCACACTGAACTATGGAGTAATGATTCTTTCGAGAGCGGAAAACATTTTTCACATCATCGGGAGTAGTTTCTGCAGGTGGGGCACCTAGCGGTGCATCGAGCACATAGAGCAGTTGTCCAGTAGTGAGGATAATCCTCACATTACAGATCCAATCCGTAAAGTTGCTTCCATTGTTCTTAAGCTTTTCTTTCTCTAGGAACACATTAAAATTGATGGTGGGGGCCGCCATGATCTACAACATATTTGCAAAGAGTTTAGACTAAGTTTATGATAAATTGAGTTCAAATTTTAATTCTTAAATTAAGTAGGTGAACTCCCACTCAAAACAACATCCATCTTGTTGCCTTAGTGATAACACGAACCAAATCCACACTACACCAAGTCCGATCTTCATGAGATAAGATGTAGCTTCAAAGGTGAACAATCAACATGTTCATCATATCATTCATATGACTCATGCTCTACCTTTCGGTATCCCGTGTTTCGAGACCATGTTTGTACATGCTAGGCTCGTCAAGGTTAGCCTTAGTATTCACATGTGCAAATCATCCCTACACCCATTGTATGCACACGGAGAATCTATAACATCCGATCATCACGTGATGCTTCGAAACAACGAGTTTTAGCAACGGTGCCTAAGAAGGACGAACACTTTATTATCTTGATATTTTAGTGAGAGGGATCATCTTATAATGCTACCGTCGTGATCTAAGCAAAAAAATATGCATAAAGGATTAACATCACATGCAATTCACAATATGTGATATGATATGGCCTTTCTTCTTGTGCTTTTGATCTCCATCTCCAAAGCACATACATGATCTCCATCATCACCAGCATGGCGTCATGGTCAGTGGCGCCACTTCATGGTTGTCCATCACTAATAGCAACTATAACAACTACTTGAAATAAAGCTATTACATGATGAATAGACACGCAAGTCTTAACAAAATTAAAGACAACCATTAGGCTCCTGCCGGTTGCCATAATACAACAGTGAACATCTCATACGTCAAATATAGTTACCATCACATAGCCATATCACATCACATGCCCCTGCAAAAACAAGTTAGACGCCTCTAAAAAGTGTTTGCATGTTTTACGTGGTTTGGGGCTTTCGAGTAAGATCCGATCTACCTACGAACAGGAACCACAATGCTGATACAAGTGTTGTCAAGTGCAGATTGCAAATTGGATTTTAACTATGGCGGGAGAGACAGAGACCCGCAAAGCCACTTATGCAATACAAGTTGCATGTCAAGCATGGAGCAAGTCTCATGAACGAGGTCATGTAAAGTTTGCTCGGGCCGCTTCATCCCCCCATCCCGCAAGAAGTGAAGTGCATAAAAAGCAAGCGACAACAAAAGCATCAATGCCCACAAAACCATTGTGTACTACTCGTGCAACAGATCTATGCATAGACACGGCTCTGATACCACTGATGGGTTCGTTGCATAGAAAACAAAAAATTTCTACCGTGAAGAAGAACAAAAACAAGATCCAATCTAGGAAAAGCCAAGATCTAATCTATGAAGATCAGAGCAACGAAAAGGAAGAGAGAATAACCCTTGAAGATCCAAAGCCTAAACGAGATCAGATCTAGTGGTTGATGTAGACGACCGTTCCGGTGCTGTTATCCGGTAGCACTTTCGTACTCGGTCGGACATAGGGTGTCGATGAAGTCCTTCCTCTTCCTGTTCTAGCGGGCAGCGGAGGTGTAGTAGATCTCCTAGGTATCCCAGCAACACGACGTTGTGCTGGTGGTGGTGGTGGAGGAGAAGATTCTGCAGGGCTTCACCAACCCGGTGCAGGACTATGGTGGAGGAGGAGAGGGGCAGCTAGGATTGGAGAATGAGGGAGGGATGCGCCCCCCTGCCCCCTCCCATCTTTATATAGGGGGAGGCCGGCCAGGGTTTTCTTGGCCCCTCCTCCAAGCCATAGGGCCAGCGGCCAAAGAGGGAGGGGGAAACTTCCCCCCCAAGTCTTCTCCCCCTAGGGTTTTTGGGGAAACCCTAAAGGGTGGCCGGCCTGGGCCTTGAGGGTGTGGTGCGCCTAGCCCATTAGGGCTGGGCTGCACCCCCTCAGCTCATGTGGCCCCTCCCGGGGTCGTGGGCCCACTGATGGCCCCTCCACAACCTTCTAGAAACTTCTTGGTCTTCCACCGGAAAATTCCCGAACTTTTCCAAACTCCAGAAATTAGCTTTCCTTATATTATTATTATTCTCCGGACCATTCCGAACCTCCTTGTGATGTCCTGGATCCCATCCGAGAGTCCGAAAAACATTCGTTCTCCATCTCATATTCCAAATCTACTATACGACATCGAACCTTAAGTGCGTCACCCTACGGTTCGTGAACTATGCAGACATGATCGAGACTCTTCTCTGATCAATAACCAATAGTGGACCTGGAGATCCTTAATGGCTCCCACATATTCAACGTGTTGCGGTCAGAAACCCACCGGCGAGCAGCGACGGGCAACACTGTAGAGCCGGGAGGCTCCCAGGACTGCGGCTGGCCCTGGTCCCTCCGAGCGACGGCCCGCAAAGACTTCGGCACGCACGTCCGATGCTGATGCAAGGGCGTGCCACCTGACCTATACCTGGTCAGGAAGGTGTTGGATGTGCCTCGCTTAGTTTCCTGCATGGCATACACGTAAACATTAAATACGAGCCTCGATCGGCTCTCGGGTTGTCTCGTGAATCGGCTCAAGGAGCCGATCCACCCATGATGCGTACGAGGTGTACGATCAGATGGTGGTCCTGCTTGATCAAGATAAAGCTAAAACGACCTACTACGATTTAGGGTTTTCACCGCATAATCGGAACATCCTACTCGTGATTGAGCCTGGCGGCCACGCACGGTGATCGTAAACCGACCCTAGACAAGGCCTAAAAACCAACACGAAGTTGATCCTCGGAACATCCTGTCTAGGGCTAGCAAACTACACCCTACGCGCCACTTTGGATCCTTCAACCCGTTTGTAAGGCCTAACCATGCAGATATTAAACTAATCCTTGAAGAACAAGGAGCAATCATAACGGATCGGATCTACTAAATAATGATCAAGCGGGGTGCCGCCCTTACACCTAAGATAGGTGTAAGGACGGCTAGACGTCTAAGGGTTGCACGACGACAACATATGATACGATGAACAATGCTAACCCTAACACATCTATGATAACTACGTTGCTCGCCATCAAAAAGGCTTCAGTACGAGCAACGCATGAACAACGAATAAACGTGTACTGCCTAGATCGCAAGATGCGATCTAGGCAGCATGATGCTTACCCGGAAGAAACCCTCGAGACAAGGGAGTTGGCGATGCGCCTAGATTGGTTTGTGGTGAACGTGATTGTTGTTTATTTCATAAACCCTAGATACATATTTATAGTCCGTAGACTTTCTAACGTGGGAATAATCCCAACCGGGCACGAGCCCAAACTCTATCTAACCGACACGTAACCTACTATGTTACAGATACACGGGCAAACTAGCCCAAACTTGGTATATAAGGCCGATTCATGTATTTCTTCCATGTATATTCTTCAATCGCGGCCCACCTTGATCCGGTCAAATTCTGGTGATAACACATGCCCCCCTGGTTTTGGAAATGACAATTCCAAAATCACTCTGCTTTTCATCATGTCGTGGCAGAGCAGAACCGCCGCCGAATCTTTCATCATGTCGCCTTGCCTCCTCGGCTTCTCTGCATGAATTGATAGATTCGGCATCACGTCCTCGAGAACCATCGTGGCATTAAATCTCCACTATTTCCCCTTTTATTTAACTGTGCCGAACGGGTCGCCACTTCATCCCCTTGCTCTGTTCTGGCCATCGGCACCCAAAAAACCCTCTTCCCCTGTAGCAATGTCTTCCTCTTCCTCCATCTCCTCAGGCCTCTCTCTCCAATCTTCCTCCTCGAGCGAGCAGGAGTGGCACTTTGACCATGCGCCAGATGGCTCACCTGAGGCACTCGTCGGGCCAGGCGGTGACCTGCCCCTGACCGATGGGGAGGACGACCTCCAATTCCTCATCGAAGGGGAGCTGAAGAGTGAGAGCGAAGACGACCTCCACTCCTGGGCGAACCCCGCCTCTTCCGACGAGGAGGAGGAAGAAGAAGAAGTAGAGGAAGAGGAGGAGGAGGATGATTCCTCCCCCTCCGCCGGGTATCCGCCGGCGAAGCGCTCCCGCGCGTGGGCGGACAGCGAGGACGACGATGATGACGAGGAAGAAGAGGAAGAGGAGGAGGATGATTCCTCCTCCTCCGCTGGGTATCCGCCGGCGAAGCGCTTCCGCGCTTGGGCGGACAGCGAGGACGATGATGATGACGAGGAAGAAGAGGCTCCGGCCGAGGACTGGGGCAGCAGCGACGAGGAACTCTCCGGAAGCAGCACCGGCGGCAGCTCCGATGCCGACGATGAGGCCAGCGAGGATTAGCAATGTAGGATTAGTAGTTCCTGAGCAATCGGCTCTTCTTTTGTTCTTCCTTTCTTGAGCACTCGGCTCTTCATTGTAAAAATCCCCTCTTATTAATGAAGAAGACATTTCTCAGCTGATTCTGTCCTTTTACCAATTTCGCCGATTGCTAAAATAGGTTAGCAAATCAAGAGCCGATGGCAGCGCATCGGACCTTGCCATGAAACGTGAGCAAGGTCAACTCGATTGTCCATTCAAATGGCAATCTGCGACTTGTCCGAAAAAGCAAGACTCAAACTCCCTGTCGCCACTTGAACAGATCCGACCTACGGCCATATGAACCTCAGATACCAATCGCGCAGGTTGGCAACTGTAATGGATCCACGGGCAACATCACCCAATACCCATGCTATGGTCTCCGGCCTGAAGGGGATCCTTAACCGCTCCTCGCTGTCCGAACATAGCGCCCTGCTCCATTTTTCTGCAGCAACAGCAACGGCTCTGACCCCGTAGATGATGACGGCTTCCCTTTCAGGCTCCTTTCAGCAGCTCTGGTGGTCTTCTTTTGCAACAACTCATCGCCTTCGAAGAAGGTCATGATGCAGGGTCAGCCGATGACACCCCAATCGGCTTCTAAAAGCAGATCATCCGCCAGGTCAGCTACCCCCCGAGCCTCAGTCAAGGCGAAGACGGTGGTGAGGACCCACAATTCAGACCAATGGACCTGAGCTCGATCACACCTGAGAAAGCTACCACGCAGAGCCAGCCAGAGCCGATCAGCTTTCTTCCGTTGAAAGCCGATATTACACAGCGGCTTAGAGACAAAACTCCTCTGCCACAGAGTTGGAGGTCCTTGTGTCTTGAACACGCAACTGGTAGATCCCATGAAATTTGTGCTAGAGTCGATGGCCGTGCATCCGCTTTGTTCCTTAGCTCTAAAGTCGATGTCCGTGCATCGGCTGTATATCATGAGAATTTTTTTTTACGGGCCGATTTTTCTATCGGCCCCCAATATTCACTTTGCACATGTATCGCACATGTTCATCCGATTAGGTGCCCCCGAGCCGATTACGCCGGTGCATCGCTGATATCGGCTGCGTGGTTAGCCAAGGCACTATATGTGAACGTCGGCTCGGTTAGGACCGGTGTTGACTTTTTTCAGCTCATCGGCCGACGTAAACCCATTGCCCATTAGATCGACGTTGAACCCGGGCGAGAATGCATGGTGAGGATAATTTTGGCCGATTGCTGGAATCGGCCTCCATGTTGATTGGATTGCTCAATGAAGGTTTTGCAATGTTCCTCCATAGATCCTTGGGGCCGATCACATGGATCGGCATCGCCACGTTTGTCCATAAATGTTGCTCTTGTTACATGGTCAGGCCGGTGGATAAAACCAGCCTAACCCCGTCCTTTGTCACGTCGATGCGCTCGCGATCGTCCAAATTGATGCACGAGAGTGGCTCTTGGCCTGATGTCTCCCAAACGTTCATGCCGGCCGTTGAAATCTCGGCTGAATCATCTGCGTGGACGACTTCTACTTCATCTCCATCCCTTGTATTAGGCATTGGTGCATCCTGGATGGAATGCAACGAGTTGGCGTGGATCCAATCTCTCCCTAGTAGGATAGCATAGGTGCTCTTCTTTGTCGACAATAAAGAACGTCGTAGGGACGGTTTTCCTTCCTACGGTCGGATCCACGTTCGAGAACACCTTGTGCGTCGGATGCTTGGCCGTTGAAATCGCTCGGTGTCACATTGGTCTTGATCGGATCCGAGCCGGAGCGTCCCAACCGACGTAGCATGGAGTATGGCATAATGTTGGTTGCCGCTCCGGTGTCCACCGGCATCTTGTTGACGAGGCTGCCCATTGATGTAGCCTCGCAAGTACGGGGCCTTCGAGATGCTGCAGCTTCTTTCTCGTGGCTTCTCAAAGATAACCGGCCGTGGGCCGCAGATCAAGTTGTGCCACGGGTGCTTCGTCTAATCCTGGAGCACTAAACTCCGTTGGAAGGATGAACACCATGTTTGTGCCGGCCGATGTCTCATCATCGGCTTTCTTTTGTACGGGGCGCCACTCTTTCCTTTGTGGCCGACTTTCTTCGTCCGGGGTTCGCTGAATTTTAGCGGCCGGATCGGGCCGCGCCTTCCTCAACGTGTGCAGGTATAACCTTTCGGCTTCCTCCAAACCACGTAGTCGCTGAACCCTACGCTTTTGGGAACGGCTGAGTCCATCAGGGCACCACCTTGGCCGATGATACTTATCTTCTTCTTCATCATCGTCCTCTAGTTCCTCGAGATCTTCTACCCGAGAGGACCCAGCATGCTTGTTCTGAGGCGGGAGAGGCCCTAGACGTTTGAACACGGACACGTTAGCTGCATCCTTCTTCTTTGGTCTACACTCTGGACAGTTGCCGATTGTAGGCAATCGGCTCATTCCTGAATCCCAGCAGTGTCTGAAGAAGGGGCAGTCCCAGTGCCTATCCACGTCGTCTTGCTCTCTCGACTTTTCCTTGGCGTGGCGCTCATATCTCTCCTCGTCGCGATCATGCCGACGATGTCTCCTGGCGTCCCTAGCCAGGCGATCTCTTTCATCATCGTCGTTGTATCGTCGGCGTTGGTCATATTGACTCACATACTTGTTGAGGAGGTGATCAGAGAGAGGTCGCTGATATCTTACGTTCCTCACTTCTTCCTCTGTGATGTAGCGCTTGCCATCGTGACGGAGCCGATCGCGTGGAACGGCCTCCTCTGTGTCCTTGCTATGAGAGCAGCTGCCCTCGTCTCCGTCCTTACCAGAGTGGTGCCCAGATCCTACCATGTTGATATTGAACGAGAATCCTGGCTGACACCCTCCAGGGTAAGTGCACTCCACCATGTTAACGGCGGGGAAGGGGTGTGTGTCGACCTTCATGGCGTGCGGCTGAAAATTAGCCGCCCTTGTTCTATCGCCATTTGGACCTGCTGACGCCACAGCCTGCAGTCGTTGGTGGCATGGGTGAACGTGTTATGCCACTTGCAGTATGGCTTTCCGTTCAGCTCCTGAGCCGTGGGGATCTTGTGGCCTTCGGGTACCTTTAGCTGCTTCTCCTTGAGTAAGAGGTCGAAAATTTGTTCAGCCTTGGTGACATCAAAGTCAAACCCTCTTGGAGGACTTTGTGGCTTAACCCACTTGCAGGACACGGGGCTTGCCCCCCGAGTCCATTCAGCTACTGCTATCTCCTGATCTCCCGCAGAGCCTTGATCTTCATCTGCCTCAACCAGGACCACCGCACGTTTGAATTTATCCTGGTATACATCTGGGTGGCGCTGTTCATATGCTGACAGCTTCTGCACCATGTGCGCCAGTGAAGGGTAGTCTGCTTGGGAGGCCACGTCCTTGATCGGTGATGCGAGACCCACCACCGCCAACTCGACTGCTTCTTTTTCAGTCACATGAGCCGAATAGCATCGGTTCCTAACGGTCCTGAAGCGCTGGACATATTCTGACACTGTTTCTCCGCGCTTCTGTCATACTTGCGCTAGATCGGCAATGCCAGCCTCGGAAGCTTCTGAGTGATACTGTATGTGGAACTGCTCTTCCAACTGCTTCCAAGTCCGGATTGAATCTGGTGGCAGCGATGTGTACCACCCGAAAGCCGATCCTGTGAGGGACTGTGCGAAGAACCTCACACGCAGCTCATCTGATGCTGAGATCGTGCCCAGCTGCGCCAAATATCGGCTCACATGCTCGATGCAACTGGAACCATCTGATCCATTAAACTTGGAGAAATCAGGGAGCCGATATTTGGGTGGTAACGTGATCAACTCGTACTCATTGGGGTACGGCTTGGAATAGCCGATTGTCCTCCTTTTCGGCACCATGCTGAACTGGTCTCTCAGGATTGTACTGATTTGATCCGCGGTGCTGGCTGCAGGAGTCGAACTCCGAAGATTTGCCGGGGTGGCATACTTAGCCAGCCATGCTTGCTTTTCCAAATCTGAGCCAAGCTGCAAGAGCTGAGCTCGGAGGTTTGTCGGAGTGGCATACTTAGCTAGCCACGTCTACTTCTCAAGATCCGTTCCCGAAGTTCCTCCTGGCTGTTCCGGAAGTCCCTGCTGTTGCGGCCTGGTTCGAGAGTGCCCGATTCATTGCGGTCGGCACGTATGTGCACGTGTATCCGTGAGGGATCTCCTTAGGTGCCTCATGCAAGAATTGTTAGTCACTAGGGTCACCACCGATCTTGTAGACGACGTATGCCGATGCACTCGGCACTTCTGGTGCTGCCAACGCGAACGGCAGCGGTGGACGGGACTGGAGTGGCATCTCTCCTTGGTGAGTCCCCAGAACTGGTCCTGACGGAGAATACTGATGGCTCATGATTTCCTGGATCACGCGCAGAGCGACACGCTCCAAAGTGTTCACCAGGCTCTCAGAATGGCGGTGTAGCGAATGAGCTACCATGAAGTTAATCTCCTGACGCAGAGACCTGGTGCGTTCTTCTGACGGGGCGGACAGGTCCACTCCATCGAGCGCGCCTTCAGGTGAGAACCCTTTCCACCTGATGCTATGTGAGCGGGTTCTGTGAAAAGAGCCGATGAGATCGGCTTCGAGGATCGCTTTGACCTCGTCATGCTTTTTCTTGAGCTCCTCGGTCAGATCCTCGTACTTGACTGGAGTGCCTTCCGCCATCTCAGATGTAGATGGCGATGTGGTTGATGTTGAAGATTGTCCCACCGGGCGTGCCAGAATGTGTTGCGGTCAGAAACCCACCGGCGAGCAGCGACGGGCAACACTGTAGAGCCGGGAGGCTCCCAGGACTGCGGGCTGGCCCTGGTCCCTCCGAGCGACGGCCCGCAAAGACTTCGGCACGCACGTCCGATGCTGATGCAAGGGCGTGCCACCCGACCTATACCTGGTCGGGAAGGTGTTGGATGTGCCTCGCTTAGTTTCCTGCATGGCATACACGTAAACATTAAATACGAGCCTCGATCGGCTCTCGGGTTGTCTCGTGAATCGGCTCAAGGAGCCGATCCACCCATGATGCGTACGAGGTGTACGATCGGATGGTGGTCCTGCTTGATCAAGATAAAGCTAAAACGACCTACTACGATTTAGGGTTTTCACCGCATAATCGGAACATCCTACTCGTGATTGAGCTCTGGCGGCCACACACGGTGATCGTAAACCGACCCTAGACAAGGCCTAAAAACCAACACGAAGTTGATCCTCGGAACATCCTGTCTAGGGCTAGCAAACTACACCCTACGCGCCACCTTGGATCCTTCAACCCGTTTGTAAGGCCTAACCATGCGAGATATTAAACTAATCCTTGAAGAACAAGGAGCAATCATAACGGATCGGATCTACTAAATAATGATCAAGCGGGGTGCCGCCCTTACACCTAAGATAGGTGTAAGGACTGCTAGATGTCTAAGGGTTGCACGACGACAGCATATGATACGATGAACAATGCTAACCCTAACACATCTATGATAACTACGTTGCTCGCCATCAAAAAGGCTTCAGTACGAGCAACGCATGAACAACGAATAAACGTGTACTTGCCTAGATCGCAAGATGCGATCTAGGCAGCATGATGCTTACCGAAGAAACCCTCGAGACAAGGGAGTTGGCGATGCGCCTAGATTGGTTTGTGGTGAACGTGATTGTTGTTTATTTCATAAACCCTAGATACATATTTATAGTCCGTAGACTTTCTAACGTGGGAATAATCCCAACCGGGCACGAGCCCAAACTCTATCTAACCAACACGTATCCTACTATGTTACAGATACACGGGCAAACTAGCCCAAACTTGGTATATAAGGCCGATTCATGTATTTCTTCCATGTATATTCTTCAATCGCGGCCCACCTTGATCCGGTCAAATTCTGGTGATAACACAACGATAACTTAGTGATCGAATGAACCATTAACATATGATACCAATTCCCTTTGTTGCGCGATACTTTACTTATCCGAGGTTTAATCATCGGTATCTCTATACATAGTTCAACCTCGTTACCGATAAGTACTCTTTACTCATACCATGGTATGTCATCTCTTGTGACCTTGTCACATGCTTGCAAGCTAATTAGATGACACTCCACCAGGCCCAGAGCATATCTATCCGTCACCAGGATGGACAAATCCCACTCTTGATCCATATGCCTCAACTCATACTTTCCTAATACTTAATCCCATATTTATAACCACCCATTTACGCTGCGGCGTTTGATGTAATCAAAGTACCCATCCAGTGTAAGTGATTTTCAAGATCTCATGGTCGAAGGACTAGGTAACTATGTATTGATAGCTTATAGCAAGATGAACTTTATGACTTGATCTTATGCTACGGTTATTATGGGTGTGTGTCCATTATATCGTTCTCCTAATGACATAACCTTGTTATTAACAAGATCGAATGTTCATGATCAGGAAACCATGATCATCTATTAATCAACAAGCTAGTGTAACAAGATGCTTACTAGGAACTCTTTATGTTTACATAACACACAAGTATTAATGTTTTCGGTTAGTACAATTATAGCATGGGATGTAAACATTTATAATAAACACAAAGATATAATAATAACCATTTTATTATTGCCTCTTGGGCATATCTCCAACACCACGAGGTGGCCACACCTGGCCTAGGCGTGGCCCACACCCTAGCCGTTCTTAGGGGTGGTGTGGGCCCCTCGGGCACCCACCGACCTCGCCCTTCCGCCTATTTATTCACCTGTTTGGAAAAAACCTAAATACATGAGCCTCCATCCACGAAAAGTTCCGTTGCGGCTGCCATCGCTGACCTTAGCTTGGGAGGGTTCTGAAGCTCTTCCTGGCACCCTGCCGGAGAGGGAGATCATCACTGGAGGCCTCTAAATCACAATGCCCGGCTCCGAAGTGATGCGTGAGTATATCATCCCTGGACTACGAATCCATAGCAGTAGCTAGATGGTTGTCTTCTCCAATTTATGCCTCATGTTTAGATCCTGTGAGCCGCCTGTCACGATCAGGATCATCCTCATGTAATGCCACATGTTGTGTTTGCTGGGATCCGATGAATATTGAATACTAGGGTGGTTGAGATCGATTATATACTTGTCATATGTTATTTGTGATCTTGCATGCTCTCTGTTTCTAGTAGATGCTCTGGTCAAGTATGTGCTTGTGACTCAAAGAGGCAGTATTTATGCTCGATAGTGGGTTCATGCCTCTAGTAATTTGGAAGATCGACAATAACTTCTAAGGTTGTAGATGTGCTGTTTCTATTAGGGAGAAAACAACAATGCTTTGTCTAAGGATAATTCTATTGTTTACTTTACACACTTTACTTAATGCAATAATCTGTTGCTTGCAACTTAATACCCAAAGTTGTTCGGATGATATCCTGAGGGTGGATTATTAGTCATAGATGTAGTTGGATTACGGTCTATGAATCTTGTTGTAATGCCCAAATGAATCTCATAGTAATCATCTTGTCATGTATGGTTTTTATTTTGTCAATTGACCAGCAGTAATTTTTTTACCCAACATGTTATCTATCTTAATGGAGAGACACCTCTAGTGATCTGTGGACCCCGGTCCTTTCTTTTACAACGATAAAACACCTACTACAAACACATGTTATGTTTACTTACTGCAAGCACTGTTCTCTTTAATTCCGTTGCAAACCAACCTCTCTTTCCGCATTATACATCTAATCCTTTGTTTTCAGCAAAACCAATGAGATTGCCAACCTCACTGTAAGTTGAGGAAAAATATTATGGTTGTATTGTGTGCAGGTTCCACGTTGTTGCTGGTGCCGGTAGTGCGTCCTGCCAAAAGTCAGCTAGCAACACCTTCAGAAGTGATTTCTTTCTCCTACTGGTCGATTAAACCTTGGTTTCTTACTGAGGGAAAACTTGCTGCTGTGATCATAATACTTTCCTCTTGGGGTTTCCCAACTGCTTGTATCAAGCACCATCAGCCGGCAACAGCATCAGTCGGCAAACAAAAAAAATACACCCACAAGTCGGACAAAACAAAAACACACCTTGCGCAGCCTCCAGCTGGTGGGCCAAGGAGGAGCGCTCAGTCTTGGCTTTGTGGTAGCTGGCCACAAGCTTGTTGTACAAGGAGGTCCGCTTCTCGGAGACCGACTGAAGAGGAGAAGCAAAATCAGCCATACAGTATGCGAAACCTGGGACGGCTTCACAGCAGCCGGCCCATGCCTCGGAGGGCTACCAGTATACTAACAACTACAGCTGGAAAAACTTACCGAGACAACCTTCTCGCACTGGTTCAGGTGGAGGATGGACTCGGTGGCGCTGGCGTTCAACAAGTAGCGGAAGTTGGAGAAGAAGAGCTCCATGGTGACAACTCCCTTCCGGCCCTCCTGGCTGGTGACCTTTCTGGAGTCGGCATCAAGCCACACCTTCTCCATAGTGCCCATAGATCCTAGGCTCGAGTCGACACTGGAGGCCACATTCGCCAGCCGCTGGGCAGCCGGACTGACATGCATGCTGGTGATCTGCTGCTGCTGCGGCCGGGGAGGGTGGAGTTCTTCAGCCATCGCCTTGGCCTTAAGCTAGGCCGTGGCATCCCCGCCAGCCGGCTTCCTCTGCGCCCTAGGGGCTGCCGAAGGCACCATTGCCGGGACCGGTCCTATGGCCGGAGGTGGCGTCATCTGGCGCGCCAGCTCCGAAGTGTTGGTGGGCCTTGGCGACGGCGTCTCCGCCTGCCCTAAGCTGGCATCGCTCATGGGCATGTCCCCGCCTCCTCCTCCGGCCGGAGGAGCCTCTGGCTGGCTGCGCCGCAGGGCCTCCTCTATGGTGGGCTGGCACGTCCGCTGGGCGGGCTCCCTTTGAGAACAGGAGCTAGCGTCGGCATTTCCCACCGGTGGCGCGATGATAAAGTCCCCGTTGCCATGGAGGGCAGCGGGAAGAGTGGCGGCATGGGGGCCCTTTCCTTCCTCGGAGGCTGAGGGGTCGCCTCACTCCTCACCCACTGCGGAGCTGCAGGCGGCAGTGTAACATCCCAAAAATTCAAAACAAAACAAATGAATTTCCCTAGTTCCAAATTTTGGAACCAACAAAAACTTTTATTGAATGGAGTGGGATACATAGTGATCTTGCTTAATTCTTGTGCTATTGCCATGATTGCTTGTTATTAGTATTTGAAGTGATCTAAAACCCTAAACCTCACCCCTCTTTTCACCATCCTAGTTAAAATAAAATAAAAGGAAATTAAATAAGAAAAAAGGCATATGTGCCTATGGCTATTTTTGTGAAACTTTACCCTAAGCTCCTCTACTTTGTTTAGAGGTTTGGAAAACCATCATACACCTTACCTAGTACTAATCAAAACTAATCCAAGTTGTTTCCAAAAGAAATAAAAAGAAACTAAAAATGCCATAGAGGCATATGAGAGTAAAATGCAAATTTGTGAATTTATGAAGATTGACCCTAGGACTTGTTGTGAATGGTTGGATCACCCCTATATACCACCTCAACACTCCACAACCTCATTTGGGTCAAGCCAAGTCAAATTAAAATTCAAATGCAACATATGCATAGAGGCATATGTGGCACATAGCCATTTCACCAAATTTTACCCTATGACTCTAAACCTTGACCAAATGATGTGAAACCATATCTCAACCTAATATAACACTAAATTGAACCTAACCCATGTCCAAGTAAAGCAAGATCAACCATTTACAAGTTTAGTAAAATTTGACACCTCATCTCCTATGTATTAAGGCCAAATTTGCAAATCTTTGAACAAGACCATTTGAATTGGTTTCAATGGTCTTAAAATGTTTCTAAACTAATAAGAATCACATTAGAGTCAAGAAATATCAAATCTTTTGGAGAGAAATCAAATGGTGAGATAATTCCATTTTTACTCACATACACATAACACCAATTTTGCAAATCTTCACCAAAGGCCACCTTTGCTTGATCTCTTGTTTGTAAAACTCTTATATATGATAAACACACACAATTGCATCAAAGAAATCAAAATCAAATCAAAGCAAAATTCAAAACTTACATACATGTGATAATGGTCATATGTCACATTTATAATTTCTTCCCCACTTTGCACCCCCTATCTTTTGTTTCTGCAACCAAACTTGGTCAACCATTGCCATGTCATCCAAGACCAAGTGATGGTGAACAACTTTCATGTTGACCATTAGTACTGATGTTGACCAGGTTGACCAGTAGAGAGGTGACAAGTGGAGACTTTGAAACTATGTGAAGATGACCCACTTTTTGAATTGTTGAAAAACTTCACCAAAATGAACACCACCACCACCTTTCCATCACATTAAATATAAGAATGAGATTCCCCAAAAAGATTTCCAAAAATCCACAAAAAGCTTCATGCGGCCATTTTCACAAACACCTGGCAGGCAGCATCTAGCTTTTGTGTTACATCTCATTATCCACTGGATTTTAGCCTAAACCTCTTTTAGATTGTGATGATCACACCCCTCTGCAACCCCTGCATCAATGCCATGTCCTTGCACCACCGTTTAAAGTGGAGAAAATGAGAGAAAGGTTCACACCGTGCACCATGCCGGCCACACATGCCACTCATCTCTCTGGCTCTCCCCTCCTCCCTACACCATGTCTACGAGCCTCCCTGGAGCACCAGGACCCTGCCAGTACCCGGCCCGAGCTCACCCTCGCACGCTAGTGGCCAGAACGCGCGCGCCCAGTACCTCGCCACGGCGTGCCAGCGCACGCGGTGAGCGCACCCAGACACCGCCCTGGACCCGCCAGTACACCTCGTCGCCCGTTTAGCCCCGTCCTTCCCTAGCTCTCTCCTCTCGCACGCGCATGGCCCCCTGCACCAGCTACCTCCTAGACATCCTCGATAGCTCGCGGAAGCACTGACACCGTCGCAATGATCCGAGACCTGCCGCGCCTGTACTACAAGCACTTGATCATCGCCAGCACGCCCTCGTCCTCCCCTCGCTGCCCCTTCACGCGCGTTAGCCCCGCCTAGTCATCGCCTACCTCGCGCGCCCCTTACCTTGCCCCTTCACGCCCTCGAATGACGTCGCCACCATCGACCTTGCAGCACCCCACGGCACACGAGCGCATCTATAAATAGAGCCACTTCCCCGCCTCCTTCTCCACAGCAAAGTTGCTCCCCTCCTCTCTCTGATCCTCCTCCACATCTCTCCCCTCCACATCGTCGCCTGTAGACCGCCAATCGATCGTTGAAGTCCGCGGCGAAGCTGCAGAAGGCGCCGCCGATTTCGGCCACCATCGGAGTTGCCATCTGTCCCAGCCGCCTCGCCGTCGTCCGCAACGCCACCCTGCACCAACGCCACCGTCTGCCGACCCCTGGTTAGCTCCCCCACCCCCTAGGCTCGCCACAGCCAGGGTTCATTCTCGTCGTGGAAGACGACGACCGTCGTCCGTCGGATTGAATTCTGATCGTGCGGCTGGTTTTGAAACATACCGATTCGGCTTTAAGAGTCACTTACACCTGGACCCCACCATGTCAGCAGGCCCGAACCGTTACTGGGCCAGCTGCGCTTTTCAAACCCTTTCGGCCCAGCTCGTTTAAATCAGTTTAGCCCGTTTAGTTTTCCCGCGCGGCCCAAATTTTCAAATAGGGTTTAATCCTTTTAGCTCCAAATTTCAATACTGTTGCCAACTTCAATTTTAAATAGTTTAAAATCTACTGAACCAAATTTAGCCAATTTTATATATTCGGAAAGCTCAAGAAATTATCTACACTTTGCCACTGGTTTTAACCTCATAGCTTGTGTAGAATTTAAATAGCAAAAATAACAAGTCAGATACTTTTCAGTATTCAAATAATTCTAGAAAATCAACCATTTTGAATTTTGAAGTGAATCCAATTGCAATATTTCACATTTAACAAACTCTAATTTATTATGTAAAAATATGATATATGTTCTGTATATGATCATGGGCTAGAATCAAAATATTGGCTATGTAGTCAATACTAGCCCATTCAAACTATTTCAAATTTTAGGAATTTAAACCAATGAGGTGTAGCACCTCATTTAAATCATTCTCACAAGTAATATGAAGTAATGTGTTGACCTTTACATGCTTAGGCTCATACTTGCTCACTTGTAGAATTTAAATCAACATAGTATTTAAATTGCACTAGTTATTTAATCACATGAGATGATGAATCTCATTTAAATCACTTTTCTCAAATACTAAGTGTGAAGTGTTGACCTTGGTCAATATGGGATCATCCCTGGGTATTTGAGAATAATAAATCACCTCAATAGTAGTTTTTAAATTAGTTACAACTAGGTGTTAAATCATATGAGAGGTTTTCCTCTCATTTAAATCTTGTTCTCAAATAATTCAACATGAGATAGTGACCATGGTCTATATAATCTCATATTGAGTTACTTGGTGACATTAAATCACTACCATGTTAGTATTAAATTGCATGAGGTATGGAACCTCATTTAAATTATTTTCTCAAATGATAAGTATGAAGAGGTTGACTTTGGTCAACCTAGGTCATATATTATTCATAAGAGAGATTAAATCTTAATAAGATAATGAGAGGAAATTATTTCTCTAAGTAATTAAAAGTAACACCTAAGTTAGTATGAGAGGAAATTATTTTTCTTAAATAAGAAAAACACATCCACCAACTTAATAGTAATGTGTGATGCTAGTTTAAGTTGTGTGAATCATGTGTGTGCTTAGTTTAGTAAATAAGTTTGGTATGATGATTGTGTACCCCGTATTCGTATTTTAGACGCTAGTACCGGAGACTATCAGGAGGAGGAGGTCTTCTACCAAGAGGAAGGAGAAGAGAACTTTGACCACCACCTCAACCAAGGCAAGCTAACACTCTTGCAAGGTTCCCATGTGCAAAGCTCTACAAGAGCAAGGCACCATTACTTTTACTTTATGCTTAATGCTCCTATCCCAAGTTTTTACTTTACAAGTTTTACTAAATTTTGTTTATCAAAGTACTTTTTGATTCATGGTTCACTTAGTTTAGTTATGGAGTAGTGCAAGAGTAGCAAACTTAGCCTAGAACAATCCAAGTTGCTTAGCACCCCTCATAACTAGTTGCTAGTGCTAAAGATTAAAAGTGACTACTCTAGTTGGGAACTTGTGAAATGAAATAACTTTGAAAACCTTGGAATGATGAGTCATTCTATTGAAAGATTTTGAAGGTGAATATGACTCGGTGAATGACTTGGTGAATTTTACCAAAACTGATGGTTGGGTTCGGATGCGATACCATTCCAATTTTACAAGTACCCCCACAATACCTGAATCCGGGTAAGGCTTAGCTGGAAATTTATGTGTCTTAGTATGGGTTCCCTCCGAAACAAGCGTCATCGGGGTTATGCCTGGAGGCTGCCTCTACAACAAAAGGAATCATGTGAAATGACGTGAAATGAGGTGAATGTCCGGCCCAAGCCTGTGCAGTTCCCAGGCTGACTGTCTGTCTTCACTGGGAGGCCAAGCTCATGGGGAGAGGTGCCTATACTAGAATATGTAAATGAAAGGTTAGGATTGGTAGTTCGCGTACTCGCGTACGATAAATCAGGGCCGATTACCCCGACGAACTATTGCAATTGTTGTGGCACAAGTGTACAACCTCTGCAGAGTTAAACCTATTCGAATAGCCGTGTCCTCGGTTATGGACAGTTGGAAAGGCCATACTGTTCCGGCATCAGAACTTTTCTAAAAATGTGAATGGTGACTTGTGATTTGAATTGAAGGGTGACTTTGACTTTGAATCACAACTGAGTTGTGGGAATGACACTAATGTTCCCACTTGAGTTTAGCAAATGAAGAGGCTTAGATTATTAAAGTGTTTATGAAATAAAACTGGCTTTATGCAAATGAAACTAGAGCTTAGAACCCCCTTATTATAGTTGATAGTATTTTACCTTAGTATTAGTTTGCGAGTACTTTGAAGTACTCACGGCTGTGTCCCTGGCTATTCAAATGGCCAGACTATGAAGAGGAGTACGAGAACCCGGAAGAAAGACATCAGGACGTCTACAACAACTAGGATCACTCCTGACGTCAACAGTTGCCTGTGGAATAGATGGACTACTACTACGCTACTTTCGCTTCCGCTATGTGTTATGTAATGAATAAATAGAACTTCTATTATTGTAATGAGACTGGATCATGTGATCCTTTATTTGTAAGACGATTATGTGTTGTAATGAATGATGTGTTGTGATATCAATCTATTATGTCTCGCAAAAACACTATTCTTGGGATTGCGAGGAATGGCATAATAGGCATCTGGACTTAAAAATCCGGGTGTTGACAAGTTGGTATCAGAGCCATTGTTTGACCTTAGGAGACCCTAGTTAGAATGGACGTCCGAAAAACTTAGTTTCAAAACAAAGGAAGTAAATATTTCTGAAAACTTATTTCCCACTCTTACCCTTGAGATCTTTTTCAAGTGAGAAATTCATGCTCTACTTTTCCTTGAAATTTCTACATAAAAGTTTGCACACTTGATCACTTCTCTAACTTACTTATCCTAATTGCTCACAGATGGAGTACCAATGGGAGTTCTATCAGCTTGGTCCCGGAGGCGACCTAAGGTTCGAAAAGGATTTGAAGCAACTAGTAGAATATCTAGGATACCCGTATCCCGAGTTCTTCGAATACCCCTCAACAACCACTCCGGAGAACCACCTCGGTGGGAAGTTTCTCACCGATCTACGAAGAAAACTTGGAGCCCCGGTATGGGAAACCATCTGGTTTTCTGTAACGGGAAACACTTGGAAGGAAGGACTAGTCAGAGCTATGCAAGAAGCAATTTTTCGTCTGTGCGGACAAAATGAGAACCAGATCAAGAACACTCGCTTCCTCTACTACCCAAGACATGACTCCATGGGAAGATCGATGACCATGCCACCACACACGGAGATGAATCCCTATGTAGCACACCAGGACTTCAGGATGTACAAAACCCGTAGGGATTTGGACAACGCCCTCGCCTCTCGCCAAGCACATCACCCGTGAAGATGAAGAATCCACCCTAAAGAGTAGTATCATTTAAAGCACTCTAGTAGGTGTGAGTTGTATCAGGATCCCCTTGTATCGTAGAACGAATGAATGGTTCTTCAAACCAACGGTGTGTTAGCTTTGTAATATGTGATGTTTGGTATGAATGAAAAAGTGTTGTTGGTTTTACCCCCGCAACACTACTCAAGTTTTCAATTTATGAACTTTTTAAACTTTAACAAAACAAACCCTAGAAATTTCCCTCTTATCTTATCATCTACCTCGATGATCGAGATGGCCCCACCAACCCGCAACGCCACCCGGGATGCCATGATGCAAGCTGCTGCGGACGATGATGGCGGACCGAGAAGCCGAAAGAGCTGAACGCCAAGCAAACCTTGCCGCCTTCGCAACAGATAGCTCAGAACAATCAAGGCCACGGAAACAACGATCACCCTGGATCAAAGCTGAAGAACTTTCAGCACACCAACCCTCCGGTATTCAACAAGACTGAAGAGCCCCTTGATGCTGATGACTGGCTCCAGACCATGGAGAACAACCTTGAAGTTGCGGGAGTTGAAGCCGCAGAAAAGTACGTTTCGCCACCCACTACCCGTCGGGACACCGCGAGCCTGGTGGACAAGTGCACGTGCAATGAATGCGGGACAGATGATGACATGGGAAGACTTCAAACTGAAATTCAGCAAATACCATGTGCCCCAAGGACTAATTAAGAAGATGAGAGACGAGTCCCGCAAACTCAAACAAGGAAGGATGTCCGTGGTGGAATACCGCGACAGGTTTCTCACTCTGTCAAGGTACGCCCCGGATGAGACCGACACCAATGAGAAGAGAAAGGAAAGATTCCTGAACGGACTGCACGACGAGATGCAAACTGTGTTAGTGAACATTCCGTTCGCTGACTTAGAAGCCCTAGTGGACTTAGCCATACAGATGGAAGGAAAGCTGCATCAGGCCAATGAGAACCGCAAGCGCAGAATGATGAACCAGAATGGACCCCACCATACCCAGAAGTACCGCAACAACTCCTCTGGAGGATTCACCCCAAGATACAACAAGCCCCCTGCTCAGAGTTATCGCCCCAACAACAACAACAACAACAGAGGACCCCCGAAGCCCGGAGGTAACAACAACAACAACCACAACAGCAACAACAACAACGGGAACAACAACAACAACAACACGGGCACGAAGACTGGAAGCAATGCCAACCCCGTCACCCCGAAGGACAAGTCAACTGTAAACTACTATGAATGTGGAGTTGTGGGCCACTACTCCAATGAGTGCCCCAAGAAGCTTGCCAAGATTGCCGCCAACACCGCTGCACCTGCCCAAGCAACGGCCGCTTCGCCAGGTAGAAGGAACCGTAACAACAACAACGGCCGTTTCTACCACATGATCAGCCATCGAAGCTCGGGAAGCACCCCAGACCATGCCAAGTATGTCTTCCTGTTAATCAAAATGCTCAATCTCTCTTAGGAACCTAACTTTTCTTAAAATCTCGGGACGAGATTTGTTTAAGGGGGAAGGGTTTGTAACATCCCAAAAATTCAAAACAAAACAAATGAATTTCCCTAGTTCCAAATTTTGGAACCAACAAAAACTTTTATTGAATGGAGTGGGATACATAGTGATCTTGCTTAATTCTTGTGCTATTGCCATGATTGCTTGTTATTAGTATTTGAAGTGATCTAAAACCCTAAACCTCACCCCTCTTTTCACCATCCTAGTTAAAATAAAATAAAAGGAAATTAAATAAGAAAAAGGCATATGTGCCTATGGCTATTTTTGTGAAACTTTATCCTAAGCTCCTCTACTTTGTTTAGAGGTTTGGAAAACCATCATACACCTTACCTAGTACTAATCAAACCTAATCCAAGTTGTTTCCAAAAGAAATAAAAAGAAACTAAAAATGCCATAGAGGCATATGAGAGTAAAATGCAAATTTGTGAATTTATGAAGATTGACCCTAGGACTTGTTGTGAATGGTTGGATCACCCCTATATACCACCTCAACACTCCACAACCTCATTTGGGTCAAGCCAAGTCAAATTAAAATTCAAATGCAACATATGCATAGAGGCATATGTGGCACATAGCCATTTCACCAAATTTTACCCTATGACTCTAAACCTTGACCAAATGATGTGAAACCATCTCTCAACCTAATATAACACTAAATTGACCCTAACCCATGTCCAAGTAAAGCAAGATCAACCATTTACAAGTTTAGTAAAATTTGACACCTCATCTCCTATGTATTAAGGCCAAATTTGCAAATCTTTGAACAAGACCATTTGAATTGGTTTCAATGGTCTTAAAATGTTTCTAAACTAATAAGAATCACATTAGAGTCAAGAAATATCAAATCTTTTGGAGAGAAATCAAATGGTGAGATAATTCCATTTTTACTCACATACACATAACACCAATTTTGCAAATCTTCACCAAAGGCCACCTTTGCTTGATCTCTTGTTTGTAAAACTCTTATATATGATAAACACACACAATTGCATCAAAGAAATCAAAATCAAATCAAAGCAAAATTCAAAACTTACATACATGTGATAATGGTCATATGTCACATTTATAATTTCTTCCCCACTTTGCACCCCCCTATCTTTTGTTTCTGCAACCAAACTTGGTCAACCATTGCCATGTCATCCAAGACCAAGTGATGGTGAACAACTTTCATGTTGACCATTAGTACTGATGTTGACCAGGTTGACCAGTAGAGAGGTGACAAGTGGAGACTTTGAAACTATGTGAAGATGACCCACTTTTTGAATTGTTGAAAAACTTCACCAAAATGAACACCACCACCACCTTTCCATCACATTAAATATAAGAATGAGATTCCCCAAAAAGCTTCATGCGGCCATTTTCACAAACACCTGGCAGGCAGCATCTAGCTTTTGTGTTACATCTCATTATCCAGTGGATTTTAGCCTAAACCTCTTTTAGATTGTGATGATCACACCCCTCTGCAACCCCTGCATCAATGCCATGTCCTTGCACCACCGTTTAAAGTGGAGAAAATGAAAGAAAGGTTCACACCGTGCACCATGCCGGCCACACATGCCACTCATCTCTCTGGCTTTCCCCTCCTCCCTACACCATGTCTACGAGCCTCCCTGGAGCACCAGGACCCTGCCAGTACCCGGCCCGAGCTCACCCTCGCACGCTAGTGGCCGAACGCGCGCGCCCGGTACCTCGCCACGGCGTGCCGGCCGCACGCGGTGAGCGCGCCGTACACCGCCCTGGACCCACCAGTACACCTCGTCGCCCGTTTAGCCCCGTCCTTCCCTAGCTCTCTCCTCTCGCACGCGCACGGCCCCCTGCACCAGCTACCTCCTAGACATCCTCGATAGCTCGCGGAAGCAATGACACCGTCGCAATGATCCGAGACCTGCCGCGCCTGTACTACAAGCACTTGATCGTCGCCAGCACGCCCTCGTCCTCCCCTCGCTGCCCCTTCACGCGCGTTAGCCCCGCCTAGTCATCGCCTACCTCGCGCGCCCCCTACCTTGCCCCTTCACGCCCTCGAACGACGTCGCCACCATCGACCTTGCAGCACCCCACGGCACACGAGCGCATCTATAAATAGAGCCACTTCCCCGCCTCCTTCTCCACAGCAAAGTTGCTCCCCTCCTCTCTCTGATCCTCCTCCACATCTCTCCCCTCCACATCGTCACCTGTAGACCGCCAATCGATCGTTGAAGTCCGCGGCGGAGCTGCAGAAGGCGCCGCCGATTTCGGCCACCATCGGAGTTGCCATCTCGTCCCAGCCCGCCTCGCCGTCGTCCGCAACGCCACCCCGCACCAACGCCACCGTCCGCCGACCCTCGGTTAGCTCCCCCACCCCCTAGGCTCGCCGCAGCCCGGGGTTCATTCTCGTCGTGGAAGACGACGACCGTCGTCCGTCGGATTGAATTCTGATCGTGCGGCTGGTTTTGAAACATACCGATTCGGCTTTAAGAGTCACTTACACCTGGACCCCACCATGTCAGCAGGCCCGAACCGTTCATCGGGCCAGCTGCGCTTTTCAAACCCTTTTGGCCCAGCTCGTTTAAATCAGTTTAGCCCGTTTAGTTTTCCCGCGCGGCCCAAATTTTCAAATAGGGTTTAATCCTTTTAGCTCCAAATTTCAATACTGTTGCCAACTTCAATTTTAAATAGTTTAAAATCTACTTGAACCAAATTTAGCCAATTTTATATATTCGGAAAGCTCAAGAAATTATCTACACTTTGCCACTGGTTTTAACCTCATATCTTGTGTAGAATTTAAATAGCAAAAATAACAAGTCAGATACTTTTCAGTATTCAAATAATTCTAGAAAAATCAACCATTTTGAATTTTGAAGTGAATCCAATTGCAATATTTCACATTTAACAAACTCTAATTTATTATGTAAAAATATGATATATGTTCTGTATATGATCATGGGCTAGAATCAAAATATTGGCTATGTAGTCAATACTAGCCCATTCAAACTATTTCAAATTTTAGGAATTTAAACCAATGAGGTGTAGCACCTCATTTAAATCATTCTCACAAGTGATATGAAGTAATGTGTTGACCTTTACATGCTTAGGCTCATACTTGCTCACTTGTAGAATTTAAATCAACATAGTATTTAAATTGCACTAGTTATTTAATCACATGAGATGATGAATCTCATTTAAATCACTTTTCTCAAATACTAAGTGTGAAGTGTTGACCTTGGTCAACATGGGATCATCCCTGGGTATTTGAGAATAATAAATCACCTCAATAGTAGTTTTTAAATTAGTTACAACTAGGTGTTAAATCATATGAGAGGTTTTCCTCTCATTTAAATCTTGTTCTCAAATAATTCAACATGAGATAGTGACCATGGTCTATATAATCTCGTATTGAGTTACTTGGTGACATTAAATCACTACCATGTTAGTATTAAATTGCATGAGGTATGGAACCTCATTTAAATTATTTTCTCAAATGATAAGTATGAAGAGGTTGACTTTGGTCAACCTAGGTCATATATTATTCATAAGAGAGATTAAATCTTAATAAGATAATGAGAGGAAATTATTTCTCTAAGTAATTAAAAGTAACACCTAAGTTAGTATGAGAGGAAATTATTTTTCTTAAATAAGAAAAACACATCCACCAACTTAATAGTAATGTGTGATGCTAGTTTAAGATGTGTGAATCATGTGTGTGCTTAGTTTAGTAAATAAGTTTGGTATGATGATTGTGTACCCCGTATTCGTATTTTAGACGCTAGTACCGGAGACTATCAGGAGGAGGAGGTCTTCTACCAAGAGGAAGGAGAAGAGAACTTTGACCACCACCTCAACCAAGGCAAGCTAACACTCTTGCAAGGTTCCCATGTGCAAAGCTCTACAAGAGCAAGGCACCATTACTTTTACTTTATGCTTAATGCTCCTATCCCAAGTTTTTACTTTACAAGTTTTACTAAATTTTGTTTATCAAAGTACTTTTTGATTCATGGTTCACTTAGTTTAGTTATGGAGTAGTGCAAGAGTAGCAAACTTAGCCTAGAACAATCCAAGTTGCTTAGCACCCCTCATAACTAGTTGCTAGTGCTAAAGATTAAAAGTGACTACTCTAGTTGGGAACTTATGAAATGAAATAACTTTGAAAACCTTGGAATGATGAGTCATTCTATTGAAAGATTTTGAAGGTGAATATGACTGGTGAATGACTTGGTGAATTTTACCAAAACTGATGGTTGGGTTCGGATGCGATACCATTCCAATTTTACAAGTACCCCCACAATACCTGAATACGGGTAAGGCTTAGCTGGAAATTTATGTGTCTTAGTATGGGTTCCCTACGAAACAAGCGTCATCGGGGTTATGCTGGAGGCTGCCTCTACAACAAAAGGAATCATGTGAAATGACGTGAAATGAGGTGAATGTCCGGCCCAAGCCTCGTGCGGTTCCCAGTGGCTGATCGTCTGTCTTCACCGGGAGGCCAAGCTCATGGGGAGAGGTGCCTATACTAGAATATGTAAATGAAAGGTTAGGATTGGTAGTTCGCGTACTGCGTACGATAAATCAGGGCCGATTACCCACGACGAACTATTGCAATTGTTGTGGCACAAGTGTACAACCTCTGCAGAGTTAAACCTATTCGAATAGCCGCGTCCTCGGTTATGGACAGTTGGAAAGGCCATACTGTTCCGGCATCAGAACTTTTCTAAAAATGTGAATGGTGACTTGTGATTTGAATTGAAGGGTGACTTTGACTTTGAATCACAACTGAGTTGTGGGAATGACACTAATGTTCCCACTTGAGTTTAGCAAATGAAGAGGCTTAGATTATTAAAGTGTTTATGAAATAAAACTGGCTTTATGCAAATGAAACTAGAGCTTAGAACCCCCTTATTATAGTTGATAGTATTTTACCTTAGTATTAGTTTGCGAGTACTTTGAAGTACTCACGGCTGTGTCCCTGGCTATTCAAATGGCCAGACTATAAAGAGGAGTACGAGAACCCGGAAGAAGGACATCAGGACGTCTACGACAACTAGGATCACTCCCGACGTCAACGGTTGCTCGTGGAATAGATGGACTACTAGTACGCTACTTTCGCTTCCGCTATGTGTTATGTAATGAATAAATAGAACTTCTATTATTGTAATGAGACTGGATCATGTGATCCTTTATTTGTAAGACGATTATGTGTTGTAATGAATGATGTGTTGTGATATCAATCTATTATGTCTCGCAAAAACACTATTCTTGGGATTGCGAGGAATGGCATAATAGGCATCTGGACTTAAAAATCCGGGTGTTGACAGGCGGCATCGGGCTGGATGCCGAGTCAGCACCCACGCGCTTGGAGAACTTGATGGGGGTGCTGCACCTGGCAAAAGAAGAAAAAGAACACAAACCGTCAAACAAAAGAGCAAGTCAGAAGGAAAGAAAAGGAATCAAAGAGATAAAGATAAGGACTCACCCGGCCACCTCCGACACGGTCTTATGCTTCTTCCGCTAGCGCTTCTTGGCGGTCTCCGCCTGCTCGGTGGCCTTCTTCTAGGCTCGGAGCGGCAGAGCAGCGTCGGCTCCTGGAGGCGCGGAAGCTAGGGGGTCACGACGAGCGGCTCTAAGATCACAATGTCGTCATCGTCTGGAAAATCCTCGGAGAGGTGAGTCGATGCGGGCTCACCTTGACCCCCGGCGGCGCCTGCTTGGGGCTCCGCGTCCAGGTTCTCATCCTCTGCGGCTGCTCGGTCCCTCTCATCCTCAGAGCCAGGGAGGTCAGCGGCCCACTCCTTGATGGCCACGTCCCCATCCTCCTCTGCCATGCGCAGGAAATCCTGCACCCGGCAAGGGTAAGACAAGATACAAAGAAGATGAGAAGATAAGGCAGCCGAAAGCTGGCAGGCGGCAAGCTCACCAACGGCAGCGGGTTCTGCCTCGAGAAGGGCTCCATCCCCCAGTCCCAGTTCTCCGGCAGGTGGGCCTGGGAGACATGGTTCACCCGGTGCGTGATCGCCAGCTTGGAGGTCCGTGTCGGGTCGAGCCGGACGCTCATGTAGCAGATCTTGTGGACCCTCCTTTGGAGAAGCAACACTCGCCGGCTGAAGTAGGCAGCGATCAAGTCGGCGGCGGTCAGCCCGTGTTGCGTGACGTAGACCCGCATGTAGTTCATCAGCCGGTGGACTTCGGCGGCCGGGTCGTTGGTCCAGGGGACATGGCCCAAGTTCTGCTTGCCGGTTGGTAGGTCCGACGAGTACGCTGGTATATTGATCAGGTCCCGGGCCTAGTCCATGTTCTTCACGTAGAAGAACGTGGTCTGCCACTTCCTCACCGAATCGGCAGTCGATACAAGGAGGCCGATCCACAAGCGCGCAGATCGCCGCGCCGTGGTCTTGGAGATGTCGTTTTTGGAGAATTTGGACCTTGGGTGTTATCTTGGTGGTGAATGGTGGTGAATGTGTTGTACATAAAAGGAATAGATCACTGTAGCGGTTCTTTTTCTTCTTTTTTTTATTGTATTTTTTTTAGCTTTGTGCATCCGTAATGCTAATGCCTTTACAGCATTACGTTGTTATCGTGGCTAGGTGTAATTAGTATCTCCGTAATATTTATTTCCTTTTTCAAAAATAAATATGTTACTCCTACTATTACTAATATGAGTAGTATATGGGGCTGTTGGTTCTTTCAAGTAAAATAAATGAACATATTTTTTGTCAACAAGTGTTGTACGAGATGGTAGGAAACAGTTAGATTCTGAACCAACAGACATGGTGATACTCGGCGGCTATCGACAAGTGATCCGTATTTTATATTGACTTGGACATCGGTGAAGTCTTATTTCCATTGAAAGAGACGAAGTTTTGCTTGTCCCAAGTAGAAAAATAATACTTGAAATGACAAGTTGTGTACTGAACGGTTTTTTTAACGGGTCTTGAAGACTAATAGCAAATATTTGACATGTTGAACCACCACCATTAGCTGAGCAGCATCCATCGATCACCAAATTCTTAGCCGATACAGGAACTTGCTCTGGCCTCTAGTGGGGGAAGGTATATCCAGTGAAATAGACCAATATGTGGACCAGGTTTGTACAGTTGTTGCGGGTCTTTCAATGGGAAATGGAAGCATCACATCAAACAAAATGTTGGCACAATTACAAAGTGAACCTCATAGCATCGCCAAATTTCACAAAAATTCTTTCCAATCCCAACGCATCTTGTATCGTGGTACGATATATGAAAGTATGCATTGCTAACCCATCCATGGAGGCCGGTGAGGCTGCGTGGCATCAGGGCTTGCGCTCGCCTGTGGTGATGGACATTTCGACCTAGACAACAAGCAGGCTAGCTAGAGGCACGACCACCTCATTGTGGTGCCTTGCACCCGCAAAGCTATGCTGATGCTCTCCTTCTGCCCGTGATGTTGTGCTCTCCACTTGGAGGGGAATTGGGCAAGTTCGGAAAGCAGAGGGTATTTGGAGGGAGAAGGATGAAAAATTCACTATCGCAGACAGAGACAATCACGACCAGTTTGGTCGATGCCAATTCCTTCGATTCAGCAATACAACAAGATTCATTGTGCAAACGTGCCACCGACCCTTTTTCTAACTAGATCATGTCTTTTTATTTCCATCCAAAGGCCCACATATCATGGGTGCAGCTCGTGCATGAACTCAGGTGTTTCACAAGATACGTTCACTTTTAGTGGTTGTGTAGTTGTATTCCCGGTTTGCCATGGTGGCAGGCAGATATGGAATAGTCTAGCCCTATCTATTCGGATAGTCCGACCAAACCTGATAAGGGCTGAACAGACCCCTAGAGTGTGTGACCAAACCCAGGCAGGAACGGATATGGCCAAAACAAGTCCGGGCAAATCTGTCCGAACATGACACATCGGAGACGAGTCCGGCGACTCTACGACCTAGTTATGACACCATCCTTTGGACGGTTTGATGACACAATCCCTCCTAGACCGGACTGACTAACAAATATAAAAGACCATGGATTCACTTGTCAAGTTCGAGTTAGGATTTTGGATTGAGATCCGAGTTTTTCTATATCCACCAATCCGGTTGCAACGATGCGAGCGAGCGAGGGGAGAGGCCTCTAGTGAGAGTGGCGACTGAGGCCTCCCTATCGCTAGCTAGAGGAGGGCGATGCATGGGAGGGTTTCCTCAGTACCTTTGCAAAATTGACTGCTACCATGATAAACAAGGAGTACAGCCACAAACACCCACTAGCGCCCAGACCATATTCTGGTATCCATCGAACGTGTTCGGGTACTAGCATGTGATTGGACAAAACAATTGGTGATTGGTGGATGCTGCCTAGCTAATGGTGGTGGTTCAAAATGTCAACCGTTTGCTGTTAGTCTTCTACAACTAGTCGTTAAAAAAACGTTCAACACACAACTTGTCATTTTTCAAAAAAGCGTTCCAGTATTTCTTTTACTTGGGGGTTGGGACAATTTATTCTTTTGGACAAACAAGACTTTCACTACTATACACGGAAGACTCCAACCGATGCTCAAGTCAATAAGAAATTGAGCTTCCTAGCCGTCGGTCTCCACAGATGGGTTGGCAATGAATACTTTTATCCAGATACGAATAATAAATGGGTGCAGCTGGTTCACAGATACGAATAATAAATGGGTGCAGCTGGTCCACCTTTTGTATTTGACAAGTGTTTGGGCTAGAATATTTGAGGGCACACAATGAAGAAGATACAACTTGGATCCTAGCACAGAAAAGAATATAGTGAGAGGTTTTCCTGTGATGTTCGGGTGCCCATCTGCTTGGCAAGGATTCTACAAGGGTAATACCGGAGAGTGCAATATCATACTTGAGGCAGCGGTTGAATATGACCTCTGGATTTGGCACGCTTTTTCAGCATGGCAAGAACACACAGTGATATCAACGTGTTGCAGCGCTTTCCGGTGTTTGGAAGACTAGATGAGGACATGCTCAGCCGGTCAATTTCGAGATCATTGGCTACACATACAACAAGAGGTACTATCTAGTCGATAGTATCTATCCACATAATATGCAATATTTGTGAAATAATTCAAGATCCCGGTTCGGAGAAAGAATTTTATTTTACGACATGCCATGCATGAAACATGTCGCAACGGTGTAGAGCTAGCATTTGGCATGCTCAACAATGTTCTGCCTGGTCGAAGTCTCAAATGTGGGAGGTGATGAATGCTTATGTGATCATGCACAACATGATCATTGAGAGCGAGTGCAATGCACCAGCGGATGATGACCACCCATTTGATTTTAGGGGACCTGTTGTTGAGGTTGAGCAGGTATCTGTCCAGTTTGCTGCTTTGCTAAAGATGCATGAAGAAATTAAAGATGTAAGTGTTCATACCCAATTACAGAATGATCTAGTTGATTATTTGTGGGTGCGGAAAGAAAAAAATGCATGATTCAGTGCAATTTATTTGGCCTGAGGCAACTCGGCAACGACATTGATGTGTGCCTAAGGCCATTAGTTGATGAACTTTTACAGTTATGGGGCAGACCTGGTGTACGTGTGTGGGATTTGCATAAAGAAGAGGAATTTGACCTACGAGCGTTGCTTTTCGTAACCATCAATGATTGACCTGCTCTTAGTAACCTTTCGGGACAGACAAATAAGGGTTACAAGGCATGCACGCACTGCTTACATGAGACTAAAAGTATATATTTGGATAATTGTAAGAATAATGTGTATCTGGGGCATCATCGATTTCTTGGCCGACATCAGAACTTAAGAAAGAAAAGCAAGCTTTTCAACGGCAAGGCAGATCACCAGCCGAAGCCTACGGAACGTACTGGTGCTGATGTATTTGATATGGTCAAGGATTTGAAAGTCATCTTTGTAAAGGGTCCTGGCGGACAATCAGTTCCGCAGGGAGTTGACGGGCACGCACCCATCTGGAAGAAGAAATCTATATTTTGGGAGCTAGACTATTGGAAAGTCCTAGATGTTCGCTCTGCAATCGACGTGATGCATGTTACGAAGAATATTTGCGTGAACCTGCTAAGCTTCTTGGGCGTGTATGGGAAGACAAATGATACAAACGAAGCACGACAGGACCAGCAACATTTGAAAGACCCAGAAGACCGGCATCCAGAACGGTTTCAAGGTCGTGCCAGCTATGCTCTTACCAAAGAAGAGAAGGTCATCGTTTTTGAATGCCTAAGCAATATGAAGGTCCAGTCTGGCTTCTCGTCGAATATAAAGGGAATAATAAATATGGCGGAGAAAAAGTTCCAAAACCTGAAGTCTCACGACTGCCAAGTGATTATGACGCAATTGCTTCCGATTGCTCTGAGGGGGCTCCTACCGGAAAATATTCGAGTAGCCATTGTGAAGCTATGTGCATTCATCAATGCAATCTCTCAGAAGGTAATCAATCTAGAAGATCTACCACGGTTACAGAATGATGTGGTCCAATGTCTTGTCAGTTTCGAGTTGGTGTTCCGACCATCCTTCTTCAATATTATGACGCACCTCCACGTTCACCTAGTCGAAGAGATTTCCATTCTTGGTCCTGTATTTCTACACAATATGTTCCATTTTGAGAGGTTCATGGGAGTATCAAAGAAATTTGTTCGTAACCATGCTAGGCCAGAAGGAAGCATCGCCAAGGGCTATGGAACAGAGGAGGTAATTGAGTTTTGTGGTGACTATGTTCCTGACCTTAAGCCGATTGGTCTTCCTCAATCACGGCACGAGGGGAGACTAAGTGGAAAAGGCACTAACAACCCACAAGTATAGGGGATCGCAACAGTCTTTGAGGGAAGTAAAACCCAAATTTATTGATTCGACACAAAGGGAGACAAACAATACTTATAATCCTTAACAACTGAGTTGTCAATTCAGCTGCACCTGGAAAAGCACTAGTAACGAGGGTGATGTGAAAGCGAGCGAGTAATATGAGAGCAATAGTAACAGTAACACAGCAGCAGTAGCAGTAACACGGAGGCAATGACACGAGAAAATAGTTGATACTACTTCTAATGGCATATAGGACCGAGTGAGTATTTGATGATGAAAGATGGACCGGGGTTCCCAGCTATCTACACTAGTGGTAACTCTCCAATAACAAGTGTTGGGTGAACAAATTACAGTTGGGCAATTGACATAATTATTATAGCATTAAGACAGAACATCCAGTTTATTAATCATATAGGCATGTTTTCCATATATAGTCATACGTGCTCGCAATCAGAAACTTGAATAACATCTTTTGTCCTACCAGCCGGTGGCAGCCGGGCCTCAAGGGAATCTATTGGTAATTAAGGTACTCCTTTTAATAGAGCACCGGAGCAAAGCATTAACACTTGGTGAAAACATGTGATCCTCATATCTAAGCCATCCCTCCAGCTTATCCCGATTCTCTGTCACTCTGGGGCCTCTGGTTCCGGACATAGACATGTGCAAACAACTTGTAGATACAATCTAAGCAATAATTATAGAGCTTAAATCTAAGATCATGCCACTCGTGCACTAGTGATAAGCATTAAACACAACAAGATTGCAGCAACAATAATTTCAAAAACTTTATAGATAGACTAATCATAATGTAACAATTCATCGGATCCCAACAAACACAACACCGATTACATCAGATGGATCACAATCATGTAAGGAAGCTCATGGGATCATTGTATTGAAGTACATGGGAGAAAGAGTACCAACTAGCTACTGCTAGAACCCGTAGTACATGGGGGGACTACTCACGGAGCATGATGGAGGCGGTGGCGTCGATGGAGAAGGCTCTGGGGGTCGATCCCCGTCCTGGCAGGGTGCCGAAACAGGAACTTCTGACCCCCGGAACTAGGTTTCGCGATGGCGGCGGCGCTCCGGGAGTCTTTCTGGAGTATGATATATATCCCTCAGGTTTTCGCGTCGTGGGGGAATAAATAGGCAAAGGGGCGATGTCGGTGGAGTCCCGAGGTGGGCCCCCCACACGTCGGCGCGCATGTGGGCCCGGCCGCGCGACTGCATGGGGAGGAGGCCATGGGCCTCCCCCGGGCTTGCCCTTCTGGCTCCGTGTGTCCTTCGGAAAAATAGGAGGTTTTGCTTTTATTTCATCGAATTCCGAGAATATTGCCCGAACAGCTTTCCTGGAACCAAAAACAGCAGAAAACAGGAACTGACACTGTGGCATCTTGTTAATAGGTTAGTCCCAGAAAATGCATAAAAACATTATAAAGTGTGAATAAAACATGTAGGTATTGTCATAAAACTAGCATGGAACATAAGAAATTATAGATACGTTGGAGACGTATCAAGCATCCCCAAGCTTAGTTCCTACTCGTCCTCGAGTAGGTAAACGATAAAAAGAAAATAATTTCTGAAGTGACATGTGATACGTCTCAAACGTATCTATAATTTCTTATGTTCCAGCTAGTTTTATGACAATACTCACATGTTTTATGTACACTTTATATCATTTTGATGCATTTTCCGGTACTAACCTACTAACAAGATGCCGAAGCGCCGCTTCTCGTTTTCGCTGTTTTTGGTTTCGTAAATCCTACACAGGAAATATTTTCGGAATTGGACGAAACAAAAGCCCACGGTCTTATTTTCCACGGAGTCATCCAGAACACCGAAGAGGAGACGAAGAGGGGCCACGAGGCGGCCACACCATAGGGGGCGCGGCCCCACCCCTGGCCGCGCCGCCATATGGGGTGGGCCCCTCGGGCATCCCCCAACTCTGCCCCTTCGCCTATATAATCCTTTCGTCGCGAAAACCCTATCACCGAGAGCCATGATACGAGAAAAGTTCCTGATACCGACTCATCATATTACTTTGTGTTGACAATTATCCATGAGATATGCATGTTGAAAGTTGAATGAAATTGCTGAGACTTAAATCTTCCTTTGTGTTGCTTCAAAATCTCTTATTAAGAATATATTACTTTATGAGTTAACTCTTATGCAAGACTTTTTGATGCTTGTCTTGAAAGTACTATTCATGAAAAGTTTTTGCTATATGATTCAGTTGTTTAGTCATTATCTTTTTGTTAGCAAACTATAGACCATTGCTTTGAGTCACTTCATTCATCTCATATGCCTTACAATAGTATTGATCAAGATTATGTTGGTAGCATGTTGATAACGCGTGAAGCACACGTCCGTTGGGAACCCCAAGAGGAAGGTGTGATGCGTACAACAGCAAGTTACCCTTAAGAAACCAAGGTTATCGAACCAGTAGGAGATGAAGACCACGTGAAGGTTGTTGGTGAAGGAGTGTAGTGCGGCGCAACACTAGGGATTCCGACGCCAACGTGGAACCTGCACAACACAATCAAAATACTTTGCCCCAACTTAACAATGAGGTTGTCAATCTCACCGGCTTGCTGTAAACAAAGGATTAAACGTATGGTGTGGAGAATGATGTTTGTTTGCAAAGAACAACAGAGAACATAGATTGCAGTAGATTGTATTTCAGATGTAAAAGAAAGGACCGGGGTCCACAGTTCACTAGTGGTGTCTCTCCAATAAGATAAACAACATGTTGGGTGAACAAATTACAGTTGGGCAATTGACAAACAGAGAGGGCATAACAATGCACATACATATCATGATGACTACTATGAGTTTTACTTAGGGCATTACAACAAATAACATAGACCGCTATCCAGCATGCATCTATGCCTAAAAAGTCCACCTTCGGGTTAGCATCCGCACCCCTTCCAGTATTAACTTGCAAACAACAGACAATTGCATTAAGTACGTGCGTAATGTAATCAACACAAATATCCTTAGACAAAGCATTGATGTTTTATCCCTAGTGGCAACAAGACATCCACAACCTTAGAACTTTCCGTCACTCGTCCCAGATTCAATGGAGGCATGAGCCCACTATCGAGCATAAATACTCCCTCTTGGAGTCACAAGTATCAACTTGGCCAGAGCCTCTACTAGCAACGGAGAGCATGCAAGATCATAAATAACACATATATGATAGATCAATTAATCAACTTGACATAGTATTCCATATTCATCGGATCCCAACAAACACAACATGTAGCATTACAAATAGATGATCTTGATCATGATAGGCAGCTCACAAGATCTAAACATGATAGCATAAGAGGAGAAGACAAACATCTAGCTACTACTATATATGGACCCATAGTCCAAGGATGAACTACTCACGCATCAATCCGGAGGCGGGAATGATGATGTAGAGTCCTCCGGTGATGATTCCCCTCTCCGGCAGGGTGCCGGAGGCGATCTTCTGAATCCCCCGAGATGGGATTGGCGGCGACGGCGTCTCAGTATGTTTTCTCGTATCGTGGCTCTCGGTACTAGGGTTTTCGCGATGGAGAGATTAAATAGGCGAAGGGGCAGAGTCGGGGGACGCTCGAGGGGCCCACCCCATAGGGCGGCGCGGCCAGGGGTGGGGCTGCGCCCCCTAGGGTGTGGCCGCCTCGTCGCCCCTCTTCGTCTCCTCTTCGGACTTCTGGAAGGCTCGGTGGAAAATAAGACCGTGGGCTTTTGTTTCGTCCAATTCCGAGAATATTTCCTGTGTAGGATTTCGAAACCAAAAACGGCAGAAAACGAGAACTGGCACTTCGGCATCTTGTTAATAGGTTAGTGCCTGGAAAATGCATCAAAATGATATAAAGTGTATGTAAAACATGTGAGTATTGTCATATAACTAGCATGGAACATAAGAAATTATAGATACGTTTGAGACGTATCAAGCATCCCCAAGCTTAGTTCCTACTCGCCCTCGAGTAGGTAAACGATAACAAGGATAATTTCTGAAGTGACATGCTACTATCATAATCTTGATCAATACTATTGTAAAGCATATGACATGAATGAAGTGATTCGAAGCAATGGTGAAGATAATGACTAAACAACTGAATCATATAGCAAAGACTTTTCATGAATAGTACTTTCAAGACAAGCATCAATAAGTCTTGCATAAGAGTTAACTCATAAAACAATAGTTTCTTAATAAAAGGTTTTGAAGCAACACAAAGGAAGACATAAGTTTCAGCAGTTGCTTTCAACTTTCAACATGTATATCTCATGGATAATTGTCAACACAAAGTAATATGATGAATGCAAATAAGCAAGTATGTAAGAATCAATGCACACAGTTGACACAAGTGTTTGCTTCTAAGATAGAAAGAAGTAGGTAAGCCGACTCAACATAAAGTAGAAGAAAGGCCCTTCGCAGAGGAAGCGAGGATTACTCATGTGCTAGAGCTTTTTATTTTGAAAACGTGGAAACAATTTTGTGAACGGTAGTAATAATTCATATGTGTTATGCATAAAACCTCCTATAAGTTGCAAGCCTCATGCATCAAATACCAATAGTGCTCGCACCTTGTCCTAGTTAGCTCGGATTTACATGGATTATCATTGCATTACATATGTTTCAACCAAGTGTCACAAAGGGGTACCTCTATGCCACCTGTACAAAGGTCCAAGGAGATAAATCGCATTTGATTTCTCAATTTTGAGAGAACTCAACTTGAGGACATCCATACCGGGACAACATAGAAAACAGATAATGGACTCCTCTTTAATGCTTTAAGCATTCAACAACAGATAATATTCTCATAAGAGATTGATGATTAATGTCCAAGCTGAAACTTCCACCATGATACATGGCTTTGGTTGGCGGCCCAATGTTCTTCTCTAACAATATGCATACTCAAACCATTTAATCATGATAAATCACCCTTACTTCAGACAAGACGAACATGCATAGCAACTCACATGATATTCAACAAAAGTGTAACAGTTGATGGCGTCCCCAGAAACATGGTTACCGCTCAACAAGCAACTTATAAGAAATAAGATACATAAGCGACATATTCATTACCACAATATTTTTTAAGCTAATTTCCCATGAGCTATGTATTGCAAAGACAAGGAATGAAATTTTTAAAGGTAGCACACAAGCAATTTATTTTGGAATGGCAGAAAAATACCACATAGTAGGTAGATATGGTGGACACAAATGGCATAAGTTTTGGCTCAAGGTTTTGGATGCACGAGAAGCATTCCCTCTCAGTACAAGGCTTTGGCTAGCAAGGTTGTTTGAATCAAACACAAGTATGAACCGGTAGAGCAAAAACTTACATAAGAACATATTGCAAGCATTATAAGACTCTACACTGTCTTCCTTGTTGTTCAAACACTTTTACCAGAAAATATCTAGACTTTAGAGAGACCAATCATGCAGACCAAATTTCAACAAGCTCTATGGTAATTCTTCATTAATAGGTTCAAACTACATGATGCAAGAGCTTAAACATGATCTATTTGAGAGCTCAAAACAATTGCCAAGTATCAAATTATTCAAGACAATATACCAATTACCACATGAAGCATTTTCTGTTTCCAACCAAATAGCAATGAACGAAGCGGTTTTCAACCTTCGCCATGAACATTAAAAGTATAGCTAAGAACACCAGTGTTCAATATGAAAAAGCGGAGCGTGTCTTTCTCCCACACAAGGAATGCTAGGATCCGAATTTATTCAAACAAAAACAAAAATAAAAACATACAGACGCTCCAAGTAAAGCACATAAGATGTGACGGAATAAAAATATAGTTTCACTAGAGGTGACCTGATAAGTTGTTGATGAAGAAGGGGATGCCTTGGGCATCCCCAAGCTTAGATGCTTGATTCTTCTTGAAATATGCAGGGATGAACCACGGGGGCATCCCCAATCTTAGACTTTTCACTCTTCTTGATCATATTATATCATCCTCCTCTCTTGACCCTTGAAAACTTCCTTCACACCAGACTCAAAACAATCTCATTAGAGGGTTAGTGCATAATCAAAAATTCACATGTTCAGAGAGGACACAATCATTCCCAACACTTCTGGACATTACCCAAAGCTACTGAAAGTTAATGGAGCAAATAAATCCACTCAACACAGTAAAAGAGGCAATGTGAAATAAAAGGCAGAATCTGTCAAAACAGAACAGTCCGTAAAGACGAATTTTTTAGAGGCACTTAACATGCTCAGATGAAGAAGCTCAAATTGAATGAAAGTTGCGTACATATCCGAGGATCACTCATGAATTTTCGCAGATTTTTTAGAGTTTCCTACAGAGAGATCTACTCAAATTCGTGACAACTAGAAATCTGTTTCTGCGCAGAAATCCAAATCTAGTATCAACTTTACTATCAAAGACTTTACTAGGCACAACAATGCAATAAAGTAAAGATACAAAGGTATTGCTACAGTAGTAAGCAGTACCTTGACTCAAATAAAAATTGCAGAAATAAAATAGTGGGTTGTCTCCCATAAGCGCTTTTCTTTAACGCCTTTCAGCTAGGCGCAGAAAGTGTAAATCAAGTAACATCAAGAGAAGAAGCATCAACAGAGGAGTTGGGAGTTTTCTCTACAATGCATTGTATCTTATCTATGTAAGTTTCAGAGGCTCCTCTTTCATTACTTTTAGGCTTAATATCCTCCTCAAATAAATTTTCAGGAACAATCCAATAGAAATTCTTTTCTAGTGCCTCATGCATTCCTATGAGCTTAAAAGGTATTGGTACTTTAGTCCCCCCCTCACAATTGGCTTCATTAGTGTACTTTAGCTTTTCAAGGATATTTGCAAAATTGGTATAAAAGCTAAGCATCTTATGTTGAATAAAGACTTTTCTAGCTTCTCTAGCTACATCACCAAATTCTTTAAGAAGGGTTTCTAAAACAAAATCTTTCTTCTCTCCTTCTTCCATATCAGAGATCTAGTGTAAGAAACATATGTTGCATTATAGGATTAAGATTAACAAATCTAGCTTCCAACATGTGCACTAAAGAGGCAGTAGCAATTTCATAAGTAGGGGCCAGTTCTACCAAGGATCTATCTTCAAAATCTTTAACCGTATTAACATGAGTGAAAAATTCTTCTATATTATCTCTTCCAAAGATAGACCCACGCCCTACTGATATATCTTTCAAAGTGAACTTAGGGGGAAGCATGATGAAATAAACAAAAGGTAAATAAAGTAAATGCAAGTAACTATTTTTTGTGTGTTTTTGATATAAATAAAGCAAACAAAACAGAAAATAAAATAAAAGTAAAGCAAGACAATAAACAAAGTAAAGAGATTGGGCGTGAGAGACTCCCCTTGCAGCGTGTCTTGATCTCCCCGGCAACGGCGCCAGAAATTTAGCTTGATGACGCGTGAAGCACACGTCCGTTGGGAACCCCAAGAGGAAGGTGTGATGCGTACAACAACAAGTTTCCCTCAGTAAGAAACCAAGGTTATCGAACCAGTACGAGATGAAGGCCACGTGATGGTTGTTGGTGAAGGAGTGTAGTGCGGCGCAACACCAGGGATTCCAGCGCCAACGTGGAACCTGCACAACACAATCATAATACTTTGCCCCAAATTAACAATGAGGTTGTCAATCTCACCGGCTTGCTGTAAACAAAGGATTAAACGTATGGTGTGGAGAATGATGTTTGTTTGCAAAGAACAACAGAGAACAGAGATTGCAGTAGATTGTATTTCAGATGTAAAAGAAAGGACCGGGGTCCACAGTTCACTAGTGGTGTCTCTCCAATAAGATAAACAGCATGTTGGGTGAACAAATTACAGTTGGGCAATTGACAAATAGAGAGGGCATAACAATGCACATACATATCATCATGACTACTATGAGTTTTACTTAGGGCATTACAACAAATAACATAGACCGCTATCCAGCATGCATCTATGCCTAAAAAGTCCACCTTCGGGTTAGCATCCGCACCCCTTCCAGTATTAAGTTGCAAACAACAGACAATTGCATTAAGTACGTACGTAATGTAATCAACACAAATATCCTTAGACAAAGCATTGATGTTTTATCCCTAGTGGCAACAACACATCCACAACCTTAGAACTTTACATCCTTGTCCGAGATTCAATGGAGGCATGAACCCACTATCGAGCATAAATACTCCCTCTTGGAGTCACAAGTATCAACTTGGCCGAGCCTCTACTAGCAACGGAGAGCATGCAAGATCATAAACAACACATATATGATAGATCAATTAATCAAATTGACATAGTATTCCATATTCATCGGATCCCAACAAACACAACATGTAGCATTACAAATAGATGATCTTGATCATGATAGGCAGCTCACAAGATCTAAACATGATAGCACAAGAGGAGAAGACAACCATCTAGCTACTGCTATGGACCCATAGTCCAAGGATGAACTACTCACGCATCAATCCGGAGGTGGGCATGATGATGTAGAGTCCTCCGGTGATGATTCCCCTCTCCGGCAGGGTGCCGGAGGCGATCTTCTGAATCCCCCGAGATGGGATTGGCGGCGACGGCGTCTCAGTATATTTTCTCGTATCGTGGCTCTCGGTACTAGGGTTTTCGCGACGGAGAGATTAAATAGGCGAAGGACGCTCGAGGGGCCCACCCCATAGGGCGGCGCGGCCAGGGGTGGGGCCGCGCCCCCCTAGGGTGTGGCCGCCTCGTCGCCCCTCTTCGTCTCCTCTTCGGACTTCTGGAAGGCTCCGTGGAAAATAAGACCGTGGGCTTTTGTTTCGTCCAATTCCGAGAATTTTTCCTGTGTAGGATTTCTGAAACCAAAAACAGCGAGAAAACGAGAAGCCGGCGCTTCGGCATCTTGTTAATAGGTTAGTGGCGGAAAATGCATCAAAATGATATAAAGTGTATGTAAAACATGTGAGTATTGTCATATAACTAGCATGGAACATAAGAAATTATAGATACGTTTGAGACGTATCGGGGGGAGAAATGGAGGGAAGACAGGAGGCGGGAGAAGACAGAGGCGGGAAGCAATGGTGGGAAGAACTGGCAGGAAGAAATGGCGGGAAGATAGGAGGCGGGGGAAGACAGAGGCGGGAAGAAATGAATTATTATTATTTTTCTGAATATTTTGATATATTATTTGTATTTTTCTAATTTTGAAATAAATTAGTTTTATTTTTTAAAATATTTTAATATATTATTTGTATTTTTCTGATTTTGAAATGAATTAGTTTTATTTTTCGGAATATTTTGATATATTATTTGTATTTTTCTAATTTGAAATGAATTAGTTCTGAAAAAAACCCTTTAGTCGCGGTTGGTGAGACCAGCCGCGACTAAAGGCTTTTCCGCGCGGGAACCAAAAGCCAGCGAAAAAGGCCTTTAGTCCCGGTTGGTGTCACCAACCGCGACTAAAGGCCCAAAAATATAAATTGCGCGAGCCGATTCGCCTCACTTCGATAGTTACAGACGCAGACGACACAGACAACGCCACGCGCTACCGCCCCTCGCCACCGTTGCCGCTGCCGCCGTCGCCCTCGCTGCCCATCGCCGCCCGTCGCGCTCGCGCAGTGCGCCCGGTCGGCTCGCCGCCCGTCGCCACCGTTGCCGCCCGTCGCCGCCGTCGCCGCCGACCTCGCCGTCACGCCATTGCTGCGAAGGTGAGTAGCCGCGCCGTCAATGTCGCCTTGCAGCCGCGCCATCTCCGTGCCTCCGCCCGCGAGCCGACGCGCGTACCACCACGGGGCCACCACTGGCGCGCGTACCACCACACGGCCACCACCGACGCGCGTACCACCACCGCTCCGCACGCAACCCCTAGCCACCACCAGTGCCGCGACCATCTCGAGGGCTCCGACCACCACACGGCCACCACCGCGCCGCGTGTAACCCTTTGCCACCACCGGCGCCACGGCCACTGACGCGCGGACCACCACACGGCCACCACCGGCGCCGCGGCCATCTCGAGGCCTCCGACCACCACACGGCCACCACCGCGCCGCCCGCAACCCCTGGCCACCACCGGCGCAAGGGCCACCGACGCGCGGACCAGCACACGGCCACCACCCGTGCCACGGCCATCGAGGGCTCCGACCACCACACGGCCACCACCGCACCGCGCCCAACCCCTGGCCACCACTGCATCGTGCCGTGGATGCGCGTGCCCTCCGAGCCTTGTATGCACGTGCACCCGGGGTGTCATCCTTGCCGCCCTCCTCTCCGCCATCCCGTATATACGTGCCGTACTCGCCGCCCTCCTCGCTGCCCTCGCCACCGGCTTTACTTATTTAGTTTTTATAGAATATGTTCCTTTACTTAATTAGTTTTTGCTACATGTCTTCAGGAGTGACATATGGCGGGCGATAAAGACCCGATTTTGGATAACTATGATCCGGAAGCTGAAGCACATATAAACGCAATGATAAACGGTGATATTCCCTATGAGCCGCCAGAAGATGAAGAAGACGAAGTTTCTTCATATATAAACCTTGACGGTGAAGGTGAAGGTCAAGGCATGGACATTGTTGAAAACAACGATCTCGAATTGCAAACAACCACCTCCAGCGAGGTATATATATATACATTGAGCCTCTGGTGATACAAATTTAGTGATTTGAATAAATATATATCAACACGACTCTCTTTCTTTTTTTAGCCCTCTAGATTGAGAAAATCGACTTCAACAAAGCAGCGTGGCAAAACCCAAACGATTAAACCTGGAGAAACGTTGACCATCGATGTTGTCGCCGAAATGGCAAGCCGTTGGAGCCCAAAATGCACTTGACAAAGTTTATCAACCAATGCGGAGTGGTTGCTAGAGACAACATCTCGGTCACCCTCCAGGAATGGAATGAGCCAAAGAAGGCACGTGTTGGTTTTACTTTTGTCGACAAGAGAATGAAAAAGGATTGTTGGAGATGGAATATTTCGTTCTACCTCCGAAATACAACAAAGACGATGAAGAGGGTAACGTGATTCCGGGTGGACGTGAGAGGAGAAGGCTAGTCAAAGAGTTCGCTCTTAAGAAGATGGGCGAAGCATTCCGGAAATACAAGAAAGTTTTAGCCCGGGACTATATCTCGAAGAAGAAGACTCCGGATTTCAAAGGATAGTATGAGAGACTGAAACATGAGTGGCCCAAATTTGTGAAGCAGAAGGAATCGGAGCATGCCAAGGCCATATCGGAAAAAATAAGGAAAATGCTAATAAAAAAGAGTACCATCATGTTATGGGGCTAGGAGGATACTGCACTTCGGAGCCTAAGTGGGAGAAGGTGGAGAACAGCCTGAGGGAGCGAGGAATCCCTCTAGGTACAAAGGGATGGGACCCAAGGGCCAAAAGCTGGTGGTACGGGCAATGGGGCATGGGGGATCTCTAGACCCGGACAGAGGGAGGTGTGTTCACCGGAAGAAAGTGTTTACTCCAAACGCCGCCCTTATTTCCGCAATGGCCGAAGCTGAAGCTGGGAAGAGCAAGGTCAACAGACAGAACGACCCGCTAACACTAGCCCTCGGGAATCCTGAACACATAGGACATGTACGAGGCAAAGGCACCATTCCGTGGAAGGAAGGGTCTCTCTCGGACAATGAACCGTACAGTTGCAAAAGCCGTAAGAGAAAGACGGACCGGGATGCGGATCGTCTGGGGAACTTGGAAAGTGAACTATTTGATGTGAAGCATATGGTGTGTGAAATTCATGCATCAGGCAGATCGGCAGGGCTGCATGAAGCTCATGCAGGGGATTTCGGAAGCCAGCATCGGAGAAGTAGCGTGGCTTCCACGGAGGTCCTGGCTCGCTACCCCATGGACGATGTACATGACATTATGAAAGAATCTGAGCTGCATCATCCAATGGGGAACATTTCCTTAAAGGTGGCGATCGGCACCGCTTTACCTTGTAAACCTGGAGCACTCCACCACAACAATCCCATTGCAGATGGCTATGCTCGTGTCACGGTGGATGACATAGTCCAAGGGTGTGAGGACCTGGAGATTGACTATGCTACACACGAAGGGGATGTGAGCCTTCGAGATGTCAAGCGCCAAACCATTCTATGGAAAAAGAAATACATTAAGTTTCCAGGCGAGGCGTCAAGGCCACCGACCCTGAGGAATCACACAACTCCACCCTCCTCTGGTAGTGGTGCTCCACCTACACCTCCTTCACGTTAGCCGACGCCGCCCCCAGTCCTCCTCCGACGGGTAAGCCGACACCGCCGCCCCCTAGTCCACCTCCGGCGGGTAACCCGACGCTGCCACCCAGTCCACCTTCGGCGAAGAAGCATAACCAGGGGGTTAAGGAGGGCAGCAAGGTAACCCCCTCCTGGATTATTAACCTGGAGCCTTATGTACCTAAGACTACAAGGGTACCAATGCAATCATGGAAGCCTCTTCTCCCGAGACCTTGGGAAGTTAGTTTTGAGGAAAACGAAGCGGCCGCGGGTGCTCACTATGAGAAATGGAAGGTGGAAGTCAAGGATAAAAAAGAGCTTCAGCCCAGGCCGGTATATACTGAGAAGCAAAAGAAGTGGGCTAAGGATTTTTTGACGACACCGCCCCAATTTTGGCTGAATCAGCTAGATGACTATGGACGTGAATTTGCTAGGCAAGAATCATTGTTGAAGGAAAAAACCTTGACGGACGAAAAATACTTGCCGAAGAAGAAACCGACAAGTAAAAAATGCGGGAAACAAGTTTCCCAGCTTGGGAACAAAATAAACAATCGACCCCCCCCGCTCATAGTTTCCGGTACGTCCGTCAGAGCCAATATGGATAAGGACATGGAACTATTGGACCCCGCTATCATAGCAGCTGCTAGAGCACATCAACTGACTGTAACTGTGGCCAAAGAAAGAGCGGCCGAGTTCGGTATGACTCTTCATGCATTGTTTGGCCTTGAGGGTGCGCCAATAAGTAAGGTAGGATTAACATATGTGCCGAAGGGGCCTCTCGTCGAGCCTGCGCAGGAAGTGAGTCTACCAACACACATGTGAAACCTGTTACTCTAGTACAAGGATTTAATAAAAAAAATAAGGCCGACAAAGAATATATTTTAGCGGAAGTTAGAGATGAGCATCACTTCAAACATTACTTTATACAAGTTCATATGAGTGAATTGTTCCAGTTGTTCAATCTACGCGAGATTGACAAATATCTCCTGGGTTGCTACGTTCTGTAAGTGATTTATTTCTATAATTAAATCTCTACCTCATCTCGTTCATTGCCTGCACTATATTATCCTATCTATATTCGCTATTATGCAGAATGAAGCTTGGGTAATGCAAAAGAAAGAACATCTATGATTTTGGGTTCATTGACCCACAAATCATTAATTGACATGTGTTACAAAATCACCCCCAAGACGTGGAGAGTGACTTGTACATATTTCTTAAGAAACAGGAACCCAAAAGTGACATTTTATTTCCTTACCATTTTGGGTGAGTGTTTCTGTCTTGTACACATTCTTTTTTGTTTAATCCATGTTATGTTTTATCGATGAGTTTTGCATTACTGTGCATGTAACGTGTCCACAGGTTCCACTGGATTCTGCTTGTAATTAAATTTGACAACTCCAGAGTTGAAGTCATGGACTCTCTGAATATGGACCCAAAGCATTGGTCCGGCATAAGAGCAATGTTGCAAAAGTAATTATGTTCAATCATTTGCACACTATATCGGCCTCTTTCGTTCATTTGCTGATATCAAGTAATTAATAACTCCCTTGCTCATTTTCTTTGTCCTGCACGGTTTGGAAATGGTTTATAAAGAATGTAACCAGTGAATTCAAAGAGGTGCTAACATTTAGAAGGTTAGCTAATGTTTCAAGTGCCAAAGGGGACCAATCTATGTGGATACTACGTTTTTGATTTCATCCGGACACACACCTCTGAACGGACGGCTGAGGATAACAACTTGCAGATATGTGACTTGCAGGAGAAGCTTAATCCTGAAGCTCGCTTCCGACCAATTCAAGAGGAATTAGCAGGATTTCTGATGAGGGACGTCCTCGATCCTCATGGACAACACTATTACGAGGACGAAGAACTTCTAATGCCGTAAATTTGTATGATGGTTTGAAATTGTATATATGGTCACAAGAGATAGCATATGATGGTTGTATAAGGATGAGGAACTTCTAATTCCTCTTGAAATTTCAAACTTGTTTGAAATTGTATACTCATATGCATCAACGTGTAACGTGTATATACTAGCAACTTCTTTGAAATTAAATTAAAACACAAAATAACATAAAAAAGAAATGGAAACACAACAAAATAAAACAAGATTTACGGTTTAAATTCTAAACCTGCAGAGCCCTTTAGTCCCGGTTGGTCAGTACTCCGCCCCGATGCGCGTCTGCAGCTCACGTGGATGGACCTTTAGTCCTGGTTCATAAGAAACCCGGACTAAAGGGGGGGCTTTAGTCGCGCTTATTTAGTCCCAGTTGCACATCCGGCACTAAAGCCCCTTATGAACCGGGACTAAAGGCCCTTTATCTACTAGTGGGTGTTTTAAGTTGAGGAGTTCTTTGAGAACTTGGTGTAGTTCCGGTAGTGTCATAAATATGAAGCTATATTGTGTGTAACAATATTGGTAACATATTTCAGACCACGGAATTTAGGTTCCGCCAGAATATTGAACATATACGATTAATGCTGACTCATTTGAAAAATGAGTGATGCGTGAAGACGCAAATGAATTACAAAATACATACATTTATGAGTGTGTCAGATTCGTTGACTGAAATCTCTCCCATGAGCAAACATGATAAGCACCAGAAGACCACGGTGTTAGATCTTTACTAATGTAAACTAGATTATTGACTCTAGTGCAAGTGGGAGGCTGTTGGAGATATGCCCGAGAGGCAATAATAAAGTACTTATTGTTATAGCTTAGTGTTCATGATAAATGTTTACATCCCATGCTATAAGTGTATTAAGTGGAAACATTGATACATGTGTGTTTTGTAAACAACCAGAGTCCCTAGTAAGTCTCTCGTTTAACTAGATTGTTAATTAATAGATGATCATAGTTTCCTGATCATGAACATTCGATGTTATTTATAACAAGATCATATCATTAGGTGAATGATGTGATGGACCCACCCATAGTAAGCATAGCATAAGATCAAGTCATTAAGTTCAACTTGCTATAAGCTTTCAATACATAGTAACCTAATTCTTCGACCATGAGATCGGGTAAATCACTTACACTGGATGGATCCTTTGATTACATCCAACGCCACTTTGTAAATGGGTGGTTATAAATATTGGATTAAGTATTCTGAAAGTATGAGTTGAAGCACATGGATCAAGAGGGGGATTTTCCATCCTGATGAGGGATTGATATACTCTGGGCCCTCTCGGTGGAATGTTATCTAATTAGCTTGCAAGCATGTGACTAGATCACAAAGAATTACATACCACGGTACGAGTAAAGAGTACTTATTGGTAACGAGGTTGAACTAGGTATAGAGATACCCATGATCGAATCTCGGATAAGTAAATTATCGCATGACAAAGGGAATCGGTAGTGTATGTTAATAGTTCATTCGATCATGAAGTCATCGTTGAATATGTGGGAGCCATTATGGATCTCCAGGTCCCGCTATTGGTTATTGATCGTAGAGGGGTCTCGATCATGTTTTCATAGTTCACGAACCGTAGGGTGACACGCTTAAGGTTCGATGTTGTTTAGTAGATAAGGAATATGAGATGGAGACCGAATATTGCTTGGAGTCTCGGATGGGATCCCGGACAGCACGAGGAGGTCCGGAATGGTCCGGAGGCAAGTTATTTTTTGGAATTGTTCTGGAAGAATTCTACTGTTTTGTATTTCAGAAAAGTTGTTATCGAAATATTCTCGGAATTGAACGAAACAAAAGCAGAAGTTCCTATTTTTTGTCACGATGATGGAGTCAAAACGGGAGACGGGGAAAGGCCGGGAGTGGGCCAGACAACCCATAGGCGCGGGCCCACCCTAGGCCGCACCTAGGCATGGTCTGGGCCCATTAGGCGCCGGCCCTAGATGGGTATTGTGAAACCCTAACCCTAAACCCCGACTATATATAGAGGGGTGGGTTGGCCGGCCATAGCTGCTCTGCACGCAACCCTAATCTGCCACCTCTCTTCCCTTCCAGTTTCTCCAACTTCAGCTTCGGCGAAGACCTGAAGGAATTCTCCTCCATCACCACCAGCACGCTATCGTGCTGCTACGATTCCTAGGGATATACTGTTCCGCTGTCCGCTGGTACGGGGAGAGGAAGGACTTCATCGACACTGTACGCGTGACCGAGTACGGAAGTGCTGCCGGAGTGCAACACCGGAAGGATCTTCTTCATCAACCACGAGATATTATCTCGTTAAGGCTTTGGATCTTCGAGGTTTAGTCTATCTTGTATCTCATTGCTCCGATCTCATAGATTATATCTTGGCTTTTCCATAGAGTGGATCTTGGATTTATTCATCTTTGTGGTAGAAATTTTTTGTTTTCCATGCAACGAACCCTACACTACAGTGATTCTTAAATAAATTTCTTCAGTTTTACAACTCAAAGTATCAATGAGAAACTAATTTGGTTCCGCCTAGATACTTGGGGGAAACTGAGGGAATAGTTTACCTTGTGCTTGTTGACCATGTTGTCGAGCAGCTCGCAAGTTTTCTTCTTGTGCATCTCAATCTCATAAGATTGAGAATTTGCTTTGCTCCAGGAATTGTTCATCAAGGAGTTCAATAAGTTCTGCTGGAGTTCCCATTTCTCCGCCTCCATGAGCTTATGGAAGAGCTTAATGGCGTACGCGAGTAGCAAGGCAATCCGAAGGATCTATTTCAGGAGGGAATACGATGGCATCATTAGACGCAGCTTCAGCCTTGTCAGCGGATGTAACCTCCACCTCCTCCTTATCATTGTTTTCTCCAGTGGTGGCCCGAAAATCTCCTGAGAAGATCTCATCCTTGCGCCCGCTGCTGATTGGGATAACGTCCTTGGGAGCTTGTTCTCCGGCAGCAGGGCCTATGGATGGCTGAAGGTCAACCAGATTCGGTTAGGGAGCATCTGTGGATGTGCTTGGCGGAATGACCGTGGTGTTTGGGCCGATGACAGTGGGAGATGACTTCAAAAATATAGAGATGGTCCTCTGGGATTTGCTCCGAGTAGGAACGACCTTTTGCTTTTTGATCAAGGCAAAGTGAAAAATAAATAACATTATTATCGCAATAAAACGTGAAAGGTTCAAGAATCAGAACTTACACGGCTCCGGGGAGAGTGGGCCTGGATCCTTTTCCGAATGTCGCAAGCATGTTGATGCGCTCGCGCTTTGCCCACCTCGAGTCCAGGCGACGAGGGCCTCCAACCGGAACAGTTTTGGGCTTCTTGGTGGAACCCTCTGATACGTCTCCAAAGTATCTATAATTTCTTATGTTCCATGCTAGTTTTATGACAGTACCTACATGTTTTATTCATACTTTATATCGTTTTTATGCATTTTCCGGCACTAACCTATTAACGAGATGCCGAAGCGCCAGTTCCTGTTTTCTGCTGTTTTTGGTTTCAGAAATCTTACACAGGAAATATTCTCGGAATTGGACGAAATTAATGCCCACGATCTTAGATTTCACAGAAGCTTCCAGTGAGCCAGTGAGGGACCAGAGAGGAGCCCTGGGGGCCCCACCCCACATGGCGGCGCGGCCAAGGGGGGGGGGCGCCAGCCTATGGGGGGCCACCCCCTGGCTCCTCCGAGGCTGCCCTTCCGCCTATATATTCTCTCCGCCTCGAAAACCCTAAAAGAAGAAGCCACGATACGAGAAAACTTACGCAGCCGCCGCCATGCGAAGCCAAGATTCGGGGGACAGAAGTCTCTGTTCCGGCACGCCGCCGGGACGGGGAATTGCCCCCGGAAGGCATCTCCATCGACACCACCGCCATCTCCATCGCCGCTGTTGTCTCCTATGATGAGGAGGGAGTAGTTCTCCCCCGAGGCTAAGGGCTGTACCGGTAGCTATGTGGTTCATCTCTCTCTAACATGTGATCTTTATGTGATCATGTGCTTTGTATCACTATTAATCTATGTGCTGCTCTAGTGATGTTATTAAAGTAGTCTATTCCTCCTTCATGATGTAAAGGTGATGGTGTGTGCATCATGTAGTACTTGGCGTAGGTTATGATTGTAATCTCTTGTAGATTATGGAGTTAACTATTACTATGATAGTATTGATGTGATCTATTCCCCCTTTCATAGCTTATTGGTGACGGTGTGTATGCTATGTTAGTACTTGGTCTAAATTGCAACGGTCTAGTATGCTCTAGAGGTTACTTAAATATGAATTCCGAATGTTGTGGAGCTTGTTAACTCCGGCTTGAGGGAGCTCTTGTAGCCCTACACAATGAATGGTGTTTGTTATCAAACAAGAGAGTGTATGTAGCACAAGTGAGGAGAAGTTATTTATTTGTTATATGATCAATGTTGAGAGTGTCCACTAGTGAAAGTATGATCCCTAGGCCTTGTTTCCAAATACTGCAAACATCGCTTATTTACTGTTTTACTGCATCTTTACTTCCTGCAATATTACCACCATCTATATCACTTGCATCTCACTATCTCTTCGCCGAACTAGTGCACCTATACATCTGACAAGTGTATTGGGTGTGTTGGGGACACAAGAGACTTCTTGTATCGTAATTGCAGGGTTGCTTGAGAGGGATATCTTTGTCCTCTACCTCCCTGAGTTCGATAAACCTTGGGTGATTCTGAAGGAGATATGCCCTAGAGGCAATAATAAAAGTGGTTATTATTTATATCTCTATGTTTATGATAAATGTTTATATGTCATGCTATAATTGTATTAACCGAAACATTAGTACATGTGTGATATGTAGACAACAAGAAGTCCCTAGTATGCCTCTTAAACTAGCTTGTTGATTAATGGATGATTAGTTTCATAATCATGAACATTGGATGTTATTAATAACAAGGTTATATCATTATATGAATGATGTAATGGACACACCCAATTAAGCGTAGCATAAGATCTCGTCATTAAGTTATTTGCTATAAGCTTTCAATACATAGTTACCTAGTCCTTATGACCATGAGATCATGTAAATCACTTATACCGGAAAGGTACTTTGATTACACCAAACACCACCGTGTAAATGGGTGGCTATAAAGGTGGGATTAAGTATCCTGGAAAGTATGAGTTGAGGCATATGGATCAACAATGGGATTTGTCCATCCCGATGACGGATAGATATACTCTGGGCCCTCTCGGTGGAATGTCGTCTAATGTCTTGCAAGCATATGAATGAGTTCATAAGAGACCACATACCACGGTACGAGTAAA
>NC_061513.1:11860107-11897594 GCF_022539505.1 Lolium rigidum
CTACGCGCTTTTGCAAGCGGCAAGTGAACGTCTACCGCAGCAACAAGAGCCTCATCTTGTAGGCTTTGGAATCTCTTCAAGGGTGAGACTCGATACCCCCTCGTTGCTACCGTCTTCTAGATTGCATCTTGGCTTGGATTGCGTGTTCGCGGTAGGAAAATTTTTGTTTTCTATGCTACGTTATCCTACAGATTCACTTAAGGGAAACTTGCTGCTGTTCTACAAACCTCTGCTCTTGAAGGCCCAACACTATCTACAGGAATAGAAGCGTGCGTAGACATCAAGCCATTTTCTGGCGCCGTTGCCGGGGAGATCAAGACACGCTGCAAGGGGAGTCTCCCACATCCAATCTCTTTAATTTGTTTTTGTCTTGCTTTACTTTACTTTATTTACTGTCTTGTTTGCATTCTCTATATTAAAAACACAAAAAAAAATTAGTTACTAGTTTTAGTTTATTTACTATCTTGTTTGCGTTCTTTATGTTAAAATCACAAAAAAAAATTAGTTACTTGCATTTACTTTATTCTGTTATCATGACTAGTGTTGTAGTTGTTACTCTATCACCGGAGGAATCGATCTTTATTTTCTAACAAGGGAGTGAGGAGAGTTTTAAGGAAGCTTGGTCTATAATATTTGATTCTTATATTAAAACTGAACCTAAAATGACTCTAAGTTTGCTTCTTAGTAACTTTTATTTTGGGCTTATTCTTCGTTATAGATATGCCTTAGATGCTGTAGTGGGAGGAGATTTCCTTCATCGTGATGGGGATCAAGCTTTTAATGCCATAAGAAAAGTGGTTACATCATCTAGCTCCGCTAATAATTTTGATTCATCTCTTGCTAGCATTCATAATAGATTAAACACCCTCGAGACAAATATATCTTGTTTAAAAGAAGGGTACAACTAGATTCGCGAATATTATGATTATGTTCCAGTAAGTTTTGAACCTTCAATGTGGGTTACTACTATTAAAGTTGCTATTTGTGGTGAAACTTTTCAGGCCCGTTGTGATATTATGTCTGAGTTTTGCCTTATGCCTAAAAGAATTTATGAATCTTTGACACTTTGGGAACTTACTTGAAGGAGGAGAAGGAATAACTCTTACTGATAACTCTGTTATAATTCCTAAGGGTATAGATGAAGGTGTGTTCACAACCTTTCTTGGAAGAACGGTATCCACTGATTATCTCGTTGTTGAATGTGTAGGGACAGGACAAATCACACTTGGAAGGTCCCTGCTGAAACTCGTGGGAGCAATCATAGGTGTGGGGAAAGGCACTCTAAATTTTACCTCTACGCCCGGATGCGGTCATATATTCCCTAAACCAAAGAGTAAGAATAAGAGTAAGAAGGGTAGGCGCAAGGTCCCTTGTAAGAATGCTAATGCTTCATCTCTTGATAATACTTGATTCACACTTTCTGCGCCTAGCTGAAAGGCGTTAAAGAAAAGCGCTTATGGGAGACAACCCATTATTTTACTTCTGCACTTTTGTTTCATATTTGAGTCTTGGAAGTTGTTACTACTGTAGCAACCTCTCCTTATCTTTATTTTATTGCATTGTTGTGCCAAGTAAAGTCTTTGATAGTAAGGTTAATACTAGATTTGGATTACTCCGCAGAAAAAGATTTCTTGCTGTCACGAAATTTAGCAGCCCCATCTGTAAATAACTCAGAAACATCTGCCAATTTACGTGCGTGATCCTCAGATATGTACGCAACTTTCATTCAATTTGAGATTTTTCATCTGAGCAAGTTAAGTGCCCCAGAAAAATTCGTCTTTACGGACTGTTCTGTTTTGACAGATTCTGCCTTTTATTTCGCATTGCCTCTTTTGCTATGTTGAATGGATTTCTTTGTTCCATTAACGTTCAGTAGCTTTGTGCAATGTCCATAAGTGCTAAGAATGATTATGTCACCTCTGAATATGTGAATTTATGATTATGCACTAAACCTCTAATGAGTTTGTTTTGAGTTTTGTGTGGAGGAAGTTTTCAAGGGTCAAGAGAGAAGGATGATACAATATGATCAAGAAGAGTGAAAAGCCTAAGCTTGGGGATGCGCCCGTGGTTCATCCCTGCATATTTTAAGAAGACTCAAGCATCTAAGCTTGGGGATGCCCAAGGCATCCCTTCTTCATCGACAACTTATCAGGTCACCTCTAGTGAAACTATATTTTTATTCCGTCACATCTTATGTACTTTACTTGGAGCGTCTGTGTGCTTTTATTTTCATTTTTTTATTTTCATTCTCTGAATAAATCCATGTGTGGGAGAGAGACACGCTCCGCTTTTTCATATGAACACTTGTGTTCTTAGTTTTATTTTTAATGTTCATGGCTAAAGTTAAAAGCTGCTGCATTCATTGATATTTGGTTGGAAACAGAAAATGCTTCATGTGGTAATTGGTATATTGTCTTGAATAATCTGATACTTGGCAATTGTTGTGCTCAAATAGATCATGCTTAAGCTCTTGCATCATGTACTTTGCACCTATTAATGAAGAACTACCATAGAGCTTGTTGAAATTTGGTTTGCATGATTGGTCTCTCTAAAGTCTAGATATTTTTTGGTGAAGTGTTTGAACAACAAGGAGACAGTGTAGAGTCTTATAATGCTTGCAATATGTTCTTATGTAAGTTTTGCTGTACCGGTTCATACTTGTGTTTGCTTCAAACAACCTGTTATCACCAGAATTTGACCGGATCAGAGGTGGGCCGCGATTGAAGATGGGCTTGAAGAATATACATGGAAGAAATACATGAATCGGCCTTATATGCAAAGTTTTGGCTGGTTTGCCCGTGTATCTGTAATATAGTAGGATACGTGTCGGTTAGATGGAGTTTGGGCTCGTGCCCGGTTGGGATTATTCCCACGTTAGAAAGTCTGCGGACTATAAATATGTATCTAGGGTTTATGAAATAAACAACAATCACGTTCACCACAAACCAATCTAGGCGCATCGCCAACTCCCCGTCTCGAGGGTTTCTTCCGGGTAAGCACCATGCTGCCTAGATCGCATCTTGCGATCTAGGCGACCACACGTTTATTCGTCGTTCATGCGTTGCTCGTGCTGAAGCCTTTTTGATGGCGAGCAACGTAGTTATCATAGATGTTTTAGGGTTAGCATTGTTCATCATGTCATATGCTATCGTCGTGCAACCCTTAGGCATCTAGCCGCCCTTACACCTATCTTGGGTGTAAGGGCGGCACCCCGCTTGATCATTATTTAGTAGATCCGATCCGTTATGATTGCTCCTTGTTCCTCAAGGATTAGTTTAATATCTGCATGGTTAGGCCTTACAAATGGGTTGAAGGATCCAGTGGCACGTAGGGTGTAGTTTGCTAGCCCTAGACAGGATTTTCCGAGGATCAACTTCGTGTTGGTTTTTAGGCCTTGTCTAGGGTCGGTTTACGATCACCGTGCGTGGCCGCCGAGGCTCAATCACGAGTAGGATGTTCCGATTATGCGGTGAAAACCCTAAATCGTAGTAGGTCGTTTTAGCTTTGTTTTGATCAAGCAGGACCACCATCCGATCGTACACCTCGTACGCATCATGGGTGGATCGGCTCCTTGAGCCGATTCACGGGACAACCTCGAGAGCCGATCGAGGCTCGTATTTAATGTTTACGTGTATGCCATGCAGGAAACTAAGCGAGGCATCATCCAACACCTTCCCGACTAGGTATAGGTCAGGTGGCACGCCCTTGCATCAGCATCGGACGTGCGTGCCGAGGCTTTGCGGGCCGTCGCTCGGAGGGACCAGGGGCCAGCCGCAGTCCGGGAGATTCCCGGCTCTACGGTGTTGCCCGTCGCTGCCCGCCGGTGGGTTTCTGACCGCAACACATTCTGGCACGCCCGGTGGGACGATCTTCGACATCAACCGCATCGCCATCTATATCTGAGATGGCGGAAGGCACCACGGTCAAGTATGAGGATCTGACTGAGGAGCTCAAGAAGAAGCATGACGAGATCAAAGCAGTCCTCGAAGCCGACCTCATCGGCTCCTTTCACAGAACCCGCTCACATGGCATCAGGTGGAAAGGGTTCTCACCTGAAGGCGCGCTCGATGGAGTGGACCTGTCCACCCCGTCAGAAGAACGCACCAGGTCGCTGCGTCAGGAGATTAACTTCATGGTGGCTCATTCGCTGCACCGACATTCTGAGAGCCTGGTGAACACTTTGGAGCGTGTCGCTCTGCGCGTGATCCAGGAAATCATGAGCCATCAATATTCTCCGTCAGGACCAGCTCTGGGGACTTACCAAGGAGAGATGCCACTCCAGTCCCGTCCACCGCTGCCGTTTGCGTTGGCAGCACCAGAAGTGTCGAGTTCATCGGCATACGTCGTCTACAAGATCGGTGGTGACCCTAGTGACTACCAATTCTTGCATGAGGCGCCCAAGGAGATCCCGCACGGATACACGTGCGCATACGTGCCAGACTGCAGTAACTGGGCACTCTCGAACCAGGCTGCAACAGCAGGGACTTCTGGGACAACAGGAGGAACGTCGGGAACAGATCTTGAGAAGCAGACGTGGCTAGCTAAGTATGCCACTCCGACAAACCTCCAGAGCTCAGCTCCTGCAGTTGGCTCGGAGCTGGAAAAGCAAGCATGGCTGGCTAAGTATGCCACCCCGGCGAATCTTCAGAGTTCGACGCCCGCAGCCATCACCGCGGATCAAATCTGTACAATCCTGAAGGATCAGTTCGGCATGATGCCGAAAAGGAGGACAATCGGCTATTCCAAGCCGTACCCCAACGAGTACGAGTTGATCCCGCTACCACCCAAATATCGGCTCCCTGATTTCACCAAGTTTAATGGATCGAGATGGTTCCAGCTCCATCGAGCATGTGAGCCGATATTTGGCACAGGCTGGGCACGATCTCGGCATCGGACGAGCTGCGCGTGAGGTTCTTCGCACGGTCCCTCACGAGATCGGCTTTCGGGTGGTACACATCGCTGCCACCAAACTCAATCCGGACTTGGAAGCGGTTGGAAGAGCGGTTCCACGTACGGTATCACTCGGAGGCTTCCGAGGCTGGCATTGCCGATCTAACACAAGTACGACAGAAGCGCGGGGAAACAGTGGCAGAATATGTCCAGCGCTTCAGGACCGTTAGGAACCGATGCTATTCGGTTCATGTGAGTGAAAAAGAAGCAGTCGAGTTGGCGGTGGTGGGCCTCTCATCATCGATCAAGGACGTGGCCTCCCAAGCAGATTACCCTTCACTGGCGCACATGGTGCAGAAGCTATCAGCATATGAACAGCGCCACCCAGATGTTTACCAGGGTAAATTCAAGCGTGCGGTGGTCCTGGTTGAGGCAGATGAAGATGAAGGCTCTGCGGGAGATCAAGAGATAGCAGTGGCTGAATGGACTCGGGGGGCAAGCCCCGTGTCCTGTAAGTGGGTCAAGCCACAAGGTCCTCCAAAAGGGTTTGACTTCGACGTGACCAAAGCTGAGCAAATTTTCGACCTCTTACTCAAGGAGAAGCGACTAAAGTTACCCGAAGGCCACAAGATCCCCACGGTGCAGGAGCTGAACGGAAAGCCATACTGCAAATGGCATAACACGTTCACCCACACCACCAACGACTGCAGGGTGTGGCGTCAGCAGGTCCAAATGGCGATAGAACAAGGGCGTCTAATTTTCAGCCAGTACGCCATGAAGGTCGACACACACCCCTTCCACGCCGTTAACATGGTGGAGTGCACTTACCATGGAGGGTGTCAGCCAGATTTCTCGTGCAATATCAACATGGTAGGACCTGGGCACCACTCTGGTAAGGACGGAGATGAGGGCAGCTGCTCTCATAGCAAGGACACAGAGGAAGCCACTCCACGCGATCGGCTCCGTCACGATGGCAAGCGCTACATCACATAGGGAGAAGTGAGGAACGTAAGATATCAGCGACCTCTCTCTGATCACCTCCTCAACAAGTATGTGGGTCAATATGACCAACGCCGGCGATACAACGACGATGATGAAAGAGATCGTCTGACTAGGGACGCCAGGAGACACCGCCGGCATGATCGCGACGAGGAGAGATATGAGCGCCACGCCAAGGAAGAGTCGAGAGAGCAATACGACGTCGATAGGCACTGGGACTGCCCCTTCTTCAGACACTGCTGGGATTCAGGAATGAGCCAATTGCCTACAATCGGCAACTGTCCAGAGTGTAGACAAAAGAAGAAGGATGCAGCTAATGTATCCGTGTTCAAACGTCTAGGGCCTCTCCCGCCTCGGAACAAGCACGCTGAGTCCGCTCGGGTAGAAGATCTCGAGGAACTAGAGGACGATGATGAAGAAGACAAGTATCATCGCCCAAGGTGGTGCCCTGATGGGCTCAGCCGTTCCCAAAAGCGAAGGGTTCAGCGACTACGTGGGTTGGAGGAAGCTGAAAGGTTATACCTGCACACGTTGAGGAAGGCGCGGCCTGATTTGGCCGCTAAAATTCAGCGAACCCTGGACGAAGAAGGTCGGCCACAAAGGAAAGAGTGGCGCCCCAGACAGAAGAAAGCCGATGATGAAACATCGGCTGGCACAAACATGGTGTTCATCCTTCCAACGGGTGCTCCAGGATTAGACGAAGCACCTGTGGCACAACTTGACTGCGGCCCACGGCCGGTCATCTTTGAGAAGCCACGAGAAAGAAGCTACAGGCATCTGAAGGCCCTGTACTTGCGAGGCTACATTAATGGGCAGCCTGTCAACAAGATGCTGGTGGACACCGGAGCGGCAGTCATCATCATGCCATACTCCATGCTACGTCGGTTGGGACGCTCTAGCTCGGATCTGATCAAGACCAATGTGACACTGAGCGATTTCAACGGCCAAGCATCGACGCACAAGGTGTTACGAACGTGGATCCGACCGTAGGAAGGAAAACCGTCCCTACGACGTTCTTTATTGTCGACAGACAAGAGCACCTATGCTTGTCTTACTAGGGAGAGATTGGATCCACGCCAACTGTTGCATTCCATCCACGATGCACCAATGCCTAATACAATGGGATGGAGATGAAGTAGAAGTCGTCCACGCAGATGATTCAGCCGAGATTTCAACGGCTGGCATGAACGTTTGGGAGACATCGGGCCAAGAGCCACTCTCAGGCATCAATTTGGACGACTGCGAGCGCATCGATGTGACAAAGGACGGGGTTAGGCTGGTATTATCCACCGGCCTGACCGTGTAACAAGAGCAACATCTATGGACAAACGTGGCGATGCCGATCCATGTGATCGGCCCCAAGGATCTATGGAGGAACATTGCAAAACCTTCATGGAGCAATTCAACATGGAGGCCGATTCCAGCAATCGGCCAAAATTATCTTCACCATACATTCTGCCTGGGTTCAACGTCGATCTAATGGGCAACGGGTTTACGTCGGCTGATGAGCTGGAAGAAGTCAACACTGGTCCTAACAGAGCCGACGTTCACATATATATAGTGCCTTGGCTAACCACAGAGCCGATATCAGCAGATACCTGGCAGAATCGGCTCGGGGGGCACCTAATCAGATGAGCATGTGCGATACATGTGCAGTGAAACATTGGGGGCCGATAGAAAAATCGGCCCGTAAAAAAAAAAAAAACCATTCGCATGATATGCAGCCGATGCATAGCCATCGACTCTAGCACAATTACATAGGATCTACCCGCTGCGTGTTCAAGACGCGGGTCGCCTTCTGATTCCTGGAGGGAGTGAACAGTGAGAACCTTCTCTTCAAGGACTTCCAACCCTTTGTCGGTTAAGCCGATTGATGCTTCGCTTTCGATATCGGCTTTCAACGGAAGAAAAGGGGTCGATGGTGCAAGTTTGCTCGGATTCGCCCAAGTCCGGGTCCGTTTTGTCTAAACGGTATGTCCTCACCGCCGCTCTCACCTTGGCTGAGGCTCGGGGGGCAGCTGATTTGGTAGGCACTCTGTCTTGGGAAGCCGATTGGAGTGTCATCGGCTGACCCTGCATCATAAGCTTCTGCAGGAGTGGTGGGCTGTTGCAGAAGAAGATCACCAGAGTTGCTGCAAGGGGGGCATAGCATGGGCATTAGGTGATATTGCCCTTGGGACCGCTGCAGTTGCAAACCTGCATGATCGACACCTGAGGTTCATATGGCCGTAGGCTGGATTTGTTCAAACGGTGATTTGGGGATCTGAGTTTTGCTCCTTCAGATAGGCCGCAGGTCACCATGTGAAAGACGATAGAGTTGGCCTTGCTCGCGTTTTATGGCAAGGGCCGATGCTCTGCCATCGGCTCTTAATGTGTTGACTCGCTTTAATCGGCAAAGTGTGAAAAGGGACAGGATCAGCTGAGAAAAGTCTTCTTCATTAATAAGGGAGGATTTTTACAATGAAGAGCCGATTGCTCAAGAAAGGAAGAAAAAAAGAAGAGCCGATTGCTCAGGGACTACTAATCCTACATTGCTAATCCTCGCTAGCATCATCGTCGGCATCGGAGCTGCCGTCGGCGCTACTTCCGGAGATTTCCTCGTCGCTGCTGCCCCAGCCTTCGGCCGGAGCTTCTTCTTCCTCATCATCATCATCATCCTCGCTGTCCGCCCAAGCGCGGAAGCGCTTCGCCGGCGGGTACCCAGCGGAAGAGGAGGAATCATCCTCCTCCTCCTCTTCTCCTTCCTCGTCATCATCATCGTCCTCGCTGTCCGCCCACATGCGGGAGCGCTTCGTCGGCGGGTACCTGGCGGAGGAGGAGGCCTCTTTCTTCTCTACTTTTTCTTCTTTCTCCTCCTTGTCGGGGGAGATGGGGTTCGCCCTGGAGTGGAAGTCGTCTTCACTCTTGCTCTTCGGCGAAGATTGGAGGGAGAGGCCTGAGGAGGTAGAAGAGGAGGAAGACATTGCTACAGGGGAAGAGGGTTTTTTGGGCGCTGAAGGACAGAACAGAGCAAGGGGATGAAGTGGCGAACCGTTCGGCACAGATAGATAAAGAGGGGATAGTGGAGATTTAATGCCATAACGGTTCTCGAGGACGTGATGCCGAAATTATCAATTCGTGCAGAGAAGCCAAGGAGGCGAGGCGAAATGATGAGAGATTCTGCGGCAGTTTTGCTCTGCCACGACATGACCCGACGAAGGAAAAGCATAATGATTTTGGAAATGTCATTTCCAAAACCAGGGGGCATGTGTTATCACCAGAATTTGACCGGATCAGAGGTGGGCCGCGATTGAAGATGGGCTTGAAGAATATACATGGAAGAAATACATGAATCGGCCTTATATGCAAAGTTTGGGCTGGTTTGCCCGTGTATCTGTAATATAGTAGGATACGTGTCGGTTAGATGGAGTTTGGGCTCGTGCCCGGTTGGGATTATTCCCACGTTAGAAAGTCTGCGGACTATAAATATGTATCTAGGGTTTATGAAATAAACAACAATCACGTTCACCACAAACCAATCTAGGCGCATCGCCAACTCCCTCGTCTCGAGGGTTTCTTCCGGGTAAGCACCATGCTGCCTAGATCGCATCTTGCGATCTAGGCAGCACACGTTTATTCGTCGTTCATGCGTTGCTCGTGCTGAAGCCTTTTTGATGGCGAGCAACGTAGTTATCATAGATGTTTTAGGGTTAGCATTGTTCATCATGTCATATGCTATCGTCGTGCAACCCTTAGGCATCTAGCCGCCCTTACACCTATCTTGGGTGTAAGGGCGGCACCCGCTTGATCATTATTTAGTAGATCCGATCCGTTATGATTGCTCCTTGTTCCTCAAGGATTAGTTTAATATCTGCATGGTTAGGCCTTACAAACGGGTTGAAGGATCCGAGTGGCACGTAGGGTGTAGTTTGCTAGCCCTAGACAGGATGTTCCGAGGATCAACTTCGTGTTGGTTTTTAGGCCTTGTCTAGGGTCGGTTTACGATCACCGTGCGTGGCCGCCAGGCTCAATCACGAGTAGGATGTTCCGATTATGCGGTGAAAACCCTAAATCGTAGTAGGTCGTTTTAGCTTTGTTTTGATCAAGCAGGACCACCATCTGATCGTACACCTCGTACGCATCATGGGTGGATCGGCTCCTTGAGCCGATTCACAGGACAACCTGAGAGCCGATCGAGGCTCGTATTTAATGTTTACGTGTATGCCATGCAGGAAACTAAGCGAGGCATCATCCAACACCTTCCTGACCAGGTATAGGTCAGGTGGCACGCCCTTGCATCAGCATCGGACGTGCGTGCCGAGGCTTTGCGGGCCGTCGCTCGGAGGGACCAGGGCCAGCCGCAGTCCTGGGAGATTCCCGGCTCTACGGTGTTGCCCGTCGCTGCCCGCCGGTGGGTTTCTGACCGCAACACAACCTTGCTAGCCAAAGCCTTGTACTGAGAGGGAATGCTTCTCGTGCATCCAAAACCTTGAGCCAAAATCCATGCCAATTGTGTCCACCATATCTACCTACTATGTGGTATTTCTCTACCATTCCAAAGTAAATTGCTTGCGTGCTACCTTTAAAATTACATTCCTTGCCTTCGCAATACATAGCTCATGGGAAAATAGCTTAAAAACTATTGTGGTATTGAATATGTCGCTTATGTATCTTATTTCTTATAAGTTGTTTGTTGAGCGGTAACCATGTTTCTGGGGACGCCATCAACTGTTACACCTTTGTTGAATATCATGTGAGTTGCTATGCATGTTCGTCTTATCTGAAGTAAGGGTGATTAATCATGATCAAATGGTTTGAGTATGCATACTAGCTGAATACCCGCGCGTTGCTACGGGTTATATATGTATCATATTGAAATACGAAAAAAAACTACGCATTGCACCTTGTGGCCTTACATAATTTGCGAACATAATCACAAACACAATGTTCAAATAAATGGAAAAATAAACCATTTTTGTTGCACCAAAAATATAAATATTTTGACGGGATATGCCTTATCTGTATTATGTTTGTAATCTTATCATTACCATGCATAGAACGATAATTAATGTACTACGATATTGCTTCACCTGGTTGTATTGCTTGGATCTTCTCATGGCCATACACCCCGTCGCCTTCCTTCAGTTTCTTCACCTTGCTGTTGATTTTCACTACCACACCGGCCATGGCGTACCGTGGCATCACAGAACTCCCGCACAACCTCATAACTCGCTGCATCATCCAGCCCCAAGCCCCTCCATGGTGTGCTGCCCCCGGCCACCCAACCCACCACACCGCACCGTCGATGGCCCCAACTTCCACCATGTGCCGCCAGGAGGGCCCCAGCTCCTAGTCCGACCTCCTGCGGGCTGCGGGTAACCCTGCCCGACTCATTTTGTGAGCCCGCTGTCCACATGCATGTACTCCAGCGTCGCCGGCCCTGTCCCAGTGTAATGTACTTCGGCGCCGCGCCACGCGCCAGGACCCGTCCTCGTCTCTCCCCACCGCCATATAGCTCAACCAACGTGGCCTCCACCAATGACCTCGACCCAGCGCTGCCGCGGTTCGTCCCTGCCCCGTCTCCGGTGGCCCTCCCCGTGTGCGCCCAGCGTTTCCTATCGACCTCGGCCTCTGTGGCATCCTCTGCTCCGACATGGTCCACCTTTGGTTCGCGTGCGATGCCAGGCAGTTTCTTCCGCTGCCAAGCTCGACATCAGGCCATCGCCAAACTCCGCTCGACATCCTCCCGTGACAAGCGCGAGCCCGCGACCCTCCTACTCCTGAACGACGCCTTGGGCCTCTACATGAGCTTCACGTCGCCTTCCAGTCTGCGTGCGCACATGTAGTAGGTATTAGCCTAGCTATTCCCAATCCATCGGCAGCTTGGGTGCTTGCCTAGTCCGTGTGTGCCTACTCGCCGTGTTTCATGCTGTCCCGCTGGTGCTAGTCTTCCGTCTCTGCTTGCGCTATGCTACTCCTCCAGGACACACGAGCGGAACCGCTAGTGCCGCCATATACGTTAGCCGAAAGTAGTCGATTGCAAATCAGTCTGACCTTGTAAACGCTTGCTCGCAATATCAACCGGAAACAATCTCACGATTGATGGGACGGTAGACGCTAAACGGAATCTGGATCGAACGAGACCGAGAACGATTTGGCTAGCCAGGACATACAAACTATGACCGATTGACATAAAAACTGCACGACGTACGTACCAACGGATCCAAATTTAATAGTAAAGATTGTTAGAGAAGAACATTGGGCCGCCAACTAAAGCCATGAATCATGGTGGAAGTTTCAGTTTGGACATTAATTCTCAATCTTTTATGAGAATATTATCTGTTGTTGAATGCTTATGCATTAAAGAGGAGTACATTATCTGCTTTCTATGTTGTCCCGGTATAGATATCCTAAGTTGAGATTTATCAAAAATGAGAAATGAAATGCGATCTATCTCCTTGGACCTTTGTACAGGCGACATAGAGGTACCCCTTTGTGACACTTGGTTGAAACATATGTTATGCAATGATAATCCATATAAAGTGATACGTCTCAAACGTATCTATAATTTCTTATGTTCCATGCTACTTTTATGATGATACTTACATGTTTTATACACATTATATGTTATTATTATGCATTTTCCGGCACTAACCTATTGACGAGATGCCGAAGAGCCAGTTGTTGTTTTCTGCTGTTTTTGGTTTCAGAAATCCTACAAAGGAAATATTCTCGGAATTGGACGAAATCAACGCCCAGGGTCTTATTTTTCCACGAAGCTTCCAGAAGACCGAAAGGGAAACGAAGTGGGGCGACGGGGCGCCGCCACACTAGGGCCGCGCGGCCTAAGGGGGGCTCGCGCCGCCCTAGCGTGTGGGGCCCCTGTCAGCCCTCCGACTCCGCCCTTCCGCCTACTTAAAGCCTTCGTCGCAAATACCCCAGTACCGAGAGCCACGATACGGAAAACCTTGCAGAGACGCCGCCGCCGCCAATCCCATCTCGGGGGATTCAGGAGATCGCCTCCGGCACCCTGCCGGAGAGGGGAATCATCTCCCGGAGGGCTCTTCATCGCCATGATCGCCTCCGGATCGATGTGTGAGTAGTTCACCCCTGGACTATGGGTCCATAGCAGTAGCTAGATGGTTGTCTTCTCCTCATTGTGCTATCATGTTAGATCTTGTGAGCTGCCTATCATGATCAAGATCATCTATTTTTAATGCTACATGTTGTGTTTGTTGGGATCCGATGAATATTGAATACTATGTCAGGTTGATTATCAATCTATCATATATGTTGTTTATGTTCTTGCATGCTCTCCGTTGCTAGTAGAGGCTCTGGCCAAGTTGATACTTGTGACTCCAAGAGGGAGTATTTATGCTCGATAGTGGGTTCATGCCTCCATTGAATCTGGGAAAGTGACAGAAAGTCTAAGGTTGTGGATGTGCTGTTGCCACTAGGGATAAAACATCGATGCTTTGTCTAAGGTTATTTGTGTTGATTACATTACGCACCATACTTAATGCAATTGTCTGTTGTTTGCAACTTAATACTGGAAGGGGTTCGGATGATAACCTGAAGGTGGACTTTTTAGGCATAGATGCATGCTGGATAGCGGTCTATGTACTTTGTCGTAATGCCCTGATTAAATCTCATAGTACTCATCATGATATATGTATGTGCATTGTTATGCCTTCTTTATTTGTCAATTGCCCAACTGTAATTTGTTCACCCAACATGCTATTTATCTTATGGGAGAGACACCACTAGTGAATAGTGGACCCCGGTCCATTCTTTACATCTGAAATACAATCTACTACAATACTTGTTCTTTACTGTTCTTCGCAAATAAACATCATCATCCACACTATACATCTAATCCTTTGTTTACAGCAAGCCGGTTAGATTGACAACCTCATTGTTACGTTGGGGCAAAGTACTTTGGTTGTGTTGTGCAGGTTCCACGTTGGCGCCGGAATCCCTGGTGTTGCGCCGCACTACACTCTGTCACCAACAACCTTCATGTGTTCCTTGACTCCTACTGGTTCGATAACCTTGGTTTCATACTGAGGGAAAACTCGGTGTTGTACGCATCACACCTTCCTCTTGGGGTTCCCAACGGACGTGTGTTAACTACTACCACGCCAACAGCATAAATCCAAGCTAATTAGGACAAGGTGCGGGCACTATTGGTATTCTATGCATGAGGCTTGCAACTTATAGGATGTCTTATGCATAAGACATATGAATTATTCCTACCGTTGACAAAATTGTTTCTATGTTTTCAAAATAAAAGCTCTAGCACAAAAGTAGTAATCCATGCTTCCCTCTGCGAATGGCCATTCTTTTACTTTATGTTGAGTCAGTTTACCTACTTCTTTCTATCTTAGAAGCAAACACTTGTGTCAACTGTGTGCATTGATTCTTACATGTTTACCTATTGCACTTGTTATATTGCTTTATGATGACAACTATCCATGAGATATACATGTTACAAGTTGAAAGCAACTGCTGAAACTTATATCATCCTTTGTGTTGCTTCAAAACCTTCTACTAAGAATCTATTGCTTTATGAGTTAACTCTTATGCAAGACTTATTGATGCTTGTCTTGAAAGTACTATTCATGAAAAGTCTTTGCTATATGATCAGTTGTTTAGTCATTATCTTTACCATTGCTTTGAATCACTTCATTCATCTCATATGCTTTACAATAGTATTGATGAAGATCATGTTGGTAGCATGTCACTTAAGAAATTATCCTTGTTATCGTTTACCTACTCGAGGGCGAGTAGGAACTAAGCTTGGGGATGCTTGATACGTCTCCAACGTATCTATAATTTCTTATGTTCCATGCTAGTTTTATGACAGTACCTACATGTTTTATTCATACTTTATATCGTTTTTATGCATTTTCCGGCACTAACCTATTAACGAGATGCCGAAGCGCCAGTTCCTGTTTTCTGCTGTTTTTGGTTTCAGAAATCTTACACAGGAAATATTCTCGGAATTGGACGAAATTAATGCCCACGATCTTATATTTCACGGAAGCTTCCAGAGAGCCATAGAGGGACCAGAGGGGAGCCCTGGGGGCCCCACCCCACATGGCGGCGCGGCCAAGGGGGGGGGGCAGCCTATGGGGGGGCCACCCCCTGGCTCCTCTGAGGCTGCCCTTCCGCCTATATATTCTCTCCGCCTCGAAAACCCTAAAACAAGAAGCCACGATACGAGAAAACTTACGCAGCCGCCGCCATCACGAAGCCAAGATTCGGGGGACATAAGTCTCTGTTCCGGCACGCCGCCGGGACGGGGAATTGCCCCCGGAAGGCATCTCCATCGACACCACCGCCATCTCCATCGCTGCTGCTGTCTCCTATGATGAGGAGGGAGTAGTTCTCCCCCGAGGCTAAGGGCTGTACCGGTAGCTATGTGGTTCATCTCTCTCTCCCATGTGATCTTTATGTGATCATGAGCTTTGTATCACTATTAATCTATGTGCTACTCTAGTGATGTTATTAAAGTAGTCTATTCCTCCTTCATGATGTAAAGGTGACGGTGTGTCCATCATGTAGTACTTGGCGTAGGTTATGATTGTAATCTCTTGTAGATTATGGAGTTAACTATTACTATGATAGTATTGATGTGATCTATTCCCCCTTTCATAGCTTATTGGTGACGGTGTGTATGCTATGTTAGTACTCGGTCTAAATTGCAACGGTCTATTATGCTCTAGAGGTTACTTAAATATGAATTCCGAATGTTGTGTAGCTTGTTAACTCCGGCTTGAGGGAGCTCTTGTAGCCCTACACAATGAATGGTGTTTGTTATCAAACAAGAGAGTGTATGTAGCACAAGTGAGGAGAAGTTATTTATTTGTTATGTGATCAACGTTGAGAGTGTCCACTAGTGAAAGTATGATCCCTAGGCCTTGTTTCCAAATACCGCAAACATCGCTTGTTTCATCGTTTCTATCGCATCTTTACTTCCTGCAATATTACCACCATCTATATCACTTGCATCTCACTATCTCTTCGCCGAACTAGTGCACCTATACATCTGACAAGTGTGTTGAGTGTGTTGGGGACACAAGAGACTTCTTGTATCGTAATTGCAGGGTTGCTTGAGAGGGATATCTTTGTCCTCTACCGCCCTGAGTTCGATAAAACTTGGGTGATTCACTTAAGGAAAACTTGCTGATGTTCTACAAACCTCTGCTCTTGGAGGCCCAACACTGTGTACAGGAATAGAAGCGTGCGTAGACATCACCCTCTGCGTTGGGAGCGGCATCGGCTCCGGAAGATCCGCCCCTGAGGCGTTTTGAAGGACGAGGAGCGTAATTCTCCACGTCCTCTTCCTCCCCCCTCGTCATCCTCCGGAGTTTCATCCGCCATGCTGGAGTCTGTGGTGGCGATGCAGAAGATCTCCCTGAAATCCTCCTCCGCCAATGTGTTGAGCTAGAGAAGAGGTATCAAATATTAGAATATATAACAAGTTAAATCGGTACAAACTCAAACATCGATGACAAAGTGCAACTCATCGGAGGGCAGCTTCCGTTAATGCATATGTCTCTGGAGATTTTCGGGACGACCTGCCCCTGAGTCACCTTCACTAGTGTTCGGATCCTCTTGTTCTGAGAATCCGCTAGGAGGTTGTCTTTCTTGACTCGTGGTGAACCATCCACGCCGGTGTAGGCGCAGATGAGGTGCTTGTGGAATTGCAGGGGCTGGATCCGACGGGTGGACCAGCTCAGGGTCAGATCGACTCCGGTCAGTCCATTGTGCACCAGCTTTGATATCCTCCGGGCCATCTTTTCCAGCTCCGGATGTTGGACGAGATTCAGAATGTTGCTCTAGGAGTATTTTTCCACCGGAGGGCCGTTGACAAAGACTGGGAGGTTGCTGGGATGATCCGGAGCGACCTCTTTCTTGATATAGAACCATCCGGTGTTCCATTACCGGACGTACTCGTGGGAGGAGATTGGCGGAAATATCCTTTTTTGGAGGAGCATGAAGGTCATGCTGCCGTAGTTCTTCATGTTCTTCTGCTGCGTCTCCTTCTTCACACGGTAGACGAATTGAAGAAGTCGGACATCCGGACGAACTCCAAGGTGCCCTTCGCAAAGGGTGACGAAGTTGGAGAGGATGAGGTAGGCGTTGGGGCAAATGTTATGAGGTTGCATCCCATAAGTGTTCAGGACCTCCAAGAAGAAGTCCGAGGGTAGAAGCGAAATGCCTCGCTCCAACCAGTCCTTGGTGAAGACGCGCTCGTTGACCTCCGGAGCCGGAGTGGAGCTATCTTTGGTGAATCTGTATGAACTCGGAACAATGAAACCCTCTTCTTGGAGGGACTTCAGCTCAAAGTGTGTTAAATTACAGGACCACTATTGCTCCTTCTCTCCTTCCCTATTCCTGGCCTTGGACGCTCTTTTCATCTCCATATCCTTGACCTTGTCCACCATGCGAGCTTGTCCTTCTAACTCTTCACGCAGATCCGCTTCAGTCGGAATTTTTCCGAGTGGATTGCTGGAAGATGTGGAATAAGGTTGACCTAAGCAGGGTCGGAAAGGTGTGGTGGCAGAAATGCTAAAGATGCGATATTTAAAGAATCCGGTTGAATGGGGGAACGAATATCTGGAGTATTTTCAATTGAATGCGTAGAGTTTAAAGCTATTCGGATGTCGCTACTATCTCCGTTTCAATTCTGGCGAACTTACCAGCCATGGCATGGCGGTTCCCCGTTGTCACCGGTGGTGGTTAAAAGCTTGAAGGGGAAGAGAAGATGCTCCACGCAACCAAAAATCGGCGGTGGAAAAAGTTTCCCGTTTGATGGCGAACAACTCGGGTTCGGGACGACCTTGGAGCGGCGGCATTTGAAGATTTCCGGGAGCAAGCTCGTCGGCGATTAGATGTACTGGGCGACGTGAGCACAAGGAAGAAGAAGAAGCTGGGGAGCGGTGAGAAGAATGGAAGTGACCGCTGTCCTTGGGCTACTTATAGACCCAACATTGAGATGCATGCGATGGATCCTACGGTGGGAGCCAAACGGTCGCACCGTTGGATTTCCGCCATGTATCCTAGGGCAAAAGCGGTGAAATTGTAGCGAGTGTGAACTAACTTCGCAATTTGGAATTGCCTGGGAAGATTTGCCCTGCCGAAAATTTCGCGCGGGAAAAGAGGAAGTTGTGCGCGGTTTGGGGCGCAAAATCCACACAGTTACCGTTATTACATAACAATATTGAAATATTTCCAGTTACTATGAAGTCGAAAATGATAAAGTTTTGGAAGATCTTCGAGATTCTCTCCGGATCAGAGCGAGGCAGAAGCTAGACGGAGGAATGCTAAATCTCGAAGAACTTCGGGGGCTACTGTTGTGGGTATACTTCATGGGCTAACGACATGGTCTAGATCCGGCAAGCCCGGGTGGCCCACGGATGGTGGTAGTGGCTTATGGCCCGCCGGCGGCCCAGTTGCTATTGATTGAAGATGGATGGAGTCCATCCCAGGAATATGAGCTGGATCCTAACCGACCTACGCTAGAAGTCGGATCCATGGAAGCCCATGAAGTGTTCGGATCCATGACGAAAAATTAGGAAGTAGGTGGATCCTTGACGTGCATGACAAAGTATATTCTGTAGTTAGGCATCTTGTATTCTCTGTAGAACTCTCCATGTAAACCCTAGATCCTGGCACCTTTATAAGCCGAAACATGGGAGCCCTTAGGGAAAGACAACAACAAATCATTGTAAAAAGGCGAAAGAGCCCAAACAAGCAGCAGTAGGCTCTGCCTCCGAGCAGCGTGTTTCGAAGTTGGGTAAGTCACATACTCGTGTCCCGATGACTATTCGCCCAATGGCCCCCTCTTCTTCCCCGTCCATGAGGATCCCTCATCTGTGATATTGCCGAGTAGGCAACGACACATACATACAAGGAGCCTTGCCACACACCTATATATGTAAAAGACAATATCGATATTCCTAATCACCGTACCTACGGTAGTTGTGACCCCGCAACTCCTCGAGAGCACTTTACCCTTATTGATTTCTATTTACTTAACTATCAATCGCACAATCTTGTTTTCATTAATCTTTTTCTTTACTTTATTTGGAAATTCTAAAAACAACCATTATTTCTTTTCTTTGGATTTAAAAATAACTTGCATGTATATTTAAGTGAAGGTGATTAACCTTTAGCATCCAAGCTCCCTGTGAATTCAATACTCTTCCTTTTGAAAACTAGTTACAAATGATTTATGAATTTGTAGTCCATCATTGCTTGCCCTCACTTATGTGGTCCGTGACGAGTTCCAAAAGGCTCTATCGGAGATCTCCGTTGGGCACATGATGCCGTTAGATTGCTGGATCGGATGAGATTCGGCCGTTAGCACCCTTTTTTGGCCGTAAGGTTTTAGGAGGCCGAGGCGAGAAGCGTTGTTGTTTGTTGCCATCATGTGACATTTCTTTCGAGTCCCATGGTGAAGTAAGTGGCGGAGTATGTCACGACGGCTGATGTTCTGAGGCCTAGTAATAGTGGATCGAGTCTTCGGAGCGTTGATGAAATTTCTTGGTGATTTGTGACTCATAGCAGCGGCATCGACAAGTGGGGGCAGCAACATAGGAGGAGTGCAAAGTCCTATCTTTTAGGATAAAAATTTCCTAGCCTTAACCGGTTGTGCCTGACAATGACCTTGTTGAAGGCATTATTTTCAGACCACGGACTTTCTTCAGGGTGAAAACGTAAGATCAATGATTGGGAGACGATGACGCTTGAGCATTATTTCCTTCTTGGAGATGTCGCTTTTGGAGAAATTGGACCTCGGGTGTTATCTTGCTGGAGAATGTGTTCTAGATACAAGGAATAGAACACTGTAGCGGTTCGTTTTTCATCTCCTTTTTATTGTATTTTTTTGGGTTTGTGCATCTGTAATATCTTTACGGCATTACGTTGTTATAGTGGCTAGGTGTAATTAGTATTTCCGTGATATTTATTTCCTTTTTCAAAAAATAAATATGTTACTCCTACTATTACTAATATGAGTAGTAGATGGGACTGTTGGTTCTTTCAAGTAAAATAATTGCACATATTTTTTTATCAACAAGTGTTGTACGAGATAGTAGGAAACAGTAAGATTCTGAACCAACAGACATGGTGATACTCCGCGGCTATCAACAAGTGCTCTGTGTTTTATATTGACTTGGACATCGGTGAAGTCTTATTTCCATGGAAAGAGACGAAGTTTTGTTTGTCCCAAGTAGAACAGTAATACTTGAAATGACAGGTCTTGAAGACTAATAGCAAATATTTGACATGTTGAACCACCACCATTAGCTGGGCAGCATCCATCGATCACCAAATTGTTAGCCGATACAGGAACTTGCTCTGGCCTCTAGTGGGGGAAGGTATCCAGTGAAATAGACCAATATGTGGACCAGGTTTGTCCATTTGTTGTGGATCTTTAAATGGGAAATGGAAGCATCACATGAAATAAAATATTGGCACAATTTACAAAGTGAACCTCATAGCATCGGTGAATTTCACAAAAATACTTTCCAATCCCACCATATCTTGTATCGTCGTACGATATATATGAAAGTATCCATTGCTAACCCATCCATGGAGGCCGGCGAGGCTGCGTGGTGTTAGGGCTTGCGCTCGCCAGTGGTGACAGACATTTCGATCTAGACAACAAGGCTAGCTAGAGGCACGACCACCTCGTTGTGGTGCCTTGCACCCGCAAAGCTATGATGATGCTCTCCTTCTGCCACGGTGTTGTGCTCTCCACTTGGAGGAAAATTGGGTAAGTTCGGAAAGATGAGGGTATTTGGAGGGAGAATGATGAAAAATTCACTGTCGTAGACAGAGTCTAGACGTACACATCACATGAGCGAAGGGAGAGATACGACCGGTTCAGTGGAGACAATCACGACCAGTTTGGTCGACGCCAATTCATTCGATTCAGCAATACAGCAAGATTTATTGTGCAAATGTGTCACCGACCCTTCTTCTAACTAGATCATGTATTTTTATTTTCATCCAAAGGCCCACATATTATGGGTGCAGCTGGTGCATGAACTCAGGTGTTTCACAAGATCGGATGAAGCCTGGTGATCAGGGGCATACGTGAGCACCCCTTCTCTGCTCGACATGTGTCTAACGATGGTAGCACTGTACACGCATCGACGCGGTCCAGTGCGTCGAGTGGAAGGGCGGAGAGACGCGGGGAAGGTGCACGGCGACGCGCTTGGCCGAGGAGACACTGGCGCGACCTCAGATGCGCGAGGTGGAGGCCAGCAAGGTGGAGGTGGAGGCCGGTGAGGTAGTGGCCGTTAGTGAGTCGCCGTTAGTGGCCGTTAGTGAGTAGCAGAATCCAACGGTGGTGGACCAAATTCAATGGTGATAACGGGGTGCTCACGTATCCCCCTGATCACCAAATCCACTCTCTTCACAAGATACATTCACTTTTAGTGGTTGTGTGGTTGTACTCCCAGTTTGCCATGGTGGCAGGCAGATATGGAATAGTCTAGCTCTATCTATTCAGATAGTCCTACCAAACCTGACAAGGGCCGAACAGACCCCTAGAGTGTGTGACCAAACCCAAGCAGAACCGGATATGGCCAAATCAAGTCCAGGCAAACCTGTCCGAACATGACACGTCTGAGAGAAGTCCGACGACTCTACGACCTAGTTTTGACACCATCCTTTGGACGGTTTGGCGACACAATCCCTCCTAGGCTGGACTGTTTAACAAACATATAAGACTGCTCATAGTGGGAGTAATTTAGCTAGTAACATCACACAACCCAAGGCATTTTGGTGACATGGCATGGCAATGAATGAAGAAAGAGAGTGAGGTGGTAACTAGCTATGTTACCATAACATCACACACCCCAAAACAAGTTGAGTCTACACCATAGTAAATGATACAATGCATGACACCTCATATAAGTTACTACCCACTATGGCGATAGTAACTTGGACTAGTAACATATGCCATGTTACTAGTCTAAGTTACTCCCCACTATGACTAGCCTAAGACCATGGATTCACTTGTCGAGTTGGAGTTAGGATTTTGGATTGAGATCCAAGTTTTGCTGTATCCACCAATCCAGTTGCAACGATGCGAGGGAGGGAGGGAGGGATTGAGCTTCGGTGACTTTATCAGGGTGACTTTGCCCTGACTTTGAGCGACTGACATGTGGCCCCTTCATTATTTAGGTCCCACTTGACCCCATTTGTAAGTGACTCAAAGTCACTGACTTTGGGAGGTGGCAAAGTCACCGAAGCACTGTCCGGGAGGGAGAGGCCTCTAGTGAGAGTGGCGACTGAGGTCCCCCCATCGCTAGCTAGAGGAGGGCGATGCAGGGCCACCATGATAAACCAGGAGTTGACTGTCACCATGATAGCCATAGTGCTAGTATCATAGCTAGTATCATGCAAATTGGTCCCACAAAAATGATGATGTGGCAGCTAATTAATAAGGAGAGAGGAGATTAGAGTAACATAGGTAGATACTGTATCATAGCGCATGTCACGAGAAAAGTTAATACCAAACAAATCTTGTGCACAAATTTGCATTGAGATTCTAAAAAGCAATAAATATAGCATGACTATGGTACTACTTCATGATACTAACCACTATAGAGATAATATCATACACAAGTATCATATGTATGATACTACTACATGATACTTACCACTATGACCAGCCTAAACCAGGAGTACAGCCACAAACACCCACTAGCGGCCAGAGGATATTCTGGTATCCATCGCAGTTGTTCGTGTACTGACATGTGATTGGACAAAAAAATTGGTGATTGGTGGATGCTGCCTAGCTAATGGTGGTGGTTCAAAATGTCAATCGTTTGCTGTTAGTCTTCTACAACTAGTCGTTAAAAAAACGTTCAACACACAACTTGTCATTTTTCAAAAAAGCGTTCCCGTATTTCTTTTAGACTTTTACTTGGGAGTTGGGACAATTTATTCTTTTGGACAAACAAGACTTTCACACTACATACGGAAGACTCCAACCGATGCTCAAGTCAATAAGAAATTGAGCCTCCTAGCCGTCGGTCTCCACAGATGGGTTGGCAATGAATACTTTTATCCGGATACGAATAACAAATGGGTGCAGCTGGTTCACAGATACGAATAATAATAAATGGGTGCAGCTGGTCCACCTTTTGTATATTTGACAAGTGTTTGGGCCAGAATATTTCAGGTCACACAATGAAGAAGATACAGCTCGGATCCTAGCACAGTATATAGTCTAAGTCAAATAAGACTTCACAGATGTCTAAGTCATAAGAAACAAAGCGTCTTGGAGCATATTCACGCATGCCCAAACAGCGAACCCAACAATGATTTGGGGGCCGGCAATGTTTTTAGACTCACACTGGTGTGTTCAAAATAACCGACGTGTTTTCGAGCCCAAAAAAATCGCCGACAAACCTGTGCCGGCCTCTTTGGACGAGGCTTAAATTGGGCGCACCAGTACTCCCGTCCACGTAGGATTTCGCCCCATGGGACCCTCTTGGTAGCCAAACCTGCCCATTTTCCACCCGCTCCGCCACTCCGATCCGCCTACCACCCCTCAAAATCGCCATGCCCCCCCCCCCCCGTGCGTGACCTTTGCCCGCCGGCCCAGAAACCGCCGCCGTAGACTCCGCCATTTTCCACCGCCCACAAGGTTTTCGGCGGATTACGATGAGATGATGGTGCAACTGTTCATGCAAGAGGAAGCTAATGCCAACACCGAGCATGAAAAATAGCTGCTGATGTTGACCAACCTTCTCCTCCTTCGCCAACACCTACTCGCCATCCCTCGGCGTGGCGGTTCGAGGGTTGGCAAACCACCGAACAAGGACTAGCATCAACAAGCCGGCGCAGCACTACTTGATTCCGACTACTTCACCGACAATGCAACAGATACACCCAAGGATTTTCGGCACTGATTTAGGATGCACAAGGAGCTGTTCATAAGATTGTGTTTGGCGTCAAGGAGTATGACACATCCTTCATGTGCAAGAAATATTGTACCTTCTTGTAGGGCTTCTCATCAGTTCAGAAGTGCACGACTGCTATGCGCTATCTTGCATACAGAGCTCCACCAGATGCAGTCGATGACTATTTGCTCATGGTTGCGTCGACATGCTTCGAGAGGGTTAGAGGTTTTGCAAAGAAGTAGTTGTAGTATTTGGGCCAGACTTTTTGAGGTCACCAAATGATGAAGATACAGCTTGGATCCTAGCACAAAATATTGCGAGAGGTTTTTCTAGGATGCTTAGAAGTATCGACTGCATGCATAGGGGTTGGAATAATTGCCCATTTGCTTGGCAAGGACTATACAAGGGGCATAACGGAGAATGAAATGTCATACTTGAGGTAGCGTTTGACTATGACCTCTGGATTTGGCATACTTTTTTTGGTATGGAAGGAACTCACAAAAAATTAACGTGCTGCAGCACTTCCGGTATTTGCAAGGCTATCTGAGGACATGCTCCTCTGGTCAACTTCAATATCAATAGCCACACAAAGGGATACTATGTAGCCGATGGTATCTATTCACAGTATGCTACATTTGTGAAACAATTCCAGATCCTGTTTCGGAGAAAGAATTTTATTTTAGGACATGCCATGCATGAAGTTTAACATCCCTGAACCATCTGCACCCATTTGTACTTTGTATCATAGTAGTACATTTTATTGCATGGGAAATGACCACATCTGATCGGAAACTACCCACTATAAAATTATTATACTTTGTATCATAGTAGTACATTTTATGCATGCAATTAAAGATGAGAAAGAGGATGATAGTATTACTTGTAGATATCGTATAATATTACGTAAAGCTAGAGAATTTAATATCAAATAGATCTAATACATTGTTTTGCATTGAAATTCTACAAATTAATAGATGTATCGAGAATATAATACTACAGTATATACTCGATTTACAAAAAGTGAACGGGTACCATCGTCTGGTTGAAGTTGTGAATCGTGGTTTGGACGTCGTGTTGTTTCAGACCGACGGTTACGTGTTTATATGTGTGAGGAAAAACCCCTCACGTGGTGCATAGAGAAGATACATATACGGTGGTGTACTACATCATACGTATACGTATTAGGATACAACTCTAATACCCCCCTTAATCTAGACCTGGAAGAGGTTTAGATTACGCTTAAACTCATCAAGTTTCTTGGAGCAAAGAGTTTTAGTAAAACCATCTGCAATCTGATCCTTACTTGAGATGAACCTGACACGAAGCTGCTTAGAAGAAACTCGTTCTCGAACAAAGAAAAAATCAATCTCAATATGCTTAGCACGAGCATGAAAAACTGGATTAGCAGACAGATACGTAGCACCAAGATTATCACACCATAGACATGGCTTTTCTTTGAGCGTCACACCAAGTTCCCTAACAAGAGCTTCAACCCAAATAAGCTCAGCAGTGGCATTGGCAAGCGCTTTGTATTCTGCCTCAGTACTGGAACGAGACACAATAGGTTGTTTTCGGGCACTGCAGGATATAAGATTGGGACCAAAAAATATAGCAAAATCACCAGTAGAACGTCTGTCATCTAAATCTCCTGCCCAATCAGCATCAGAGTAGGCACTCGGAAGAGTGGAAGAAGATCTCTGAAAAGTGAGACCAACTGGACTAGTGCCATGAATATACCGCAAAATCCTTTTAACAGCTGTCCAATGTGCAGTCGTGGTGGCATGAAGATACTGGCATACCTTATTAACAAAGAAAGCAAGATCAGGGCGTGTAATTGTCAAATACTGAAGAGCACCAACAATGCTCCTGTAAAGAGTAATATCCTCTGATCCAAGAGAAGAGCCTTCTGTCAAGGATAGCGTATCAGTAGTAGAAAGAGGTGTAGGACACGAGGTACATGAACTCATGCCAACACGAGCCAGCAAGTCTGTAGCATATTTTTCTTGAGTTAATAGCAAACCATTGGACTGTTTGTGAACCTCAAGACCTAAAAAATAATGAAGATCTCCAAGGTCCTTGAGAGCAAACTCTGAACTCAAATTATGAAGAAGTGCTGAGATAACCTTGTCAAAAGAACTTGTAACTATGATGTCATCCACATAAATAAGGATATATATAGTGATACCTGGCTTGTCAAACAGGAACAGAGATGTATCAGCCTTGAACAGAATAAAACCAAGAGTGTGAAGTTTTGAACTCAAGCGAGAATACCAAGCTCGAGGAGCCTACTTCAAACCATATAATGCTTTGTCAAGTTTGCAGACATAATTGGGCGTAGCGGAAGACTTGAAACCAGGTGGTTGTTTCATATAAACCTCCTCTTCCAGAACACCATGAAGAAACGTGTTCTTTACATCTAGCTATCGTAAACTCCACCCTCGAGAAACTGAGATGGATAAAAACAAGTCTAATAGTGGCAACCTTCACCACTGGACTAAAAGTATCTTCATAGTCTATGCCATATCGTTTCTTGGAACCATTGGCAATGAGACGAGCTTTGTACCTGTCGATAGTGCCATCAGCATTTTTCTTGATACGATAAACCCATTTGCAATCAATAACATTTTTGTTGGAATTTGGAGGAATAAGGTGCCATGTGTTGTTGAGCATTAGAGCATCATATTCCTCTTGCATAGCGTGTTTCCAATTTGTATCAACTAGACCATCAGCAGTATTTTTAGGTTCACCTGTAGATGTGAAAAAGCATATTGAACAGTGACATATGTATACGTTTTCGGTTGGCGGATACCTTTTTGGAGGCGTGTTTGTACTCCAGCAGCAGCAGGTGGCACAGAGTGCAGGGGCACAGAAGTTCCAGGAAGCTGCTGCACGCTGCTGTGCGCTGCTGCTGCGCATGCACGATGCTATCGCTGCTTGGCGTGGAGCTCCAGCTGGCACAGTGCGACGTGGAGCTGCTGCTGTCGCTGCCTAACGCAGAGGACGTGGTCCGTCGGGACAGCGGGGACCCGGGCGCGCTCGACGATGTGCCAGACGGGGTCCCGGGCGCGGGAGATTCTCCAGACAGGGACGGCAGGGAGCCAGCCGGGGACATGTCGCCCGCGGTATGGAGCGGCAGCAGCTCCCTGGCAGGCGAGGCGGGGTCCGCCTAAGACGTGGTGCGTCCGCGCGCATGTAGGAGAAGCTTCGTCTCCAGCAGCTGCAGACGCAGATCCCAGTGCAGATTCTGGAGCAGAATTAGCCTCATAGTTTGTGATGTCCCTTGTTGTCCTGTTCTGCCGTTTGTGATGTCCCTTGTTGTCCTGTTCTGCCCAGATATTTCATCATTTTATGTGCTGTTTTGTGCATTGGCTTCCGAATTTTCCCAGATTCTTGTACTGTGCTTGGAGGCTCATCAGTAGTAACCTGAGAAGAATGCACAGGAGGACAAACTTGCAAATAGTGATCATTAGTAGGCACACCCCTATTACTAGACACCAAAGAGGAGTTGTGCGGTGGAAAAAGGAGAATTTCTTCGCGTAGACGGTGACCCGCATTTGGGTTTGGGGAAGCGAACGGAAAGATATTTTCATCAAACGCAACATCACAAGAGACATAAACACGACCAGTGGCAACATCAAGACATTTGACTCCTTTGTGGCGAGGACTATAGCCAAGAAAAACACATCGTTTAGAATAAAACGAGAATTTGTGTTTGTTGTAAGGGCGAAGATTGGGCCAACAAGTGCAACCAAAAACATGGAGAGGCTCATAGTTGGGTTTGACTTGAAGGAGTTTTTCAGAGGGAGTCTCAAAATTGAGAACTTTCGTAGGAAGCAAGTTAATAAGATAAGTGGCGGTAATAAAAGGATCATCCCAGAACTTTAGAGGCATATAAGCATTGGCAAGTAATGCAAGGCCAACTTCAACAAAATGACAGTGTTTGCATTCAGCAGAACCATTCTGTTGATGAGCATGAGGACATGATACATGATGGACAATGCCTACACGCTGAAAAAATCCATTTAACTTTTCATATTCACCACCCAAATCAGTTTGCATGGTGAGGATTTTCGACCAAATTGGCGCTTAACATATTGTTGAAAATCAAGAAACACTTGAAACACCTCAAAACACTTCTTAAGCAAATAAATCCAAGTAAATTTACTAAAATCATCGATGAAGCTTAGATAATATGCATGTTTGCCTACAAAAAGAGGAGCTGGCCCCATAAATTAGAGAATATTTGTTCCAACGACATAGTGGAAACATAGAAACAGGATATGGTAGCTGATGACTGATACGTCTCAAATGTATCTATAATTTCTTATGTTCCATGCTACTTTTATGATGATACTCATATGTTTTATACACACTTTACATCATTTGTACCGTAGCTATGTGGTTCATCTCTCTCTCCCATGTGATCTTTATGTGATCATGAGCTTTGTGATCTAGTTGAATATCATCTATGTGCTACTCTAGTGATGTTATTAAAGTAGTCTATTCCTCCTCCATGATGTAATGTTGACAAGTGTGTGCATCATGTAGTACTTGGTATAAGCTATGATTGTGATCTCTTGTAGATTATGAAGTTAACTATTACTATGATAGTATTGATGCGATCTATTCCCCCTTTCATAGCCTGATGGTGACAGTGGGCATGCTATGTTAGTACTCGGTATAATTGCAATGGTCTATCATGCACTCTAAGGTTACTTAAATATAAACACTGAATGTTGTGGAGCTTGTTAACTCCGGCTTGAGGGAGCTCTTGTAGCCCTACACAATGAATGGTGTTTGTCATCCAACAAGAGAGTGTAGAGAAAGTAGTATTTGTTTATTCAGTTATGTGATCAATGTTGAGAGTGTCCACTAGTGAAAGTATGATCCCTAGGCCTTGTTTCCGAATATCGAATCACCGTTTATTTACTATTCTACTGCATGTTTACTTGCTGCCATATTTATTTCAGATTGCTATTACCACTCATATTCATCCATATTACTTGTATTTCACTATCTCTTCGCCAAACTAGTGCACCTATACACCTGACAAGTGTATTAGGTGTGTTGGGGACACAAGAGACTTCTTGTATCGTGATTGCAGGGTTGCTTGAGAGGATATCTTTGTCCTCTACCTCCCTGAGTTCGATAAACCTTGGGTGAGTCACTTAAGGGAAGCTTGCTGCTGTTCTACAAACCTCTGCTCTTGGAGGCCCAACACTGTCTACAGGAATAGAAGCGTGAGTAGACATCAATGACTTTTGGCCTGGTGGCAAGGATCACATATGTAAGGATTTATTTTTGGCGAATGGGAAAGATTATTCTTCCTAAGAATCTGTTGAACTATAAAGGATGATGGATGGCCTAGACGACAATGCCACGTAGAGGATGAAGGCTTGATGGTGAAAAGGGCATGCTTGAAAGACGCCGAAGAAACTAGAACAAGAGGATATAAGCCACCATGACACGGACCTCTAAACAGATTTGCTTCGTTCCCTAATCCTTAATCAAGAAAAAGAATGGGTGAATCTCCATAAAGGCACTGTTGTCAAGAGCAATTTTATGAGCAGAAAGTAAACTCATGGAAGCATCAGGAACATGTAGAATATTACGAAGTTGTAAATAACTATCAGGGATGTGCAAAATAGAATGACCAATATGTGCAATATTCATACCTTGTCCACTAGCATTATGAACTTGATCACGCCCCTGGTAAGTCTCATGGATTTGTAATTTGTTGAGTTGCCCGGTGACATGATTTGTGGCGCCATTATCAATGTACCAATTGGTGTCTACACCATAGGCACCTTTAGAAGGGCCAGGTGGAGTGTCCTCATCATCATCATCATCACCATAGCACCACCAACAGACACCAGTTGAATGTCCTTCCTTCTTACATATCTGACACAGAACACCCTCCTGCCAAGGCGTAGCTACACGGTCACTCTTTTAGCCGCGCCCTTCCTTAGGTGGGCGCTGCTGTTCCTGCCTAGGTGGGCCACATGCTAGAGGGGGAGGTGGAGGGCGCTGAAATGGAGGGGGTTGGCGCAAGGTGGTGGCATGTAAGGCTGTTGATACGGGTTGGTAGGCATGAATTGCGGCTGGTATGAGGGATATGGAGTAGGCTGCTGATATTGTGGAGGCATGTAGGGTTGTGGGTAGGCTGTAGGTGGCATGTATGGTGTAGGTGGCATATATGGTGGGTGATAGGCAGGTGTGGGAGGTGAATATGGGGGCTGATAGGTAGGTTGTGGGTATGATGGCGGTGGTTGTTGTGGGCGTGGAGGCGAGACCCCATAGTTAGGAGGGCGGCGAGAAGCATCATTGATGGAGGATGTAAAACCGCCAGGAGCTTGGCCAGTGGATTGTAGCATAGCATCACGATTTTCACAGGAGAGCAGCTGAGAGCACATGTCATTGAGGGACGTAGACGGGACAGCGTTGATGGCGGCAACCAGATTGTTGAACAACCCATCAAGACCATTCAGGATATAATTCTTGAGTTCATCATCATCAACTATCTTTCCGGCGGGAGCAAGTTCAGAGGCATATCCTTTCAACTTGGTGATGTACTGTTGAGCTCTCATATCCATCTTCTTGGTGTTGGTGAGTGATACGTCTCAAACGTATCTATAATTTCTTATGTTCCATGCTAGTTTTATGAAAATATCTACATGTTTTATATGCACTTTATATCATATTATGGCATTTATTGGACTAACCTATTAACAAGATGCCACAGTGCCAGTTTCTGTTTATTATGTCTGTTTATTGCAAAAAAGGCCCAAAAACCAAAGTGCTCGGAAAAATCCAGAAAAATCACAGAAATTCTATTCCGCCAGAAGACTCACGGAGCCAGAAGGGCCAGGCCAGAGGAGGCCCAGGGCCTCCTCCCCATCAGCCGGTGCGGCCAGGAGGGGGGCCGCCACACCCTATGGTGTGGGCCCCTCGGGACTCCACCGACGCTGCCCTTTCGCCTATATAATCCCTCGCGACGCGAAAACCCTCAATCAATCAATCATACTCCAGAAAGACTCCAGGGGCACCGCCGCCATCGCGAAACTCCGTTTCGGGGATAGAAGTCTCTGTTCCGGCACGCCGCCGGGACGGGGAATTGCCCCCAGAAGTCATCTCCATCGACACCACCGCCATCTTCATCGCCGTTGCTGTTTCCCATGATGAGGAGGGAGTAGTTCTCCCCCGAGACTGAGGGCTCTACCGGTAGCTATGTGGTTCATCTCTCTCTCCCATGTGATCTTTATGTGATCATGAGCTTTGTATCACTATTAATCTATGTGATACTCTAGTGATGTTATTAAAGTAGTCTATTCCTCCTCCATGATGTAAAGGTGACAGTGTGTGCATCATGAAGTACTTGGCGTAGGTTATGATTGTAATCTCTTGTAGATTATGAAGTTAACTATTACTATGATAGTATTGATGCGATCTATTCCCCCTTTCATAGCTATTGGTGACAGTGTGTATGCTATGTTAGTACTCGACCTAAATTGCAACGGTCTATTATGCACTCTAGAGGTTACTTCAATATGAACTCCGGATGTTGTGGAGCTTGTTTACTCCGGCTTGAGGTGTGCTCTTGTAGCCCTACACAATGAATGGTGTTTGTTATCCAACAAGAGAGTGTTTGAAAGTAGCACAAGTGAAGAGAAGTTATTTATTTATGTGATCATTGTTGAGAGTGTCCACTAGTGAAAGTATGATCCCTAGGCCTTGTTTCTAAGCATTGAAACACCGTTTCCAACAAGTTCTGTTACATGTTTGCTTGCTGCCATCTTTATTTCAGATTGCAATTACTACTTACAATCATCCATATTACTTGTATTTCACTATCTCTTCGCCGAACTAGTGCACCTATACATCTGACAAGTGTATTAGGTGTGTTGGGGACACAAGAGACTTCTTGTATCTTAATTGCAGGGTTGTTTGAGAGGGATATCTTTGACCTCTACCTCCCTGAGTTCGATAAGCCTTGGGTGATTCACTTAAGGGAAACTTGCTACTGTTCTACAAACCTCTGCTCTTGGAGGCCCAACACTGTCTACAGGAATAGAAGCGTGCGTAGACATCAAGCTATTTTCTGGCGCCGTTGCCGGGGAGGTAAGGTAAAAGGTATTCACATCCTCCGACTATTAAGTTATTTCCTAGCACTGTTGCCAGTGTGTGAGTGCTCGAAGCTATTTCCTTTAGATCCTGCAATTATATCTTTTTGTTTCTTGTTTTTATTTTCACTAGTTAGGCTTAATGGAAAACAACAAAAAAATTAGAGATCTTTACGAACTTTATATTGAATTAGGACATGATGTGTTTGAAGAGAGAATTAAAAAACCCATGGAACTTTGTTTGCAAAATAGTTGTAGCAATGTTATTAGCATGTACTCTTTGAATACTATTATTGCTAATGCTATGGAAGAATTTAAGCTTGGGGAAGCTGGTTGTGATATTTTTAGTCCCCCAAGTTTTGAGAATTTTTTTTTTCTTTGATGATACTTTGCCTCCCATTTATGATTATTATAATGATAGTGGTATTTTGGTGCCACCTACTATGGAGGATAAAATTTATTATGATTATACCATGCCTGCAATTTATGATAATTACAATGATGGTTGTGATAGTTTTATTCCCACTATTACTAATAAAATTGATTATGCTTATGTGGAGAGTAATGATACTTTTATGCATGTGAATAAGAATGTTTTATGTGATAGTTATATTGATGAGTTTGTTCATGATGCTACTGAAAGTTATTATGAGAGAGGGAAACATAGTTATATGCACCTTAATAATATCAAGTTTCCCCTCTTTATGTTGAAAATCTTCAAGCTGCGCTTGTGTTGCCTTTCTATGCTTATTGCATTATGCTTACATGACTTGTTTATTTACAAGATTCCTTTTCATAGGAAGTGGGTTAGACTTAAAAGTATTTCTTATTTGCTTTTGATGCTCTCTTTTGCTTCAACTCTTATTTCTTGCGAGAGCATCATTAAAATTACTCGAGCCCATCTTAATGGCTATAAAGAAAGCACTTCTTGGGAGATAACCCATGTTTTTATTTTGCTACTGTTTTGTTGTGTCTTGGAAGTTCTTACTACTGTAGCAACCTCTCCTTATCTTTATTTTATTGCATTGTTGTGCCAACTAAAGTCTTTGATAGTAAGGTTGATACTAGATTTGGATTTCTGCGCAGAAACAGATTTCTAGCTGTCACGAATTTGAGTACAACTCTCTGTAGGAAACTCAAAAAAAATCTGCGGAAATTCATGAGTGATCCTCAGATATGTATGCAACTTTCGTTCAATTTAAGCTTCTTCATCTGAGCATGTTAAGTGCCTCAAAAAAATTTGTCTTCACGGACTGTTCAGTTTTGACAGATTCTGCCTTTTATTTCGCATTGCCTCTTTTACTGTGTTGAATGGATTTCTTTGTTCCATTAACTTCCAGTAGCTTTGAGGAATGTCTAGAAGTGTTAAGAATGATTGTTTCCTCTCTGAACATGTGAATTTTCGATTATGCACTAACCCTCTAATGAGTTTGTTTTGAGTTTGGTGTCGAGGAAATTTTCAAGGGTCAAGAGAGGAGGATGATATAATATGATCAAGAAGAGTGAAAAGTCTAAGCTTGGGGATGCCCCCGTGGTTCATCCCTGCATATTTCAAGAAGACTCAAGCATCTAAGCTTGGGGATGCCCAAGGCATCCCCTTCTTCATCGACAACTTATCATGTCACTTCTAGTGAAAGTATATTTTTATTCCGTCACATCTTATGTGCTTTACTTGGAGCGTCTGTATGTTTTTATTTTTGTTTTTGTTTGAATAAACTCGGATCCTAGCATTCTTTGTGTGGGAGAAAGACACGCTCCGCTGTTTCATATGAACACTGGTGTTCTTAGCTTTACTTTTAATGTTCATGGCGAAGGTTGAAAACTGCTTCGTTTATTGCTATTTGGTTGGAAACAGAAAATGCTCCATGTGGTAATTGGTATATTGTCTTGAATAATTTGATACTTGGCAATTGTTTTGAGTTCTCAAGTAGATAATGTTTAAGCTCTTGCATCATGTAGTTTAAACCTATTGGTGAAGAACTACCATAGAGCTTGTTGAAATTTGGATTGCATGATTGGTCTCTCTAAAGTCTAGATATTTTCTGGTAAAAGTGTTTGAACAACAAGGAGACAGTTTAGAGTCTTATAATGCTTGCAATATGTTCTTATGTAAGTTTTGATGTACCGGTTCATACTTGTGTTTGCTTCAAACAACCTTGCTAGCCAAAGCCTTGTACTGAGAGGGAATGCTTCTCGTGCATCCAAAACCTTGAGCCAAAACTTATGCCATTTGTGTCCACCATAACTACCTACTATGTGGTATTTTTCTGCCATTCCAAAGTAAATTGCTTGCGTGCTACCTTTAAAATTTCATTCCTTGTCTTTGCAATACATAGCTCATGGGAAAGTAGCCTAAAAAAGAATTGTGGTGATGAATATGTCGCTTATGTATCTTATTTCTTATAAGTTGCTTGTTGAGCGGTAACCATGTTTCTGGGGATGCCATCAACCTGTTACACCTTTGTTGAATATCATGTGAGTTGCTATGCATGTTCGTCTTGTCTGAAGTAAGGGAGATTTGCCATGAGTTAAATGGTTTGAGTATGCATATTGTTAGAGAAGAACATTGGGCCGCCAACCAAAACCATGTATCATGGTGGAAGTTTCAGCTTGGACATTAATCCTCAAATCTCTTATGAGAATATTATCTGTTGTTGAATGTGATGGCGTGTAAAGCACACGTCCGTTGGGAACCCCAAGAGGAAGGTGTGATGCGTACAGCAGCAAGTTTTCCCTCAGAAAGAAACCAAGGTTTATCGAACCAGGAGGAGCCAAGAAGCACGTCGAAGGTTGATGGCGGTGGGATGTAGTGCGGTGCAACACCAGGGATTCCGGCACCAACGTGGAACCTGCACAACACAACCAAAGTACTTTGCCCCAACGAAACAGTGAGGTTGTCAATCTCACCGGCTTGCTATAACAAAGGATTAGATGTATAGTGTGGATGATGATTGTTTGCAGAAAATAGTAGAACAAGTATTGCAGTAGATTGTATTCAATGTAAAAGAATGGACCAGGGTCCACAGTTCACTAGAGGTGTCTCTCCCATAAGATAAATAGCATGTTGGGTGAACAAATTACAGTCGGGCAATTGACAAATAGAGAGAGCATGACAATGCACATACATGATATAATGAGTATTGTGAGATTTAATTGGGCATTACGACAAAGTACATAGACCGCTATCCAGCATGCATCTATGCCTAAAAAGTCCACCTTCAGAGTTATCATCCAAACCCCTTCCAGTATTAAGTTGCAAACAACGAGACAATTGCATTAAGTATGGTGCGTAATGTAATCAATAACTACATCCTCGGACATAGCATCAATGTTTTATCCCTAGTGGCAACAAGCACATCCACAACCTTAGAACTTTCCGTCACTCGTCCCGCATTTAATGGAGGCATGAACCCACTATCGAGCATAAATACTCCCTCTTGGAGTTAAGAGTAAAAACTTGGCCGAGCCTCTACTAATAACGGAGAGCATGCAAGATCATAAACAACACATAGGTAATAGATTGATAATCAACATAACATAGTATTCTCTATCCATCGGATCCCGACAAGCACAACATATAGTATTACAGATAGATGATCTTGATCATGTTAGGCAGCTCACAAGATCGGACAATGAAGCACATGAGGAGAAGACGACCATCTAGCTACTGCTATGGACCCATAGTCCAGGGGTGAACTACTCACTCATCACTCCGGAGGCGACCATGGCGGTGAAGAGTCCTCCGGGAGATGATTCCCTCTCCGGCAGGGTGCCGGAGGCGATCTCCTGAATCCCCCGAGATGGGATTGGCGGCGGCGGCGTCTCTGGAAGGTTTTCCGTATCGTGACTCCCGGTACTGGGGGTTTCGCGACGGAGGCTTTAAGTAGGCGGAAGGGAAGGTCAAGAGGCGACGCGGGGGGCGCACACAACAGGCCGGCGCGGCCAGGGCTTGGGCCGCGCCGACCTGGTGTGTCACCACCTCGTGGCCCCACTTCGACTCTCCCTCGGTCTTCTGGAAGCTTCGTGGCAAAATAGGACCCTGGGCGTTGATTTCGTCCAATTCCGAGAATATTTCCTTACTAGGATTTCGAAACCAAAAACAGCAGTAAAACAACGAATCGGCTCTTCGGCATCTCATTAATAGGTTAGTGCCGGAAAATGCATAAATATGACATAAAGTATGCATAAAACATGTAGATATCATCAATAATGTGGCATGGAACATAAGAAATTATCGATACGTCGGAGACGTATCAGCATCCCCAAGCTTAGTTCTGCTCGTCCCGAGCAGGTAAACGATAACAAAGATAATTTCTGGAGTGACATGCCATCATAACCTTGATCATACTATTGTAAGTACATGTAATGAATGCAGCGATCAAAACAATGGTAATGACATGAGTAAACAAATGAATCATAAAGCAAAGACTTTTCATGAATAGTACTTCAAGACAAGCATCAATAAGTCTTGCATAAGAGTTAACTCATAAAGCAATAAATCAAAGTAAAGGTATTGAAGCAACACAAAGGAAGATTAAGTTTCAGCGGTTGCTTTCAACTTATAACATGTATATCTCATGGATATTGTCAATGTAAAGTAATATAACAAGTGCAATATGCAAGTATGTAGGAATCAATGCACAGTTCACACAAGTGTTTGCTTCTTGAGGTAGAGAGAAATAGGTGAACCGACTCAACATAAAAGTAAAAGAAAGGCCCTTCGCAGAGGGAAGCATTGATTGCTATATTTGTGCTAGAGCTTTGGTTTTGAAAACAAGAAACAATTTTGTCAACGGTAGTAATAAAGCATATGTATCATGTAAATTATATCTTACAAGTTGCAAGCCTCATGCATAGTATACTAATAGTGCCCGCACCTTGTCCTAATTAGCTCGGATTACCCGGATTATCGCAATACACATGTTTTAACCAAGTGTCACAAAGGGGTACCTCTATGCCGCCTGTACAAAGGTCTAAGGAGAAAGTTTGCATTGGATTTCTCGCTTTTGATTATTCTCAACTTAGACATCCATACCGGGACAACATAGACAACAGATAATGGACTCCTCTTTAATGCATAAGCATGTAGCAACAATTAATGTTCTCATATGAGATAGAGGATATATGTCCAAAACTCGAAACTTCCACCATGATTCATGGCTTTAGTTAGCGGCCCAATGTTCTTCTCTAACAATATGCATGCTCTAACCATTAAATGAGTGGTAAATCTCCCTTACTTCAGACAAGACGGACATGCATAGCAACTCACATGATATTCAACAAAGAGTAGTTGATGGCGTCCCCGGGAACATGGTTATCGCACAACAAGCAACTTAATAAGAGATAAAGTGCATAAGTACATATTCAATACCACAATAGTTTTTAAGCTATTTGTCCCATGAGCTATATATTGCAAAGGTAAAGGATAGAAATTTTAAAGGTAGCACTCAAGCAATTTACTTTGGAATGGAGGAGAAATACCATGTAGTAGGTAGGTATGGTGAACACAAATGGCATAGTGGTTGGCTCAAGCACTAGTAGGAAAACCCTTATAGGCGAAGCTTAG
>NC_061513.1:11897694-11920576 GCF_022539505.1 Lolium rigidum
CCTTGCGAAAATGTACCCAGACCATATCACCAGGCTTGAACAACATGTTTTTGCGCTTCTTGTTCATCCTTGCAGCATTGCTCTTGCCTTTCTTCTCGATCAACTCTTTAGTCTTCACATGGATCTTACGCACAAAATCTGCCCTCTTGGATTGTCGGGGGGAAGACCCCGGGTAGGGCAATGGACGCGGAGCAGCCGGCTGGCCACTGGCCGGCTCGCGGCAAAGGCCGGCTGAGGAGCAGCCGGCTGGCGCCGTGGCCGGCTGGTCCGGAAGCCGGCTGGCTCTAGATCCTAGTCGGCCTGGCTACGGCCGCCAATGCTGTAGCCGGGCCGGCTTCTACAAGCCATATCCGACCGGGGTTTGTACCTCGGACCGACTCGAGGCCGGCGAGTCTTGCACCGGAAGGAACCGGGCTGGTGATCCGGGTTCCCAAAGTCCACGCTGACTTCATCTTCCGTAAAGCGCGGGGCACTGTGGAGCAACAGTGCCACGCGCCGGACAGGCCATCATGGCTAGCGACGGTCCGTACTGGCTACAGTGGCTGACGGCGACAGGGACACCTCCTCTCCATACCGCTGACCTGGGCAGCCGGATGGGACAGGCCACTACGCCTCAACGGCTCCTGACGTCACTGCCTCGGGAAGGAGCGGAAGCCGGAGCCGGCCGAGCCGGCCGATAAACTATAGGGTCTTATATGTAAAGTGCCGGTGCCTATATAAGCCGCACCGCCCCTCTCGTGTGGGGGATCGATCATTCTCACTTCATTCCACCCTTAGCGCTGCCCGAGAGAGAGACCATCGTCTCCCTTAGCCTCCCGAGGGCAGCCGAACACAGCTCTAGGAGCACCATTGTACTCGTGTGATCATCTTATACACTCTAGCGAGGAGTAGAGGTTTTACCTCCATCGGAGGGCCTCGAACCTGGGTACGTCGCCGTGTCGCTCGTCCCCATACCCGCATCCGGATACCGCCGTGAGATCCCTCAGGAACCACCTTCGATTAGCCACCCTATGGCATATGCCGTGACGATACCACGACATGGATGCCTCCATATTAACTCTCTCATGTATGGGCAAAGGCAACAAATCAAGTGGAGTAATGGGTTTGAAACCATACACCACCTCAAAAGGACACAGCTCCGTGGTAGAATGTACCGCCCTGTTGTAAGCGAACTCCACATGCGGCAAACACTCTTCCCACTCCTTCAGGTTCTTCTTGATCATGGATCTCAACAGTTGTGACAAGGTTCGATTCACTACCTCAGTTTGACCATCAGTTTGGGGATGACAAGTAGTACTGAACAGTAGCTTTTTTCCTAGCTTTCCCCAAAGTGTCTTCCAGAAGTAGCTCATGAACTTCACATCACGATCAGAAACAATAGTCTTCGGGACTCCATGTAGTCGAACAATCTCCCTGAAAAACAGGTTAGCAATATGCGACGCATCGTCGCTCTTGTGGCAGGCAATAAAGTGGGACATCTTAGAAAATCTATCCACTACCACAAATATAGAATCATGGCCTCTCTTAGTACGCGGCAAACCCAACACAAAATCCATACTAATATCTTCCCAAGGTGTAGTAGGTGCCGGTAACGGAGTATACAAACCGTGAGGCTTCAGCTTGGACTTGGACTTGTTGCAAGTAATGCACCTCTTCACATACCCGTCCACATCCCGCCTCATCTTTGGCCAATAAAAATGATCAGCGAGCATGAGTAGCGTCTTCTCACGCCCAAAGTGACCCATCAAACCTCCAGCATGTGATTCCTGCAATAAGAGCAAACGTACAGATGATTCGGGAACACATAGTTTGTTAGCTCTAAACAAGAACCCATCGTGTATGTGATACTTTTCCCATGATTTACCCATAACACGCAAGCGGTACGGTTCAGCAAAATCATGACCAGTCGCATATAAATCACATAACACCTCTAATCCAGGAATTTTAACATCAAGATGGGTTAATAGCATAGTCTTCCTAGATAGAGCATCAACAACAATATTATCTTTTCCCTTCTTATGCTTAATAATGTATGGAAAAGACTCAATGAACTCAACCCACTTAGCAAGACGCCTATGCAAAGTAGATTGGGCTTTCAGATATTTCAAAGCTTCATGATCAGAATGTATGATAAATTCTTTTGGCCACAAATAATGTTGCCAAACCTCAAGAACTCTAATTAAGCCATACAATTCTTTATCATATATTGGATAGTTCAACTTAGCACCAGAAAGTTTCTCGTAAAAATATGCAATTGGGCGACCCTCTTGCATCAACACACCACCAATTCCAATACCACTAGCATCACATTCAATCTCAAATTGCTTATTGAAATCGGGAAGTGCAAGCAACGGTGCAGAAGTTAACAATCGTTTCAGTTCATCAAAAGCATGATCTTGGGCAACGCCCCACTCAAATGCAACACCCTTTTTAGTCAATTCATTCAAAGGTGCAGCAATAGTAGAAAAATTGGGCACAAAACGGCGATAAAACCCAACTAGACCATGAAAACTTCTTACTTGACTCACATTCATGGGAGTAGGCCAATTTTGAATAGCTTCAATTTTAGACACATCTACTTCTACTCCATGCTTAGAGACAACATAACCCAAAAATATGACATTATCTTTGCAAAATGTGCACTTCTCAAGATTACCATAGAGTTTACTAGCACGCAACACTTGCAAAACATGTCGAATATGTATAATATGATCAGATTCATTGCGGCTGTAGATTAATATATCATCAAAATACACAACCACAAACTTGCCAATAAAATCACGCAAAACATGGTTCATCAATCTCATGAAAGTGCTAGGTGCATTAGTTAAACCAAAAGGCATTACTAACCACTCATATAAACCAAATTTTGTTTTAAAGGCGGTTTTCCACTCATCCCCTTCTTTCATCCTAATTTGATGATAACCACTACGCAAATCAATTTTAGTGAAAACAGCGAGCACCACTCAATTCATCTAGCATATCCTCTAAACGGGGAATAGGATGACGATATCGAATAGTAATGTTGTTTATCGCTCTACAATCTACGCACATACGCCATGTACCATCTTTCTTAGGAACAAGAATAACAGGAACAGCACAAGGACTAAGGCTGATGCGGATATAACCTTTGTCGAGTAGCGCTTGTACTTGCTTCTGTATCTCCTTCGTCTCTTCGGGGTTCGTTCTATATGGTGCCCGATTGGGTAGCGAAGCTCCGGGAATCAAGTCGATTTGATGCTCAATACCTCGCAATGGTGGAAGTCCTGCCGGTACCTCGTCCGGAAACACGTCGCCAAATTCCTGCAAAACATTAGAAACACCAATAGGAAGAGGGGTCATGTCGTTAGAAACCAAAACCGTACCCCTGTACAAGAGCACAAGAGGCATGGCTGTAGGATCCTCACTAAATTCTCTCATGTCTTCTTTGGTGGCTAATGAGACTAAGGAATTCACTCTCTCAGTTTTCGTTAAATCACTCACAACATTACAATTCTCTCGCCTATCTATGGATGCATCCTCCAAGTTTACTTCAATGTTCTGACGAGACTCATTGACAATTTGCTGTGGTGTCATAGGCTGTAAATTAATTTTTCTTGCCCTTGAACTCCAAGTGATATGTATTAGCACGGCCATTGTGTTGCACGAACGGTCATAGAGCCAAGGCCGTCCCAATAGTAGGTGACACACTGTCATAGGAACAACATCAAAATCAATGCAATCCTTATACGGTCCAATAGCAAATTCAACACGCACCATGTGGTTTACTTTCATCTCACCATTGTCGTTCAACCACTGAATATAGTATGGATGCGGGTGCGTGTCAACACCCAGATTTTTAAGTCCAGATGCCTGTCATGCCATACATCGCAATCCCAGGAATATTGTTGTTGCGAGACATAACAGTTGAAGATCATAAGTCATCATCCATTACATACCATAGTCGTCTTACAAATAGAGATCCCATGATCTCATATTACACAAAGAGTTGATCTAGGGATCAACATTCACCAAGTTCATAGTTTCATAGCGGAAGCGTAAATAGAAGGGACTCTCTAGTCCACAGGCCAACGTCTGACGTCAGAAGGCTCCCTAGTTGTCGTGGGCGTCCTGTTGGTCGTCTTCTTCATACTGAGGTTCTGCTTCATAATCTGGCCATTTGAATAGCCAGGGACACAGCCGTGAGTACTTTAAAGTACTCGCAAACTAATACTAATGGAAATACTAATAGTTCTAGTAAGGGGGGGGGGTGCTAAGCTCTAGTTTATTTTGCATAAAGCCAGTTTTAGTTCACAAACCTTTTTGGTAAACAACTCTTTATGTACTAACTAGCTCAAGGGGGAACATTAGTGTCATTCCCACAACTCTGTTGTGATTTCCAAGTCAAAGTATCTGTTCAAGTTCAAAATCATAAGTCACCCTTCACCATTCATAGTTTTCGAAAAGTTCTGATGACGGAACAGTATGGCCTTTCCAACTGTCCATAACCGAGGACGCGGCTATTCGAATAGGTTTAACTCTGCAGAGGTTGTACACTTGTGCCACAACAATTGCAATAGCTCGTCGAGGGTAATCGGCCTCGATTTATCGTACGCAGTACGCGAACTACCAATCCTAACCTTTCATTTACATACCCTAGTATAGGTACCTCTCCCCATGAGCTTGGCCTCCCAGTGAAGACAGACAGTCAGCCTGGGAACTGCACAGGGCTTGGGCCAGACATTCACCTCATTTCGCATCATATCATCTCATTTTAGTCGTTTGTGGTAGAGGCAGCTTTCGGCATAACCCCGATGATGCTTGTTTAGAGGGAACCATACTAAGACACACAAACTTCTAGTTAAGCCCTACCCAGATTCAGGTATTGTGGGGGTACAGTAAAATTGGAATGGTATCGCATCCGAACCCAACCATCAGTGTTTTTGTAAAATTCACCAAGTTATTCACCAGTCATATTCACCTTCAAAGATCCTTCAATGGAATGCATCTTCATTCCAAGGTTTCAAAACTCCTTCAAAATCTCTCAGTAGAATGACTCGTCATTCCAAGGTTTTCGAAAGCATTTCAGTTTCCAGTTTCCCAATTGGAGTAGTCACTTTCAAATCAGCACTAGCATCTATGTATGAGGGTGCTAAGTATTTTGTTTTGCTTCTAGGCTAAGTTTGATACTCTTGTACTAATCCCATACTAACCAGGTGAATCATGAATCAAAAAGTACTTTGACAAAACAACAGTACCTAAGGCTTGGTACAGTAAAAACTGGAAAATAGGATCATAAGTATAAAATAGATAAGGCAAAGCCTTGTTCATAGTGAGCTTTGCAAGTTGCAAGATTATTATCTTGCATTGGGGTCAACTTGCAAAGGTCTAGCTTGTATTGGTGATAGCTTGCTATCTTGACTACCCTAGTAAACTTCTTTACTTTGACCAAAGTTAACTATAAAAGTAACTCCTTTAAAATCAAATCGGTAAATTTGTAAAGTAAAAACTTGGGATGGGTTCATATAAGAAGAGATAAAGAACATGGTGCCTTGCCCCAAGGGGGCTTTGTACTTTGCAAGAATATTAGCTTGCTTGCAAGAGTATAGCTTGCAAACAATATCATTGATAATAGCTTGCAATAATATCAGCTTGCAACAGGATAGTTTCTATTAGTGTAGGTTTGCATAGTATTGGCTTGCCTTGGTTGAAGTGAGGGTCCAAGTTCTCTTCTCCTTTCTTGTTGTAGAAGTCCTCCTCTTCCCGATGGCCTCCGGTACTAGCGTCTAAAATACGAATACGGGGTACACAATCATCATACCCAACTTACATACTAACTAAGCACACACAAGTTTTACACAAATTAAACTAGCATCTCCCACTACTATTAAGTGGGTGGAGGTGTTCCTCTTATTCAAGAAAAAATAATTTCCTCTCATTATCTTATTAAGATTTAATTTCTCTCATGAAAAACATATGATCTAGGTTGACCAAAATCAACCTCTTCATACTCATCATTTGAGAAAATGATTTAAATGAGGTTCCATACCTCATACGATTTAATACTAATAGGGTAATGATTTAAGGTCACCAAATACTCAATATGAGATTATATAGACCATGGTCCATAGCTCATGTTGAAATACTTGAGACCAAGATTTAAATGAGAGGGAAACCTCTCATATGATTTAACATATAGTTGTAACTAGGTTAACAACTACCATTGAGGTGATTTACAACACAACTATTTATTGGCTATTCTAATATTACTTGTATTTACACCAATTACTTTATCCACACCAGTACTACAATTTAGGGTGCATTGGTTGTGTTGCTTGAGGAAAAGTAATTTCCTCTCTTTACATGTGTAAAAGATCATTTCCATATGGTTCTTGAGAAATACTTTTCTCTCATTGAAATCTTCTTAAGATTTAATTTCTCAAACAATCATGCATGAAATCATGTTGACCCAGGTCAACCATTCATCATCATCATTTGAGAAATAGATTTAAATGAGGTAAAATACCTCACACCATTTAATAACACTACATATGATTTAGATCTCTAAGTAATTCATATAAGTGAGTTTGGCCAGAGGCCCAAACATCACATGAATTCATTTGAGACAAGATTTAAATGAAGTATAAGACTTCATATGAATTACTTAATAGTTTTGGTCAATATCAACTAGTTAAACTAGCCATATTGCACACTACTTAATCTAGGGCATGATCATGCAAAGTGACCACACCATTTTCTTGCATAAACAATTTGTGTAAGTCAAATGTGAGCTAAAGGAGTTGGAATTAACTCAATATCTATTTTGGTTGATTTTTAAGAATTATTCTAATACAGAAAAGTCCCTGTCTTGTTATTTTTGTCAGATTTATTCTACACAAGATCTTGAGGTGGGACCAGTGGCATTGAATAGATCTTTTCCTAAGCTTTCCAAAAATATAAAATTCACTAGATTTGGTTTAGCCAATTTGAAATGGTTGAATTTCAAAGTGGAGGCAGTATTACAATTATTTGGAAAAGTTTAAAAGGAGTTTGAATTAACAGGGCCGGCGGGAAAATAAACGGGCCAAAGGATTTGAAAAACGGCCGAGCAGAATTGGGCCGGCCCAGTAGCGCGTCCAGCGCGCAGCGGGCCAGCTGACAGGGGGAGGTCCACATGTCAGCGGCTCAGGCTTACCGAATCGGTACGGGACGGTGCGGACCGTAGGATTAGAGGAAGATCGTGCGGCGGTGGATCGTCGTCGTCGTCGACGCGAGGGCGGCGCTGGCACGGCGGAGGTAGGGGGTCGGAGCGGTCGTCGGAGCTCCGGTGATCGACGGCGATGTGCGCAGCGACGTTGTCGAAGACGGCGGTCCTCCTGGTAGCAGTGGCGTCTCCGGGGAGGGCTCCAATCGGCGGCGAGCTTCCGCGGCGGCGCTCGGCAGCGATGATGAAATTGAGAGGCTTCGGTGGCTAATCGAGGCGAGGAGGTGGTCGAGGAGATCGAGGGAAGTGAGGCGACGATGATGGTGTGAAGAAATCAGTGGGAGGAGGCCTCCTTTTATAGGCGCTCGAGGTGCTGTGAGGGTGCGGCGAGGTCGACCAGGGCACGGCGGTTCCGGCGGGCTAGAGGGCTGGGAAACGACGTGGCGGTGTTCAGCAAGTCCAGGCGGTTCTCCTGGTGGTGACAGCGGGGTCGGACGGTGTCGGACGGTGACGCATTGCTTCCGTGTCTGCGGCGGCGTTCACGGGATCTTGTCGTCGTCTCCAGCGGCGGCAGGCAAGGTTAGTGGTCGCGCGCGTGTCTGGCGCAGCTGAGGTGGTGCGTTGAGGCTCGACAAGCAGCGGGAGGGTCCAGGGCCTGCGTGAGGTGGCCGTGCGGCGCGTGTCCAGTGACGTCTGCGGCGGGTACGCTCGCGACGTCCTCGGCATGCCGATGCCGTTCTGGGCGCGCTTCATCCGGTGGCTGTCGTCGTTCACCTCGACACTGGAGGAGCTAGGGTGGGGTAGGGATGCATGGTGGCGGGTTTGGGCACCAGGGCCAGAAGTGGAGAGCAAGGGGAGAGGAAGGAGAAGAACATGGCCGGCATGGTGTGTGCATGGCCATGTCTTGGTCTCCCTAGGGTTCTTCTTAGGGGGGTTGTGCTGCATTGAGTGAGAGAGGGGACAAGGGGACCAGATAGGGTAGCTTAGGGCAAGTTAGGGTTAAGTAGAACACTATTTCAAATAGTGTTGTATTTATGTCATATTTGTACCTTACAATATTTGCTCAATTTTGATTGAGTTCAAAAGGTTGACCAAATTGAAAAGAGGGTGTTTGGTTTGGTTCTAAATGACCAGAGGCAAAGAGAGGTGGTGGTGGAATTTAGAAAATCAAAATATGGCAATTTTCACTAAGTGGGAGATTGTTCCACTTAATTAAAAGTGCCAACTTTGGATGAGCATAGCAATTGATCAAGAAGGATTTTGGCAAGGTGGTCTTTACAAAAAGTGTTCACCTTGATGTGCTCTTGGATGACATGCAAGGGGTTGGGAAAGTTTAGTTTGAAAAACTTTAAATAGAGGGGCTCAAAGTAGTGACCAGAATATAAATGGCAGATTTGACCATTATTGTATGTGAGCCAAATTTGAATTTGAAAACCATTTGAATTGTGTTTCTTTGATTCCAAAAGTTGTAATAAGTGTTTAGTATCATTATTCAACTCTTGGTGAAAGCCCAAATAGGTCTAGGTCAAAATTTATAAAAATGGCATAAACCACAAGTGAGGGTTTTGTGAATTTCTAACTATTTATTCTTTTATTTTTCTTGGCCTCACCCTGACAAGGGTGAACTTTATTTGATGTTAGATTAAGTGGGGACAAGGGTTCAAACCATTTGAGGCCATGGGGTGTCTAGGTCAAGGTTTGATAAAGTGGCCCTATGTGTATGTGAGGGAGAGTGGAATTTTCTCTCTATTTGATTTCCCTCTATTTGATTTGACTTTTCTTGACTCAAAAGTGATTCTTATTAGTTTAGACATATTTTCAAACCATTGAAACCATTTCAAAAGGTCTAGCTCAAAGATTTGTAAATTTGGCCCAAAACCCATAAGAGGTTATGTGTCAAATTTCATTAGACTTGTAAATTATTCCCCTTGCTTTACTGGGGCATGGGTTAGGGTAAATTTGGTGTTATATTAGGTTGGGAGATGGTTTCACCTCATTTGGGTAAGGTTCAAAGTCATAGGGCAAGAATTGGGTATTATGGCTATGTGTCATATATGCTTCTATCCATATGTGGCCTTTGATTTTTAGTTTGACTAGGCTTGACCCAATTTATGTTGTTGAGTTTTGAAATGGTATATAGGAGTGATCCAACCATTCACTACAAGTCTTAGGGTCAAGATTCTTAATTTCACCAATTTGATATTTTGCTCTCACATGCCTCTATGGCATTATTACTTTCTTCTTACAAGCTTTTGTTTCACTTTGGGTTGGGTTGGAGAAGTACTAGATAAGGGTTTGTAAGAGTTTTCCAATTCTCCAAATAAAGTAGGAAGGCCTAGGGTAAAGTTTTACACAATAGCCATAGGCATATATGCCTCTTTCTTAAATAAGATTTTTCCTTTTTATTTTATTTTTCACAGGTTGATGACAAGAGGGATGTGGTTTAGGGTTTAATAAGTTTTTGCAATGGTTCACCACCATTTATCAAAATAAGAAAAGGTAGGGTTCAAGATTTACATATTAAGGCTATAGGCCCACATACGGTTTTTCCTTTATTTTAGGTTTCTCAAAAATAGATCCAAATGTCTTTTGAAAAGGTTAGGGTTTAGGGTCCTTCTGATTTGATTTCTTTCTTCTTTAATTTTGTTTGGGTTAGTGATCTTCACTTGATCACTTTAGGGTTTTAGGGTTTATCACATAAGCATAAAAAACACTCATCAGGGCAGAAGCACAAGTAATATGGATGGGCACTAAGCATAGCAATCTAATTAAGAAAAGTTTTTGTTGGTTCTCATTTTTGGAAAAAGGAAATTCATTTTTGCTTTGTTTTGGAGAGTTGGGGTGTTACAGTGCGGTAGATACTTCAACTTCAGCTTGGTACATAACTCCTTGCTTGCTAAATTGCGGCAACTCCCGCCATCAATAATGACCTTGCAAGCCTTGTCAGGACCAACTAAAGCCTTTGTTTGGAACAAATTGCAGCGCTGAGTAGATGCACTAGGTAACACATTAAGAGCACGCTGCGACACAACAATGGTGCGAGCATCAGACGGATATGCATCTTCACCATCAGTGTCATAGTCATCATCTTTTGGAGCATTAGGATCAACATCATCTCCAGTCTCGTATTCATTGTCCTCATTGATAACCATGACTTTGCGGTTAGGACAATCTCTCTTGAAGTGACCCTTGCCACCACATGTATGACAAACCATATCACGGTTACGCGCAGTAGACACATTAGATCCACTCGTACTTGTAGCAGATTCGGACTTCTTTGTGTTAGACACATTGGAGACCGGTTTACTAGGCGGAGTAGAGTAAGGTGCGGAGTGCGTCGAAGGCGCCGACGCCGAAGATGGTGCCGTGCGGGGTGTGAAACGCCCACCTCCTGTAGCTCGACCTTTGACCTTTGCTTCGTCAGCCAACTGTGATTCAGCTTCTCTTGCATGATGTAACAATTGATTCATATTGGTGTAGCTGTAGTGACGAACAATGCCTTTGATATCATACTTCAAACCGTTGAGGAAACGCTGCATTTTCATCTCAAGAGACTCACGGACACGGCCACGCTGCATAAGCATCTCCATCTCCATGTAGTATTCATCCACAGTCTTCACACCTTGTCTCAATAGAGTCAGCTTATCATATATATTCCGCAAGTAATTTGTAGGCACAAAGCGAGAAGTCATTGCCTCCTTCATGGCACGCCATGTGCGTATAGGCTGGTCACCATCCTCGTCGCGATTACGAACAAAAGCATCCCACCAACGCAAAGCGTAGCCATCAAACTCGGAAGAAGCAAGCTTGATCTTCCGGTCTTCAGTATAATGTGGATGTAAGCTCCACAACTTCTCAATCTTGAGCTCCCAAGTGAGGTATTCTTCAACGTCAGCTCCTCCTTCAAACTTGGGTATAGAAAACTTGGGCTTACCCAAGCCATCTTCTTCATCTTGTCCACGACCATTGCGGCCAAGTGGAGCCCAACCGCGAGGACGATTACCACGTGGCGCATCACGAGCATTGTGTGCGTCATCTTGAAGCTCAGGATCTTCGTCATCTTCTTGTTGTTGTTGCGCGGTCAAATTCTCAACAGCTAAGCGCAAATCAGCAAGATTACGTTGTACATCCGTCATTTGATCTTGCATGGTAGTGACGGTCACATGAGTAGCATCCAGCTTTTGGGAAATCTCATCAATCTTTCCATTAAGCACGTCGTCCTGAGCGCGGAATTCACGTCGCATCTCATTACGAAGAGCCTCATACTCCCTCCATGTGATGATATCTGCAGCACTCTTGTTTTCCTGGTTAACAACTTTATGATCACTAGCAGACATCGTTAGTAGATTAGTGCACTAAATCAAAAATATATGGTGGTACTCTCACAACTCACTCAAAAATGATAAGAAAATGAAATCTTACCGTTCCAACGTAAATTAGTGTTGCTTACCACTTGTACTAACAACTAGTGCACGGATGTATCGAAGCGAATATCAAGGGTATAAGAACAAATCACACGACAAAGCAGGGTATATGTGGGGCTGTAGGTAGGCTACCTATTTGCACCAATAAAAAGCTCTAGCGCTGACCGTAGACAACCAATGATACTCACACAAGGCGATATAATGGGGCAATGCAACTATATGTGGGAAAGGTTGCAATGCTCAAGAGAGACGCTAGCAAAGCTCAACGAGACAGGCACAAGATTGCTCAACTACGGGTGCAGTAAAGTAAACTTAGGCCTTCACTTGATTCAACTAGCACAGCACTTTTCTTTTTGGATTTTTCTTTTTGTAGAACACACGCAGCTATGTAGCTCTTTTTGCTTCTTTTCAATTTTCTCCTTTTTTTTTGTTTTTCGACTCAACTCCGTGATAACACGGCCAACAGAAATATGCAAAGCACCGATAACCTAACGAGCAGCCTGTCGAGCGGTAAAACTAGTCTCTTCTGGGGAAGTTCCTAGTCACGTTATATCGAAAGACTGTGTCTATGGTTGGGAACAAGCACACTGTACGCTATGTGGACTCGGAGTAACAAAACTGACACAATATGATAAACTAGATGATAGAGAAAACACAAACCCTAACAATACTAGATGGAAAGAAAAAGATACGCAAAAACAACTACGACAAGCAACTAAAACTCGAAATTAGTGCAATCTAAAGCTATGGCAAACCCTAACCCTAAAATTTTTTTATGGCTTTTTCTGGATAGGAAAACACGCACAACTCAACTATGGGGTGGATTGTGGATGGCTTACCGAAGAAAACTGGAAATCTGATACCAAGATGATATGGGGTGGCCCGATCTTCTCAGTAAGCAACGGTGGTGATGATGATCACGGGATGATGGCAGCGGAGAAACACGACAATGAAGTGGATGATAACTTGTATGACGCAACGAGATCTCTCGATTGGTTCCTGTCGCCAATGCAACAGCTCTCAACCCTGCAAGATATTCGCAACTCCACACACTTGCGCACGTAGCCGCCGACCACGAAGCGGTAAGTTGCAACCGTCTAATTCCCAATGGAACAGCAGATCACACAAGACTTTTTCAGGATCTACACAATATCAAGCAATATGGTGTAGGAATTCAATAGTTTTGCTAGAGCAAACAACTAAGAACTAGGGTTTATCTTAAACGTGGTCTAAAGCAGCTAGGGGGGCGTCCTGGGCATTTATATAGGTGTCCGGGACGAGTTCTAGTCGAAAAGATACAAGAATAACCGACCCAGAATAGATCTGGTCGAGACAGACTCGGACTAGTCCGGTCTGGAATCCGGTCAACCGGGCTGTGGACCGGGCGGGCCGGTTCGTGGTCCGGTCAACCGGGCGGCAACCGGAAACTTCGCAACTTTCCGGTTGTTGCCCGGTACGATGCTTCATATCCGGTTGGCGGCCGGTTGGTGACCGGTCAACCGGGCCTGTGACCGGGCTGGCCGGTCAGGGGTCCGGTCGGACCGGGTGCTGGACCGGCCTGGACGTCGTCTTCTCCTCTCGCGCATTCCTCCCGCTCCTCCCTCGCGCGTCCATGAGATATCTTCATGTCCAGCTCCATGTCCAGCTTCTCCTCTCCTCGTGCGATGCTCGTCTCCTCTTGATACCTGATGATACATAAGTAATAGGACTTAGGCAGTATAAAGTTCTCATCAATCAAAGTATCGTTTAGAAACAAGTTCACCTGTTGTTTAAGTAGCTTCGCACGAGCTCTTGTAATTGGTCCAATCCGAACTTCATCGGACTTGAGCTTCACAGCAGGTTCATCTTCACTTATCAATGACGGAGGTAGTGGTGTAGTAGGGATGTCCTCATCAATACTATTGTAAAGTATATGAGATGAATGCAGCGATTCGAAGCAATGGTAAAGACAATGAGTAAACAATTGAACCATATAACAAAGACTTTTCATGAATAGTACTTTCAAGACAAGCATCAATAAGACTTGCATAAGAGTTACTCATAAAGCAAATAATTCAAAGTAAAGGCATTGAAGCAACACAAAGGAAGATTAAGTTTCAGCAATTGTTTCAACTTGTAACATGTATATCTCATGGATAATTGTCAACACAAAGTAATATAACAAGTGCAATAGGTGAACATGTAAGAATCAAGCATTGGATTTCTCGCTTTTGGTTATTCTCAACTTAGACATCCATACCGGGACAACATAGACAACAGATAATGGACTCCTCTTTAATGCATAAGCATTCAACAACAATTAATATTCTCATAAGAGATTGAGGATTGATTGTCCAAACTGAAACTTCCACCATGAATCATGGCTTTAGTTAGCGGCCCAATGTTCTTCTCTAACAGTATGCATACTCAAACCATTTGATCATGAAAATCGCTCTTACTTCAGATAAGACGAACATGCATAGCAACTCACATGATATTCAACAAAGGTAAAAGTTGATGGCGTCCCCAGAAACATGGTTACCGCTCAACAAGCAACTTATTAAGAAATAAGACACATAAGTACATATTCTTTACCACAATAGTTTTTAAGGCTATTTGTCCAATGAGCTATATATTGCAAAGACAAAGAATAGAAATTTTTAAGGTAGCACTCAAGTAATTTACTTTGGAATGGCAGAGAAATACCATGTGGTAGGTAGGTATGGTGGACACAAATGGCATAGTTATTGGCTCAAGGATTTGGATGCATGAGAAGAATTCCTCTCAATACAAGGCTAGGCTAGCAAGGTTGTTTGAAGCAAACTCAAGTATAAAAGGTGCAAGCAAAGCTCACATATGAACATATTGTAACTATTATAAGACTTTACATCGTCTTCCTTGTTGTTCAAACACCTTAACCAGAAAATATCTAGACTCTAGAGATCAATCATGCAAACCAAATTTTAACAAGCTCTATGTAGTTATTCATTAATGGGTACAAGGTACATGATGCAAGAGATTAAACATGATCTATATGAGCACAACAATTGCCAAGTATCACATTATTCAAGACATTAAACCATTTACCACATGCGGCATTTTCCGTTTCCAACCAAATAGCAATTAACGAAACGGTTTCAACCTTCGCCATGAACATTAAAAGTAAAGCTAAGAACACATGTGTTCATAAGCAACAGCGGAGCGTGTCTCTCTCCCACACAAGCATGATGGATCATATTTTATTCAAACAAAAACAAAAATAAAAGCACACAGACGCTCCAAGTAAAGCACATAAGATGTGACGGAATAAAAATATAGTTTCACTAGAGGAACCTGATAAGTTGTCGATGAAGAAGGGGATGTCTTGGGCATCCCCAAGCTTAGATGCTTGAGTCTTCTTAAAATATCCAGGGATGAACCACGGGGGCATCCCCAAGCTTAGACTTTTCACTCTTCTTGATCATAGTATATCATCCTCCTCTCTTGACCATTGAAAACTTCTTCCACACCAAACTCAAAACAAACTCATTAGAGGGTTAGTGCATAATCAAAAATTCACATGTTCAGAGGTGACACAATCATTGTTAACACTTCTGGACATTGCTCAAAGCTACTGGAAGGTAATGGAACAAAGAAATCCATCCAACACAGCGAAAGAGGCAATGCGAAATAAAAGGCAGAATCTGTCAAAACAGAACAGTCCGTGAAGACGAATTTTATAGAGGCACCAGACTTGCTCAGATGAAAATTCTCAAATCGAATGAAAGTTGCGTACATATCTGAGGATTATGCACATAAATTGGCAGATTTTTCTGAGTTACCTACAGAGAATCATACCCAAATTCGTGACAGCAAGAAATCTATTTCTGTGCAGTAATCCAAATCTAGTATTGACTTTACTATCAAAGACTTTACTTGGCACAAAAATGCAATAAAATAAAGATAAGGAGAGGTTGCTACAGTAGTAACAACTTCCAAGACACAAATATAAAACAAAAGTGCTGTAGTAAAATAAAGACATGGGTTATCTCCCAAGAAGTGCTTTCTTTATAGCCATTAAGATGGGCTCAGCAGATTTTAATGATGCACTCGCAAAAAATAAAATTTGGAGCAAAAGAGAGCATCAACAAGCAAATTCAAAACAAATTTAAGCCTAACATGCTTCCTATGCATAGGAATCTTGTAGATAAACAAATTCATGAAGCATAATGCAACAAGCATAGAAAGATAAAACAAGTGCAACTTCAAGATTTTCAAGCAAAGAGAGGTGTTTTAGTAACATGAAAATTTCTACAACCATATTTTCCTCTCTCATAATAATTTCCAGTGGCATCATGAGCAAACTCAACAATATAACTATCAAATGAAACATTCTTATCATGAGTCTCATGCATAAAATTATTACTCTCCACATAGGCATAGTCATTCTTATTAATTGTAGTGGGAGCAAATTCAACAAAGTAGCTATCATTATTATTCTCATCATCAAATATAGGAGGCATAGTATAATCACAATAAAATTTACTCTCCATAGTAGGTGGCACCAAAAGACCACTATCATTATAATCATCATAAATGGGAGGCATATCATAATCAACATAAACTTTCTCCTCAATGCCCGGAGGGCTAAAGAGATCATTTTCATCAAAATCAGCTTCCCCAAGCTTAGCATTTTCTATATCACTATCAACAATGGTGTTCAAAGCGTTCATACTAATATTACTACCAGCATGCAAACAAGGTTCCATAGTTTTTTTAATTTTCACATTATACCATTCATGTCTTGACTCAGGAAATAGTACAAAAAGCTCACAGATGTTTTCCAATATGCCTTACTAGTGAAAAATAAAAACAAGAAAAAAAAAGATGCAATTGCAGGATCTAAAGGAAATAGCTTCGAGCACTGACACACCGGCAACAATGCTAGGAAATAGCTTAGTAGTCGGAGGATGTGAATACCTTTTACCTTACCTCCCCGGCAACGGCGCCAGAAAAGTGCTTGATGTCTACGGGTGCTTCTATTCTTGTAGACAGTGTTGGGCCTCCAAGAGCGAGAGGTTTGTAGAACAGCGACAAGTTTCCCTTAAGTGGATCACCCAAGGTTTATCGAACTCGGGGAGGAAGAGGTCAAAGATATCCCTCTCAAGCAACCCTGCAATCACGATACAAGAAGTCTCTTGTGTCCCCAACACACCCAATACACTTGTCAGATGTATAGGTGCACTAGTTCGGCAAAGAGATAGTGAAATACAAGTAATATGGATGGATATGAGTGGTAATAACAATCTGAATAAAATATGGCAGCGAGTAAACATGCAACAGAACGAGTAAATAAACGGAGTTTCGATGCTTAGAAACAAGGCCTAGGGATCATACTTTCACTAGTGGACACTCTCAACATTGATCACATAATAAAACCACTCTACACTCTTTTGTTGGATGATGAACACCACTAATTGCGTAGGGCTACAAGAGCACCTCAATGCCGGAGTTAACAAGCTCCACAACATTCGATATTCATATTTAAATAACCTTAGAGTGCATGATAGATCATTGCAATTACACCAAGTACTAACATAGCATGCACACTGTCACCATCACACTATGAAGGAGGAATAGATCACATCAATACTATCATAGCAATAATTAACTTCATAATCTACAAGAGATTACAATCATAACCTACGCCAAGTACTACATGATGCACACACTGTCACCATTACACCGTGGAGGAGGAATAGAGTACTTTAATAATATCGCTAGAGTAACACATAGATGAATAGTGATACAAAACTCGTATGAATCTCAATCATGTAAGGCAGCTCATGAGATCATTGTATTGAAGTACATAGGAGAGAGATTAACCACATAGCTACCGGTACAGCCCTTAGCCTCGATGGAGAACTACTCCCTCCTCATGGGAGACAACAGCGTTGATGAAGATGGCGGTGGTGTCGATGGAGATGCCTTCCGGGGGCACTTCCCCGTCCCGGCGGCGTGCCGGAACAGAGACTCCTGTCCCCCAGATCTTGGCTTCGCGATGGCGGCGGCTCTGGAAGGTTTCTCGTACCATGGCTTTTCCGTATCGAGGTTTTAGGTCAGGGACCTTTAAATAGGCGAAGAGGCGGAGTCGGAGGGCTGACGAGGCGATGACACAGTAGGGGGGCGCGGCCCAGGCCCTGGCCGCGCCGCCCTATCATCTGGGCCCACTAGGGCTCCCCTCTGGTGGCTCTTGGGTGTTCTGGAAGCTTCGTGGAAAAATAGGATGCTGGGCATTGATTTCGTCCGATTCCGAGAATATTTCCTTACTAGGATTTCAGAAACCAAAAACGACAGAAAACGACAGAACGGCCCTTTGGCATCTCGTCAATAGGTTAGTTCGGAAAACGCATCAAAACGATGTAAAGTGTGTATAAAACATGTAAGTATCATCATAAAAGTAGCATGGAACATAAGAAATTATAGATACGTTTGAGACGTATCAAGAGCCTATGACCAAACGCAAGCATTTGTTCATAGCCTCGGGGGCTACTCCCATCGGGAGCGCTGTTCGCGCACCCGATAGATATAAAACTTCGAGAAAGAATGACAATATAGTGACATGAGGCATTAGAATGTTGAGCCTACAACCAAGCACAAGTCCTTGGCTGTAGCCTCGGGGGCTACTCCCATCGGGAACGCTGTTCGCGTGCCCGATGAAATTATAAAAAAAAGATATGGAGAAGCGAAAGAAAGAAAAAAGAAGTGAGTATATTTCGAGTTATACAAATAACTCTACATATACTCCCATCAGGAAGGCAATATAAGTCATCCGTTGACTCAATAAAAAGTGCTATTCCAACAGCCGAATAAGCACTCGACAATATATTCTCAGAACGCCAAAGTTGCGAACAATTTCTGAATGCCGCAAAGCTTTGCGAAGGTAAGACCCCAGATCCGTTCTGTGTGGCGTGGCGCCGTCTCTGACATCGGTTTGCTACTTTTTTCCGTATCAACAGATACGAAGAAAAATCCTAACGGACGCGTTAGGTACCCGATAAAATATGACTGGGACTCGACGGAGTGGTAAGACCTTAAGCGACACCTGTCGACGTTTACACCAGTATCCCGAGATCATGTCCAGGGACGTGATCTTGAAGTAGGTTTTTGCGGATTGCCACTAGAGCAGTTAACTAGTACCTGATCCGTCAGATGAACTAGCCCCAACTACCATTATCCCTGTACAATATAGAAATTCGTATGCAAAGATATATGTTAAATTTCAGAGTTAACGAATAAATATAAAGGTGGATATTTTCCCTGACTCTACGATTCAAGCAAAATCTCGGGGGCTACTGACATAGGCATCCCCAATGGGCCTGCCGAAGATGGTACCGGGGTTCTATCGAAGGCCCACGACCCGAAGGATAGGAAGATTCGGAAGCCCAAGATATTATTAAGGAAAGCTAGAGTTGTAATAGGAGTCATTGTTTGTAATCTTGCGAGCTGGGTGATACGTCCCAAATGTATCTATAATTTCTTATGTTCCATGCTACTTTTATGATGATACTCACATGTTTTATACACATTATATGTCATATTTATGCATTTTCCGGAACTAACCTATTGACGAGATGCCGAAGTGCTAGTTCCTGTTTTCTGCTGTTTTTGGTTTCAGAAATCCTAGTAAGGAAATATTCTCGGAATCGGACGAAATCAACGCCCAGCATCTTAGAATTCCACGAAGCTTCCAGAACACCCGAGAGCCACCAGAGGGGAGCCCTGGGGGCCCACACGTGTGGCCGGCGCGGCCAGGGGGTAGGGCGCGCCCCCCTAGTGTGTGGTCCCACCAGGACTCCACCGACCTTGCCCTTCCGCCTACTTAAAGCCTCCGTCGCGAAAACCCTGTACGGAAAAGCCACGGTACGAGAAACCTTCCAGAGCCGCCGCCATCGCGAAGCCAAGATCTGGGGGACAGAAGTCTCTGTTCCGGCACGCCGCCGGGACGGGGAAGTGCCCCCGGAAGGCATCTCCATCGACACCACCGCCATCTTCATCAACGCTGCTGTCTCCCATGAGGAGGGAGTAGTTCTCCCCCGAGGCTAAGGGCTGTACCGGTAGCTATGTGGTTAATCTCTCTCTTCCATGTACTTCAATACAATGATCTCATGAGCTGCCTTACATGATTGAGATCCATATGATGAGCTTGTAATCTAGATGTCGTTATGCTATTCAAGTGGATTTTACTTATGTGATCTCCGGAGACTCCTTGTCCCGCGTGTGTAAAGGTGACAGTGTGTGCACCGTGTGGGTCTCTTAGGCTATATTTCACAGAATACTTATTCACTGAGTTATGATTTAAGTTGGATGTCTCTATGAAATTGTGGTGTGTTAGTACCTCCTATGAATGCTCACAGTGACAGCGTGGGGTGTTTATTAGTACTTGGGAATACATCTTTAAGGTTTGCCTACATGATGAATTAGTGTTCGTTATCTTGCCAGAGAGTAATTCAGAATAGCATAGTTAAGTGCTTATTTATATTCCTTTATGATTGCAATGTTGAGAGTGTCCACTAGTGAAAGTATGATCCCTAGGCATTGTTTCCAAATACTGCAATCATCGCTTATTTACTGTTTTACTGCATCTTTACTTCCTACAATATTACTACCATCAACTGCACGTCAGAAAGCTATTTTTACGGCGCCGTTACTACTGCTCATATTCATTCATACCACTTGTATCTCACTATCTCTTCGCCGAACTAGTGCACCTATACATCTGACAAGTGTATTAGGTGTGTTGGGGACACAAGAGACTTCTTGTATCGTGATGGCAGGGTTGCTTGAGAGGGATATCTTTGTCCTCTACCTCCCTGAGTTCGATAAACCTTGGGTGATCCACTTAAGGGAAAACTTGCTGCTGTTCTACAAACCTCTGCTCTTGGAGGCCCAACACTGTCTACAGGAATAGAAGCGTGCGTAGACATCAATGGGTTAGAAACCCTCTCGGACTCTGTAAACTTGTGTATCACGAATCCCTCGGCTCCACCTCCTATATAAGGGGGAGTCGAGGGACAAAGAAATCATCAAATCATTGTCTCACAAACCCTAGTTTTTACATTGTCGAGTACTTTTCGGCTGAAACCTTCGAGATCTACTTGCCCTCTACATCCAACGAAACCCTACTCTACTATTTGTATGCATTGACAAGTTAATACCTTGACACCCGGCCTATGATGCATGGATTTCTAAGGACCAGCAGGTGGTCAGCTTTCTGGTGAACTCCCTCTCCGAGGATGTACTACCTCAGGTCTTCGACCTTCATCATGCTGTTGATGTGTGGCGTGCGCTGCATGCCTTGTACTCCACGCAGTCCACGTCTCGGGTCTCCACTCTTTGCGGTGGTCTCACTGATGTCTACGCACGCTTCTATTCCTGTAGACAGTGTTGGGCCTCCAAGAGAAGAGGTTTGTAGAACAGCAACAAGTTTCCCTTAAGTGAATCACCCAAGGTTTATCGAACTCAGGGAGGTAGAGGTCAAATATATCCCTCTAAAGCAACCCTGCAATTAAGATACAAGAAGTCTCTTGTGTCCCCAACACACCTAATACACTTGTCAGATGTATAGGTGCACTAGTTCGGCGAAGAGATAGTGAAATACAAGTAATATGGATGATTGTAAGTAGTAATTGCAATCTGAAATAAAGATGGCAGCAAGCAAACATGTAACAGAACTTGTTGGAAACGGTGTTTCAATGCTTAGAAACAAGGCCTAGGGATCATACTTTCACTAGTGGACACTCTCAACAATGATCACATAAATAAATAACTTCTCTTCACTTGTGCTACTTTCAAACACTCTCTTGTTGGATAACAAACACCATTCATTGTGTAGGGCTACAAGAGCACACCTCAAGCGGGAGTAAACAAGCTCCACAACGTCCGGAGTTCATATTAAAGTAACCTCTAGAGTGCATAATAGACCGTTGCAATTTAGGTCGAGTACTAACATAGCATACACACTTGTCACCAATAGCTATGAAAGGGGGAATAGATCGCATCAATACTATCATAGTAATAGTTAACTTCATAATCTACAAGAGATTACAATCATAACCTACGGCAAGTACTTCATGATGCACACACTGTGACCTTTACATCATGGAGGAGGAATAGACTACTTTAATAACATCACTAGAGTATCACATAGATTAATAGTGATACAAAGCTCATGATCACATAAATATCACATGGGAGAGAGAGATGAACCACATAGCTACCGGTAGAGCCCTCAGCCTCGGGGGAGAACTACTCCCTCCTCATCATGGGAGACAGCAACGGCGATGAAGATGGCGGTGGTGTTGATGGAGATGACTTCCGGGGGCAATTCCCCGTCCCGGCGTGCGGAACGAGAGACTTCTGTCCCCGAAACGGAGTTTCGCGATGGCGACGGCGCCCACGGAGTATTTCCGGAGTATGATTGATTGATTGAGGGTTTTCGCGTCGCGAGGATTATATAGGCGAAAGGGCGGTGTCGGTGGAGTCCCGAGGGGCCCACACCATAGGGTGGGGCGGCGCCCCTCTGGCCGCGCCGGCCGATGGGGAGGAGGCCACAGGCCTCCTACGGCCGGCCCTTACGGGGTCCGCGAGTCTTCTGGCGGAATAGAATTTCTATGATTTTTCTGGATTTTTTCGAGCACTTTGGTTTTTGGGCCTTTTCTGCAATAAACAGACTTAATAAACAGAAACTGGCACTGTGACATCTTGTTAATAGGTTAGTCCAATAAATGCCATAATATGATATAAAGTGCATATAAAACATGTAGATATTGTCATAAAACTAGCATGGAACATAAGAAATTATAGATACATTTGAGACGTATCAAGCATCCCCAAGCTTAGTTCCTACTCGCCCTCGAGTAGGTAAACGATAACAAGGATAATTTCTGAAGTGACATGCTACTATCATAATCTTGATCAACACTATTGTAAAGCATATGAGATGAATGAAGTGATTCAAAGCAATGGTAAAGATAATGACTAAACAACTGATCATGTAGCAAAGACTTTTTTCATGAATAGTACTTTCAAGACAAGCATCAATAAGTCGTGCATAGGAGTTAACTCATAAAGCAATAGATTCTTAGTATAAGGTTTTGAAGCAACACAAAGGAAGATATAAGTTTCAGCGGTTGCTTTCAACTTCAACATGTATATCTCATGGATAATTGTCAATACAAAGTAATATGATGAATGCAAATAAGCAAGTATGTAAGAATCAATGCACACGAGTTGACACAAGTGTTTGCTTCTAAGA
>NC_061513.1:11920676-11935693 GCF_022539505.1 Lolium rigidum
AACACGCCTCACCTAAACAGTGTGTGCATGCATTGTATCCCTTGTTTGACTGCCCTGAAATGTTACCAAGAGCGAGGCCAATCATTGATGGTTACAAATAACAACGCTCGTAGGTTAAATTCCTTTTGTTCGTGCTCATCCCACACAGGTACACCTTCGTCACGCCACAACTCTAAAAGTTCTTCAACCAATGGCCTCGGGTACACATCAATGTCGTTGCCGGGTTGCTTCGGGCCCTGGATGAGCACTCGGCATCATAATGAACTTCCGCTTCATGCACAACCAAGGAGGAAGGTTATAGATACATAGAGTCACCGGCCAGGTGCTATGGCTAGAGCTCTGCTCCCGAAAGGATTAAAGCCATCCGTACTTAGACCAAATCTTAAGTTCCTTGCGTCATCCGAAAATGACTTGAACTCTCTGTCGATTTTTCTCCACTGCGACCCGTCGGCGGGGTGTCTCAAGCATCACATCTTTCTTACGGTCCTCTTTGTGCCATCGCAACAACTTGGCATGCTCTTTGTTCCGGAACAAACGTTTCAACCGTGGTATTATAGGAGCATACCACATCACCTTCGCAGGAACCCTCTTCCCGGGGGTGGACTCACCCTCAACATCGCCGGGGTCATCTCGCCCGATCTTATACCTCAATGCACTACATACCGGGCATGCATTCAAATTCTCGTACTCCCCGCGGTAGAGGATGCGAGTCATTGATGCATGCATGTATCTTCTGCACCTCTAATCCTAGAGGGCAGACAACCTTCTTTGCTTCGTACGTGCTAGAGGGCAACACGTTCTCCCCTAGAAGCATCTTCTTTATTATTTTCAGCAACTTTTCAAATCCCTTGTCAGAAGTACCATTCTCGGCCTTCCACTGCAGCAATTCCAGCGTGGTACCCAGCTTTTTCTGACCATTTTCGCAATTTGGGTACAACGGTTTGTTGTGATCCTCTAACATTTTCTCCAACTTCAACCTCTCCTTTTCATTTCCGCAGTTCATCTTCGCATCAAGAATGGCCCGACCCAAATCGTCATCCGGGTCATCAAAAATCGGCTCATCGAAAATGAGCTCTTCTTCAGCTTCGTCTTCCCCCATTCTACTACCACCGTCTTCGGTGAATAAGGGATAGTTGTCACTATCCTCTTCTTCTTCGTTGTCTTCCAATATAACCCCTCTTTCTCCGTGCTTGGTCCAACAATTATAGCTGGGCATGAAACCATTCTCCAGCGAGGTGGACGTGAAGGGTCTTCGAGGTAGAGTAATTCTTCATATTCTTACGGGAACTACATGGACAATACATGAAACCATTCGACCGCTGTTTGCCTCAGCCACGTTGAGAAAATAATGCATGCCGGTAATGAACTCGGGATGGCACCGGTCACCGTACATCCATTGTCGACTCATCCGCATTTTATATATATCAAAAATCATTAAGTACACAACATCATGGATATATGAGTGACCAACTTAATTAATATTCAAGTTCATCACATAAAACTAATTGTTTTTTATAAAAGAAGAGGGGCTCACCGAGGTGGTACCGTGTCGGCTAGGGGACGACGCCGGCGATCGACGACGGTAAGGACGGGGATGATACTAATTAAAACCTACAAAAAATACCATAATTTCAGCTCAAATTGCATATAAAAAAATAAAATCACTAACTTAGGCATTTAATCGAACACCTTGCTTGCACTACAAAAATAGTACGAGTTAAAACTACCAAAGAACCGAGCTAAATTAGGAACAGCCGGAAGGAAGGATGATATTACTAACCCTTGAATAGATGTATGCCGTTAATCTTGTTAAAATGGTGGAGAAAAATAAAGATTATTGGAGTGTGAGAGGTGGATATTTGGAAATGTGAGAGGAGAAGTGAGAATGAGATATGCGGGGAGCTGGGCGCCGCCGCGCGCTCATATAGGCACGGACCCTTTAGTACCGGTTCCTTACACGAACCGGTACTAAAGGTGCAACCCTGGCCCCACCACCGCCCGGAAATCGAGCCCAAACCCTTTAATACCGGTCCTGTTACGAACCGGTATTAAAGGTCCATAACGAACCGGTATTGATGTCCCACGCACGGAACCGGTATTAATGCCCCCTTTAGTACCGGTTCGTAAGGGAACCGGTACTAAAGGCTTAGATGGATGAGAGGTTTTCTACTAGTGACAGTACATATCAACAATTTGATGATAGCTCCTCATCTTGTTCATGTCTTGCCATGCTTGTCTGGAATCTCTGATCAGGTTCTGACCTGACACAATGAGAGCTATACATCAATCAGTTTAAGATGCCAGAGCCGACACACTTCTTAACAAAAATATGAGAACATGGAACATGGAGCTGGCCTACTTCAATATAGATCAGACTGTACTTCAGATCCATCATTCCATTGTGTAGCCAGCTGGGGACACACGGACAGAGACAGCGCAAGCACCACCACGATGAAGTGAGCCCTAGCTCAACATAGGGCATCTCCAGCGCCGCGGCCAAAACAGCGATCCAAATAGTCCAATTAGGTACTTGGGGATTCAGATTCACTATCGGAGACTTACCAATGCCGAGTGGAAATTGGTTGAGGAAAGATTTAAGATCCGATTAAGTAGCTGGAAAGGTAAATTACTATCTCTGGAAGGAAGATTAGTACTCATAAATGCGGTACTAAGTAATATGGTACTTTATATGATATCTTTCTTCCAACTTCCCAGAGGAGTCTTAAAACGATTGGATTATTTCCGATCAAGATTTTTCTGGCAAGGGAATAGTGAGAAGCATAAATATCAACTAGATAAATGGAGTGTGCTGTGTCGGCCCAAAGATCATGGAGGACTTGGTATTCAAGACCTCCAGGTTAAGAATAGGGCACTCATCAGAAAATGGTTGTAAAAACAATGCTCCAATTAATGTTTTAGAAAACAATATATTTTTCAAAATTCATACTTCTTTTATTTAGCTATTTAAAAATGTTTATTCATTTATTTCAACAAATATTGTGCGGTCTTGAATTTTTTTAAACAAATATTATGGCATCGGGTTCAGGACTCCTGAAAAGGACTAGTCGTGGTACGGGAACCCGAAATGAGGCCCACAACATGGTCGAAAGTGGCAAGGAACCCGTCGAGGTGGATGAACTCGGAAAACCTTGGTAGAGGTAGGGATCTTGAGGAGGCCATTCGGGTTAGCCTACCTCCCAATAAGCGTATGAGCGAAAAAAGTTTACATAACTAGTAGCTATTATTAAAATTTCACAAATATTACGCGCTTTTGAATATTTCAAAAGTATTGTGGCGTCACGCTGACCTTGCCCGAATTTTACCTTTCAGGCTGGATGTCACGAGCATGATCACTCAAGCAACCGGGTCCAAACATATATATAGAATTGGCCTCCTCGAGCCTACACCGACCAGATTGTCGCTGAAACTGGATCATAGAGTTTCTATAGGATTGATGTCCTAAGGAAATATTCCAACAATGGAAGCCGTTTGATTCGTTGTATTATATTCCTTAGGAATCTTGTTGGGCTTGTTTGGTTCAAAGAAAATTCATAGAAATTTTGTGGGATTCAAATCTCAGTGGCTCCTTTGATTCTTGGATACATGATAATTTATACTAATTCACGTGTTTTTTGTGTAGCACTACAACCAAAGAACATGCAATTCAAATTTGTGTGATTTCTTTCATATAGGATTAATTCAACATGCAATAATATTCAATTCCTACATTATTTTTATTTTAACATTTTGTACACATCATGCATGCGACCCAAACAATGCATACAGGGGAGGAGTATTTCGTTGCAAAAGCAGTTGGTCACACCACAAACAAACATGCAACAATTAATCTAAATTCACGTGGTTTTCGCGCGATGCAACCAAACAATATTCGAGGAAACTAAGCATGCCATAAACATATACAATACACACCATAAATTTTGGTTGCTTTGATTATTCGCAAGATTTTTAAAGTGCGGGAATATGAAAAGTGTATGATTAGAGAGTGATGATCATTGATAACCCACAAGTATAGGGGATCGCAACAGTCTTCGAGGGAAGTAAAACCCAAATTTATTGATTCGACACAAGGGGAGGTAAAGAATACTTATAAGCCTTAACAACTGAGTTGTCAATTCAGCTGCACCTGGAAAAGCACTAGTAACGGGGGTGATGTGAAAGTAGCGATAATATGAGAGCGATAATAACGAGTAACACAGCAGCAGTAATAGTAACACAGAGGCAATGGCACCGGAAAATAGTTGATACTACTTCCAATGACATGTAGAACGAGTATATGATGATGAAAGACGGACCGGGGTTCCCAGCTATCTTCACTAGTGGTAACTCTCCAATAACAAGTGTTGGGTGAACAAATTACAGTTGGGCAATTGATAGGATTGAAATAGCATTAAGACAGAACATCAAGATCATTAATCATGTAGGCATGTTTTCCATATATAGTCATATGTGCTCGCAATGAGAAACTTGTAAAACATCTTTTGTCCTACCAGCTCGGTGGAAGCCGGGCCTCTAGGGAATCTCTCGGAAATTAAGGTACTCCTTTTAATAGAGCACCGGAGCAAAGCATTAACACTCCGTGAAAACATGTGATCCTCATATCTAAGCCTTGCCCTCCGAGTTGTCCCAATTCTGTCACTTTGGGGCCTTTGGTTCCGGACATAGACATGTGCATACAACTTGTAGATACAATCTAAGCAATAAGTATAGAGCTTAAATCTAAGATCATGCCACTCGGGCCCTAGTGACAAGCATTAAACACAACAAGATTGCAGCAACAATAACTTCATAAACTTTGTAGATAGACAATCATAATGTAACAATCCATCGGATCCCGACAAACACAACACCGATTACATCAGATGAATCTCAATCATGTAAGGCAGCTCATGAGATCATTGTATTGAAGTACATGGAGGAGAGAATACCAACTAGCTACAGCTAGAATCCGTAGTCCATGGGGGAACTACTCACGGAGCATGATGGAGGCGATGGCGTTGATGGAGATGGCTTCCGGGGGCACTTCCCTGTCCCGACAGGGTGCCGGAACAGAGACTTCTGTCCCCCGAACGGAGTTTCGCGATGGTGGCGGCGCCCCTGGAGTCTTTCTGGAGTTTCGTCAATTCGTATCGCGTTTTTAGGTCGAAGCGACTTATATAGGCGAAGTGGCGGAGTCGGAAGGGCGCCAGGGCTCCCTCCCCATAGGCCGGCGCGGCCAGGGTGGAGCCCGCGTGGCCCTGTCGTGTGGGGCGCCCCTGGCCCATCTTCGTCTCCCCTTCGGTGTTCTGGAATCTTCCGGGAAAAATAAGGTTCTGGGCATTGATTTCGTCCGATTCCGAGAATATTGCCCGAACAGCCTTTCTGGAACAAAAAAGAACAGAAAACAGGAACTGGCACTTCGGCATCTTGTTAATAGGTTAGTTCCGGAAAACGCATAAAAACATTATAAAGTGCAAGCAAAACATGTAAGTATTGTCATAAAACAAGCATGGAACATCAGAAATTATAGGTACGTTGGAGACGTATCAATCATCTCCAAATATATAGGATTGAGAAAAAACGGTATTTGGATCCAATAACGTTTAATTACGTGTGAAAACCAAAAGAAATTGTAACATACGGTTACACAATGAAGGATTTTCTGTTTTTATATAAAAATGTAGTGTGAATGAATTCTGAAAATTGCAATCCTATGAATTAAACAATCAGAAATCGTGTCAGACTAATTCCTACGATTCGAGATTCTAGTATGATTTCTTTAAAGGGGCGCAGAGGGACGTGGGTAGCAATGTCGGGTCCATGTCTTGTCCGTATTCACTATACTTACGTCATACTAGTGTTGCTCAAGAAGTCTTAGTCTGACGTACTCTGAAGCTAGATGCATCATTGTTTTCAGTCTGACACCAGAAATCCTCAGCTCGTCTCCACTCTCCAGTGCCTCCCGCTGTCCTCGTTTTTTCGGCAAAATAGACAGAAATAACCCAAAGTCAAAATAATTGGGAAAAACAAACTTTCGACATACTAGCAAGGTTGGGTTATTTTTGTCCAAATTCTCGTTTTTTTTCTCTTGGCTTCCCTACCCTTGAATCCATGTCACTTACGTTACTTGCCCATGCGCCAGGTCCCACACTTCAGTGAGCACAAGTGACGTGATGTACGTACGCAAATTCCCAACGATCTTCTTTGTCAAGAGAAGACGCATCAAGATTCAAGACCCGATCGCATTTCTTGCTTTCAGCCTGGGGTCCTCCATGTAAAAGTTAGGGATTTAGATGTAATTTCATGTTTATTTTGTGTGCTGTTATAAACTGTTGATTTTTTATGTCCATTTGAATCTTGGTCAAATCATAGGTTTGACCTAGATTTAAACAAGTTTAAAACATGAAAATGAAAAAGTAAGTCTGGATCCTTCTTAGTCACTCCAAAATGAAGCTTTTGGGAGGTTTTTGAAATTTCCATGTTTGAAATCCAAAACCACTTCTCTTCATGCTAGACTTCGTAAGACATAGTTTGGGGATAGGGGTAGAAACATGATTTGTCTGGTTTCAATATGTCTAACCCTTGTTTATCAACTTGAATGCTTACTATATGACATAAAAAAACTATGTGCTTTGATTTTTCATTTATCTTATTTTTTTTTGAATTTTATGCCCATTTGAATCTTGGTCAAATCCCAAGTTTGACTAGGATTTAAACAAGTTTAAAACATGAAAATGAAAAGGTGTAAGCCTGGATCCTTCTTAGTCACTCTAAAATGAAGCTTTCGGGAGGTTCTTGAAATTTCCATGCATGTTTGAAACCCAAAACCACTTTTCTTCATGGTTGATTCATAAGACATAGTTTACGGTTAGGGGTAGATACATGATTTTTCTTGTTTGAATATGTCTAGACCTTGTTTATCAACTTGAATGCTTACTATATGGCATAAGAAGGCTATGCGCTTTGGTTTTTCATTCTTTAGATTTTTTGTCTGAATTTTTATGCCCATTTGAATCTTGGTCAAATCCTAGGTTTGACCAAGATTTAAACAAGTTTGAAACATGAAAATGAAAAGGTAAGCATCGATCCTTCTTAGTCGCTCTAAAATGAAGCTTTTGGGAGCTTTTTGAAATTTCCATGTGAAACCAAAACCACTTCTCTTCATGCTTGACTTCATAAGACGAAGTTTAGGGTCGTTAGGGGGTAAATACATGATTTGTCTGGTTTGAATATGTCTAGACCTTGTTTATCAACTTGAATGCTAACTATATGACATAAGAGGACTATGTGCATTGATATTTCATTTTTTGATTTTTATGCCCATTTGAATCTTGGTCAAATCCTAGGTTTGAGCAAGATTTAAACAAGTTTAACATGTGAAAATGAAAAGGTAAGTCTGGATCCTTCTCTTAGTCACTCTAAAATGAAGTTTTTGGGAGGTTCTTGAATTTTCCATGTTTGAAACCCAAAACCACTTCTCTTCATGCTTGATTTCATAAGACATAGTTTAGGGTTAGGGGTATATACATGATTTTTCTGGTTTGAATATGTCTAGAACTTGTTTATCAACTTGAATGCATATACGTCTCCAACGTATCTATAATTTCTGATGTTCCATGCTAGTTTTATGACAATACCTACATGTTTTGCTCACACTTTATAATGTTTTTATGCATTTTCCGGGACTAACCTATTAACAAGATGCCGAGGTGCCAGTTCCTGTTTTCTGCTGTTTTTGGTTTCAGAAATCCTACACAGGAAATATTCTCGGAATTGGACGAAACAAAAGCCAAACCTCCTATTTTACCGAGACGGACCCAGAGAGCCAGAGAAGTGCCGGAGGGGGGCCAAGGGGGCCCCACACCATACCTGGGTGCGGGCCCCTCCCTGACCGCGCCACCAGGTGGGGAGGCCACCCCCTGGCTCCTCCGACTCCGCCCTTTCGCCTATATATTCTGTCCGTCGCGAAAACCCTAACACGATCGACGATATTCCACGAAGAGTTCCGTAGCCGCCGCCATCGCGAAGAGAGGTTTCGGGGGACAGAATCTCTGTTCTGGCACGCCGTCGGGACGGGGAAGTGCCCCCGGGAGTCTTCTCCATCGACGCCACCACCTCCATCATGCTCCGTGAGTAGTTCCCCCATGGACTACGGGTTCTAGCAGTAGCTAGTTGGTATTCTCTCTCCCATGTAGTTCAATACAATGATCTCACGAGCTGCCTTACATGATTGAGATCCATTTGATGTAATCGGTGTTGTGTTTGTTGGGATCCGATGAATTGTTACATTATGATTAGTCTATCTATAAAGTTTGTGAAGTTATTGTTGCTGCAACCTTGTTGTGTTTAATGCTTGTCACTAGTGCACGAGTGGCATGATCTTAGATTTAAGCTCTATAATTATTGCTTAGATTGTATCTACAAGTTGTTTGCACATGTCTATGTCCGGAACCCGAGGCCCCAGAGTGACAAGCAATCGGGATAACTGGAGGGGATGGCTTAGATATGAGGATCACATGTTTTCACCAAGTGTTAATGCTTTGCTCCAGTGCTCTATTAAAAGGAGTATCTTAATTACCAGTAGATTCCCTTGAGGCCCGGCTGCCACCGGCTGGTAGGACAAAAGATGGTTGTAGAAATTTTCATGGTACTAAAACACCTCTCTACATGCTGAAAATTTTGAAGTTACTCGTGTTTTATCTTCCTATGCTTGTCATTTTGTTCTTCATGAATTTATTTGTGTACAAGATTCCTATGCATAGGAAGCGGGTTAGACTTAAATGTGTTTTGAATTTGCTTCTTGATGCTCCTTTTGTTTCATTTTCTATTTTCCATGTGAGCATCATTAAAATCTTCTGCGCCTAGCTGAAAGGCGTTAAAGAAAAGCGCTTATGGGAGACAACCCATTATTTTATTTCTGCAATTTTTCTTTTATTTTTGAGTCAAGGTGCTGTTTACTTCTGTAGCAATGCCTTTGTATCTTTATTTTATCGCATTGTTGTGCCAAGTAAAGTCTCTAATAGAAAGTTGATACTAGATTTGGATTTCTGCGCAGAAACACATTTTTAGCTGTCACGAATTTGAGTAGATCTCTCTGTAGGAGAACCTAAAAATTCTGCAAAAATTCATGCGTGTTCCTCAGATATGTACGTAACTTTCATTAGTTTTGAGTTTTCTGATTTGAGCAACGGAAGTACCTCGAAAGAAATCATGTTTACTGGCTGTTCTGTTTTGACAGATTCGGTCTCTGTTTTTTGCATTGTCTCTTGTGGACTTTAAGTAAGGCTTTCTAGACGTGGAGAGCTGTAGCTAATGTTTTATTGAGTTTTGCAATGTGCCACTACAGAACTAAAGTGGATTAAAGTTTTTTGAGTACTAACCCCTCTAATGAAGTTTATGAGAAGTTTGGTGTGGCAGAAGTTTTCAAGGGTCAAGAGAGAAGGGTGATATAATGTAATCAAGAAGAGTGAAGAGCCTAAGCTTGGGGATGCCCCCGAGGGTCACCCAAGCATATTTCAAGAAGACTCAAGCGTCTAAGCTTGGGGATGCCCAAGGCATCCCCTTCTTCATCAGCAACTTATCAGGTCATCTCTAGTGAAACTATATTTTAATTCTTCCACATTTTATGTGCTTTACTTGGAGCGTCTGTGTGTTTTTATTTTTGTTTGTGTTTGAATAAATTCGGATCCTAGCAATCCTTGTGTGGGAGATAGACACTCTCCGCTTTTTTCATATGAACACTTGTGTTCTTCGTTTTTCATATTCATGGCAAAAGTTAAAAACTGCTGCATTTATTGCTATTTGGTTGGAAACAGAAAATGCTTCATATTGTCTTGAATAATTTGATACTTGGCAATTGTTTTGAGCTCTCAAGTATATCATGTTTAAGCTCTTGCATCATGTAGTTTAAACCTATTAGTGGAGAACTACCGTAGAGCTTGTTGAAATTTGGTTTGCATGATTGGTCTCTCTAAGGTCTAGATATTTTCTGGTAAAAGTGTTTGAGCACCAAGGAAGACAGTGTAGAGTCTTATAATGCTTGCAATATGTTCTTATGTAAGTTTTGCTGTACCGGTTCATACTTGTGTTTGCTTGAAACAACCTTGCTAGCCAAAGTCTTGTACTGAGAGGGAATGCTTCTCGTGCATCCAAAACCTTGAGACAAAACCTATGCCATTTGTGTCCACCATAACTACCTACTATGTGATATTTTTCTGCCATTCCAAGTAAATACTTCATGTGCTACCTTTAAACAATTCAAAAGTTATTATCTCTTATTTGTGTCAATGTTTTATAGCTCATGAGGAAGTATGTGGTGTTTTATCTCTCAATCTTGTTGGGCAGACTTTCACCAATGGACTAGTGGCTCATCCGCTTATCCAATAATTTTGCAAAAAGAGCTGGCAACGGGGTGCCCAGCCCCAATTAATTAACATTCACTAATAATTCTATTCACATGTTTTGCCCTGATTCATCAGTAAGCAACTTAATTTTGCAAATAGACACTCCTCCATGGTATGTGAAATGTTGGAAGGCACCCGAGGATTCGGTTAGCCATGGCTTGTGAAAGCAAAAGGTTGGGAGGAGTGTCATCTATAAATAAAACTAAAATACATGTGTAAACAAAAGAGAAGAGGGATGATCTACCTTGCTGGTAGAGATAACGTCCTTCATGGGAGCCGCTCTTTGAAAGTCTGTTTGACAAGGGGGTTATAGTGCCCACTACCATTCGTTGACAACAACAAACACCTACATGCTAGTTTTATGACAATACCTACATGTTTTGCTCACAGTTTATAATGTTTTTATGCATTTTCCGGGACTAACCTATTAACAAGATGCCGAGGTGCCAGTTCCTGTTTTCTGCTGTTTTTGGTTTCAGAAATCCTACACAGGAAATATTCTCGGAATTGGGCGAAACAAAAGCCAAACCTCCTATTTTAGATGGACCCAGAGAGCCAGAGAAGTGCCGGAGGGGGGCCAAGGGGGCCCCACACCATACCTGGGCGCGGGCCCCTTCCTGGCCGCGCCACCAGGTGGGGAGGCCACCCCCTGGCTCCTCCGACTCCGCCCTTTCGCCTATATATTTTGTCCGTCGAGAAAACCCTAACACGATCGGCGATATTCCACGAAGAGTTCCGTAGCCGCCGCCATCGCGAAGACAGGTTTCGGGGGACAAAATCTCAGTTCCGGCACGCCGCCGGGACGGGGAAGTGCCTCCGGGAGTCTTCTCCATCGACGCCACCGCCTCCATCATGCTCCGTGAGTAGTTCCCCCATGGACTACGGGTTCTAGCAGTAGCTAGTTGGTACTCTCTCTCCCATGTACTTCAATACAATGATCTCATGAGCTGCCTTACATGATTGAGATCCATCTGATGTAATCGGTGTTGTGTTTGTTGGGATCCGATGAATTGTTACATTATGATTAGTTTATCTATAAAGTTTGTGAAGTTATTGTTGTTGCAACCTTGTTGTGTTTAATGCTTGTCACTAGTGCACGAGTGGCATGATCTTAGATTTAAGCTCTATAATTATTGCTTAGATTGTATCTACAAGTTGTTTGCACATGTCTATGTCCAGAACCCGAGGCCCCAGAGTGAAAGCAACTAGGATAACTGGAGGGGATGGCTTAGATATGAGGATCACATGTTTTCACCAAGTGTTAATGCTTTGCTCCGGTGCTCTATTAAAAGGAGTACCTTAATTACCAGTAGATTCCCTTGAGGCCCGGCTGCCACCGGCTGGTAGGACAAAGATGTTATGCAAGTTTCTCATTGCGAGCACGTATGACTATATATGGAAAACATGCCTACATGATTAATAAACTTGATGTTCTATCTTAATGCTATTTCAATACTATCAATTGCCCAACTGTAATTTGTTCACCCAACACTTGTCACTTGTTATTGGAGAGTTACCACTAGTGTAGATAGCTGGAAACCCCGGTCCATCTTTCGTCATCAAATACTCACTCGGTCCTATATGCCATTAGAAGTAGTATCAACTATTTTCCGGTGCCATTGCCTCCGTGTTACCTGCTACTGCTCGCTGTGTTACTCGTTACTATTGCTCTCATATTACTCGCTGCTTTCACATCACCCCTGTTACTAGTGCTTTTCCAGGTGCAGCTGAATTGACAACTCAGTTGTTAAGGCTTATAAGTATTCTTTGTCTCCCTTGTGTCGAATCAATAAATTTGGGTTTTACTTCCCTCGAAGACTATTGCGATCCCCTATACTTGTGGGTTATCAAATGCTTACTATATGACATAATAAGGCTATGTGCTTTGGTTTTTCATTCTTTCGATTTTTTTAGAATTTTTATGCCCATTTGAATCTTGGCCAAATCCTAGGTTTGACCAAGATTTAAACAAGTTTAAAACATGACCATGAAAAGGTAATTAATCCTGGAACCTTCTTAATTAATCAGTCACTCTAATTAAAATGAAGCTTTTGGGAGGTTTTTGAAATTTCCATGTTTGAAACCCAAAACCACAGTTATCTTCATTCTTGACTTCATAAGACAGAGTTTAGGGTTAGGGGGTACATGATTTGTCTCGTTTGAATATGTCTAGACCTTGTTTATGAACTTGAATACTTACTATATGACATAAGAAGATTATGTGCTTTGGTTTTTATTTTTTTTATGCCCATTTGAATATTGGTCAAATCCTAGGTTTGACCAAGATTTAAACAAGTTTAAAACATGAAAATGAAAAGGTAAGCCTGGATCCTTCTTAGTCACTCTAAAATGAAGCTTTTGGGAGGTTTTTGAAATTTCCATGTTTGAAACCAAAAATCACTTCTCTTCATGCTTGACTTCATAAGACAGAGTTTAGGGTTAGGGGTAGATACATGATTTGTCTTATTTGAATATGTCTAGACCTTGTTTATCAACTTTTGAATGCTCATATATATTACATAAGAAGACTATGTGCTTTTGTTTTTCATTTTTCTGATTTTTTTGAATGTTATGCCCATTTGAATCTTGGTCAAATCTTAGGTTTTACAAAGATTTAAACAAGTTTAAAATATGAAAATGAAAAAGTAAGCATGGATCCTTCTTAGTCACACTAAAATGAAGCTTTTGGGAGGTTTTTGAAATTTCAATGTTTGAAACCCAAAACCACTTCTCTTCATGCTTGACTTCATATGACAGAGCTTAGGGGTTAGGGGGTATAGATACATGATTAACCAAGATTGAATATGTCTAGACCTTGTTTATCAAATTTAATGCTTACTATATGACATCAGAAAACTATGTGCTTTGGTTTCATTTTTCTGATTTTTTTTATTTTGATGCCCTTTTGAATCTTGGTCAAATCCTAGGTTTGACCAAGATTTTAACAAGTTTAAAACATGAAAATGAAAAGGGAAGCCTGTATCCTTCTTAGTTACTCTAAAATGAAGCTTTTGGGAGGTTTTTGAAATTTCCATGTTTGAAACCCAAAACCACTTCTCTTCATGCTTTTGACTTCATAAGACAGAGTTTAGGGGTTAGGGGGCAGATACATGATTTGTCTAGTTTGAATATGTCTAGACATTGTTTATCAACTTTAATGCTTACTATATGACATAAGAAGACTATGTGCTTTGGTTTTTCATGTTTCTATTTTTTTGAATTTTATGCCCATATATTTGAATCTTGGTCAAATCCTAGGTTTGACCAAGATTTAAACAAGTTTAAAACATGAAAATGAAATGGGAAGCCTGTATCCTTCTTAGTCACTCTAAAATAAAGTTTTTGGGAGGTTTTTGAAATTTCCATGTGTTATCACCAGAATTTGACCAAGTCTGGAGATGGGCCGTGATTTAAATGGGCTTAGAAGATATACATGGAAGATATTCCCGAATCGGCCTTGTACAAGAAGTTTGGGCAAGATTGCCCGTGTATCTGTAAATATAGTAGGATACGTGTCGGTTAGAATTAAGAGATAGAGTTTAGCTCGTACACGGTTGGGTTTTTTCCCAAGTTAGACAAGTCTACGGACTATAAATATGTATCTAGGGTTATTGAGAAGGAGGACGATCACGTTCACAACAAATCAATCTAGGCGCATCGCCACCCCTTGTTTCGAGGGTTTCTCCCGGGTAAGCAACATGCTGCCTAGATCGCATCTTGCGATCTACGCAGTATCAGTTTATTCGTCTTTGGTGTTGCTCGTGCTGAAGCCTTTTTGATGGCGAGCAACACCCTTATCTTAGGTGTTTTGGGGTTGATCACAATGCTTTCACGATGCACTTGTTTAGCTACGCTTCCGCTCGATATCTAGCTGCCCTTACACCTATTTTAGGTGTAAGGGCAGCACCTTGCTTGATCGTTATTGAGTAGATCTAATCCGTTATAGTTGCTCCTTGTTCTTCAAGGATCGGTTTGATATCCGTATGGTTAGGCCTTATAAACGGGTTGAAGGATCCGGTAGTGCGTAAGGTGTGGTTTACTAAGCTCTAGAGGGATTGTTCCGGGGATCAACTTCATGTTGGTTTTTAGGCCTCTTTAGGGTTGGTTTTCCATCATCTTACGTATCTCGCTAGGCTCAATTACGCATAGGATGTTCCGATTATACGGTGAAAACCCTAGACTATCGTAGATTAGCTTAGCTTGATATTGATAAAGCATGATCCCCATGTCCTTATAAATCTAACATGAACCATGGGGTAATCGGCTCTTTGAGCCGATCCACGAAACAACTTAAGAGCCGATCGGGGCTCGTATTTAATGTTTACGTGTTTGCCATGCAGGAAACTAGTTGAAGCAATCCATCACCTTCCTGACCAGGTATAGGTCAGGTGGCACACCCTCGTAATCACCTGGACGCGTGTGCCAGAAGGCATTGCGGGCCGTCGCCCGAGGGACCAGGGTCAGCCGCAATCCTGGAAGCCTCCCGGCTCTACTGTGTTGCCCGTCGTTGCTCGCCGGTGGGTGATACGTCCAAAACGTATCTACTTTCCCGAACACTTTTGCTATTGTTTTGCCTCTAATTTGTGTATTTTGGATGCAACTAACACGGACTAACGC
>NC_061513.1:11935793-11948555 GCF_022539505.1 Lolium rigidum
CCACCACGCCGTCGTGCTGCCGGATTCAAGGAGGAGCTACTACTTCCGCTGCCCGGCCGGAACGGGGAGAAGGACGTCGTCTTCATCAACAACCGAACGTGTGACCGAGTACGGAGGTGCTGCCCGTTCGTGGCGCCGGAACCGATCGTGATCAAGATCTTCTACGCGCTTTTGCAAGCGGCAAGTGAACGTCTACCGCAGCAACAAGAGCCTCATCTTGTAGGCTTTGGAATCTCTTCAAGGGTGAGACTCGATACCCCCTCGTTGCTACCGTCTTCTAGATTGCATCTTGGCTTGGATTGCGTGTTCGCGGTAGGAAATTTTTTGTTTTCTTTGCAACGTTGTCCTACAGTAAGCTCCACTCTCTCGGGCCTACTCTTTTGCTTTGTCGCATGCTCATGCTGCTCTTACTCGTCTGTCAGGGGTGTGATCCTTCAAGCTTGCTGACGTTCGACCCCGACTCCATCGAGCCAGCTGTTTCCAAAGCAGGTGAAGAGCCAGACCCTAGCACGGTCGATGGCCCGCTCCAGCGTCTCAAAGTTTTGCTTTCCTCCTCGGTCGAAACCCTGGTCGAGAACCCCGAGGCAATCAAGGGCATCCTCGAGGACATCCAGCCCCGCCTCCCAGTGACGCTGCAAGTTAAGCTTTGGCCGGCAGTGACTTTGTCAGTTTTCAGGTCAAGGGTGCGGTCGCGCTCGTCAAAGGATTACTCTTCGCCGCGCCCAACTCCCGTTGAGAGCCGATATTGCGGACAAATGTCAACGGCTCAACGAGAAGAAAGCTGCTTTAGACGCCAAGACCGCCACTTCTACTCATAGTGTCGGACTTGAGACCTTGCGCAAGGAAGCTGGAGGACCTTGAAAAGAGGGCCGGGGAGACCAAACAACTTATCCAAGATGAGGAATCCTCATCGCTCGCTCCCAAGAGGAAGCAAAAGGTCTCACGGCTGATCCGAAGACCGACCTCGGCTGAAATTCGTGCCCCGAGCAGCCAGGCTGGTGATGGGGAGAGACGAGGACGACGAGGCCGAGATCGCCGAGGTGGATCGAATCCGTGCCGATGCTCTTCACGCCCTTAATGCTTTTCTTCAGTAGGGCCTCTTTGTGTAAACTGATGCATGTAAACTTGCTTCGCTGTACTTGTCAAAGTCGACTGCCGTGCATCGGCTTTCTTAACATTCTGAAGGCAATGTCTGTTGCATGTACCGATTTGATTTTTTTTTACCTTGTTTTACTGGCCAATTTCCCTATCGGCCACCAATATTCCTCCGCACATGCTCAATGGTGTCGCGCATGCTCATATGGTTAGGTGCCCCCCGAGCCGATTCCGCTGTGTAGCTGCTGATATCGGCTCTATGGTTAGCCAAGGTACTACGATGTGAACGTCGGCTTTGTTAGGAACAATGTGGATTTCTTCCAGTGCATCAGCCGACGCATCCCATTGCCCATTAGATCGACGTTGAACCCAGGCCGAGAGCATGGTGAGGATGATTTTGGCCGATTCCTAGAATCGGCCTCTATGTTAGTAGGTCCATGAAGGTCTGGCGATGTTTCTTCACAGATCTTTGGGGCCAATCTCACGGATCGGCATTACCGCGTTTTCCCATACATAGTGTCGGAGCCGGTCGCGTGGAACGGCTTCTTCCTTATCTTCGCTGTGAGAGCAGCTGCCCTCGTCTTCGTCCTCACCAGGGTGGTGCCCGAGTCCTATCATGTTGATGTCGAAATGAGGATCTTGGCTGGCACCCTCCAGGGTAAGTGCGCTCCACCATGTTAACGGTGGATGCCGTGGGAGCGGGTTCTGTGGAATGAGCCGATGAGGTCGGCTTCGAGGACTGCCTTGATCTCGTCATGCTTCTTCTTAAGCTCGTCAGTCAGATCCTCGTACTTGACCGGAGTGCTTTCCGCCATCTCGGATGTAGATGGCGATGCGGTGGGTGTCGAAGATGGTCCCACCGGGCGTGCCAGAATGTGTTGCGGTCAGAAACCCACCGGCGGGCAGCGACTGGCAACACCGTAGAGCCGGGAACAACTCAGGGCTGCGGGCTGGCCCCGGTCCCTCGGAGCGACGGCCCGCAAAGCCTTCCGGTCACACATCCGATGCTGTCGCAAGGGCGTGCCACCCGACCTATACCTGGTCGGGAAGGTGTTGGATGATGCCTCGCTTAGTTTCCTGCATGGCATACACGTAAACGTTAAATACGAGCCTCGATCGGCTCTCGGGTTGTCTCGTGAATCGGCTCAAGGAGCCGATCCACCCATGATTCGTACGAGGTGTACGAATATATGGTGGTCCTGCTTGATCAAGATAAAGCTAAAGAGATCTACGACGATTTAGGGTTTTCACCGCATAATCGGATCATCCTACTCACGATTGGGCCTCGCGCTCGCGTACGGTGATCGTAAGCCGATCCTAGACAGTGCCTAAAAACCAACACGAGGTTGATCCCCGGAACATCCTGTCTAGGGCTAGCAAACTACACCCTACACGCCGCTGGATCCTCCAACCCTTTGTAAGGCCTAACTAATGCGGATATTAAACTAATCCTTGAAGAACAAGGAGCAACCGTAACGGATCGGATCTACTAAACAATGATCAAGCGGGGTGCCGCCCCTACACCTAAGATAGTTGTAAGGGCGGCTAGATGTATAAGGGTTGCACTACGACAGCATATGATACGAAGCACAATGCTAACCCTAACACATCTAAGATAACTACGTTGCTCGCCATCAAAAAGGCTTCAGCACGAGCAACGGATGAACAACGTAATAAGCTTGTGCTGCCTAGATCGCAAGATGCGATCTAGGCAGCATGGTGCTTACCGGAGAAACCCTCGAGACGAAGGAGTTGGCGATGCGCCGAGATTGATTTGTGTTGAACGTTGGTTGTTGTTTATTTCATAAACCCTAGATACATATTTATAGTCCGGGGGACTTTCTAATTCAGGCGTGCACCTAACCGTGCACGGGTAAAACTCTAACTAACCGATACGTAATCTAATATGTTACAGATACAAGGGCAAACTAGCCCAAACTTTGCATATAAGGCCGATTCACGTATTTCTTCCGTATATAATCTTTAAGCCCATCTTGATCGCGGCCCACCTCTGACTCGGTCAAATTCTGGTGATAACAGGACGCCGCGGCCGCCACCAACGCCGCCGCAAACAGGCTCGCCGAGGAGGAGGCGAAGCGGGCGGAGGACGCTGCCGTGGCGGAGGCGATCGCCAGGTCGCTCAACGACCTCGGTGCCCGCCGACAACGCCCTCCCCGAGGACGCCGCCCTGGCGTGGTCGAGGCGCGACTGGGAGCGCGAGGAGGCGGAGCAGCAGCGGCGGCTGCTGGACCTGGCCGCCGCCCGCGCCGCTCCAACCGCCGCCCGCGCCGCTCCAACCTCCGCCCGCGCCGCTCCAACCGCCGACGACGACGTCGCGCGCTACCGCCGTCCTGCGACACCTCCATCCGGCATCGCTGTCCCCTTCGTCGACCTCGAGTCCTCCGACGACGAATGGTACAAGCCATCCCCGGGGTGGGGAGACGCCGGCCGTGGCAGCAGCAGCCAGAGCCGCGCAGCCGAAGGTCGAGGACGACGGCTCCGACGACGACGGCGGCGACTACACGGTATTCTACCGCCATTTCGGCATGTAGAGCGCCGTGTTTTAAAATTAGCATTTGAATTCCCCTAGCCGAATTCGAAATATAGTCGAATTCGGCCTCTATGTATGAACTCCGCCCGTTATATAATAAATATCATTAAATTTAGTCTATATTCGCCCGTTTTTAGCCGTAGTTTGTCAAGTTTCCGTTTTTCAAATTCGCATCGTCGACTTCGCCCGGGCACGCGGCTGGGAAACTACTCCTCCCCACGCCAAATCTTCCTCCAATCCGGACGAAAATTTCGCCGGATTTGGGCGTGGGGAGCGCCAACGAGTGGGGATGCTCTTACGATCCTTTCGTGTGGACCACGACGATGGATCCATAGGACACACAGGCTTGCAGCTAGATGCACGTATGTATGCAAGCCATCAAGTGGCAAGAGTGCAGCTAGATACTTGACTCCTCGCATATCCGACCTCATCGTGACTCTTCTGCGCTCACTTTCCCCTTTCCTTTCTCTCTCCTCCCCCTTCCTTAACAGCTTCTAGAGAGAGACCGGGCCGCTCCCGAGCCTTCTCCGACGGCTTTGCCGGCCGAAGATGGCGAAGGAGGGGTGCCGGAGTAGATACTAGGTTTAGTTTATAGGTTTCAGCTATATGCCGGTAGTTTGGAGTAGGGTTCAAGATCATCTGGATCAGATCTTGAGCATCCTGTGCTCGTGGCTGCGTCTTCTCAAGCTCCGGTGGTCGAAGACGGTGAGATTCGCCACCCCAGAGGAAGGATGATGCCAGCACCTGTGCATCTTGAGGTAGGCAGGGGTCTTCCTCTAGCCTGGCGTGTCGACGCCGCGTCAGGCCTGCGCTGCTGAGTGGCTCCGCCGTTCTTCCTTGGTGGAAGGAGGTGAGGCCTGTTTCTTCGGCGCGCCCATGCTTCAATAAGCGTCCTCACCATCACTGCTTGGGTGGCCCGGTTCGTCTCCTTCTCCTCTTGGCTGGCCTCGGTGGCGAGGGAGAGGAGTGGATTCGTGCGGCTGCGACGAGCCTGCAGAGGTGGTGCTCGAGGTTCCTGGAGCGTGCAACCTCGGCAACAGCCTCCAAGCGTTGGTAACTCCGGCTGCCGCTATCTTCGGCCATAGGGTTGGCCCTACTGAGCTCGACCTCCACTACGGTTCGACGACATCGAGCGGTGGCCTCCTGCTCCCCCGATCCGGCTTTTCTCGTCAAGAAAAAGAGCACGCGAAATTCAACGGCTGGCCTTATCTTTATCTGGTGGTACCGATACACATCCACAATACACGCAAAAGCATTAAAATTAAACAGAAAATAGGTGATAAATTATCACATCCCGCGGGAACACATCCAGCTGCGCGCCAAAATCCAATCCCCGCTAATCAAAAAGGAACGTGAAGTGCTTGAGGGAGCGGGACTTGGAGCCGGTACGAGAAGCTGCACCCATCGACCTCCTCGCCCACGTGGTTTGTGGGGACTGCCGATGGCGGAGAACGGAGGTGCGGCCGGCCTCGCCCATCTCCACGCCGCCGCGGGTACTGTTATAAGCGATTAGCCCGGTTGACGCCTTGCCTCTCGCGAGACCACCTAAGCCACCGCTGGCCTTATTCTCAAGGGGCCGCGGTTGCCAGGAACTGGCTGCCGGCGGAGGAGCATCTCGCGCTCGTCCAGGTCAAGTGTCCACAACTCTGACTCCGAGGCGGCGGAGCGACGAGATCCACCGACGGGATGCGTCTAGAGGCCGGAGGAACGGGAGCACGGCCATAGGTCTCTCCGGACGTCTCAGCTCCCGATGCTTCGATTCTTCTTCTAGCTTGAGTTCAGAGATGGGAGAAAAGAGAAGCAAGTGGTAGGAGCATCTTCAACCATCTCTCCGGAAAGGTCTCCAGGACCTTTTTTTATAAATCCGGATGGATGAAAAAGGCCTAGTGCTCCCGGATCCTTGTTTTCGTTCGGATTTGGGCTTTCATCCATTCGGGGAGCACATGCCATCCCTTCCCCACCGAGGAGCGCTCGGGGAGTCCGGAGGAAACGAAAGCGCGGGAAACATCGAGAAAACTTCCCGCCCGGCTGGTGGCCTCGACTGTTCGCGAGAAAGGCCGATCGTCGTCCTCATCGCATCGTCTTCCGCACGCTGTAACCCTGCCACCGATCAGTATTTTCACCGAACGCGTAGCTTCCAGGCAGCGAGTTAATGTCGTCGCCTCGGTTTCATGCGCGTCGCCCTCTATTTATCGCGGAACTACCACGTCTGGCTGCGTTCACCACCCCGTCTCCCTATTCACCTCCTCTCTCCCCAAACTCATCGAGCGAACAATTGCGAACTTCAACGACGGCGCGGAGAACAACGGCTTCGGCCGTCGTTCTCTCCACCAATGGGAGGGGAGGCTGCTGCACACGGCGGGCTACCTCGCGCTGCCGGACTTCCATGTGCCCGGAGGCTGGCGCCTGAGTGAGGGGCGCATCCTGATCCCGCCGCCGTCAATCGAACGCGCCGCCCTCGAGGCGGAGATCGACGCGGTGCTCGTTACCCTCAGCGACGAGCAGCGCGCGAAGGAGAGGTTCTTCCCTGACAATTACGAGGCATGGACGGAGTTCTTCCAGCAAAGGTACGAGCGTGAGCTCACCGCCTACGACGGCCCTCCCCCTCCTCTCACGCGAAACAACACCGCCGGCCGCCGCCGATGGTGGAGTGGGCCTGGCCGCACCCTCGAGAACGTGCTCGCGCGCATCGAGGGCGGCAACTCCCCTGTATTGGGGATGCCGCCGCCGGTGGCGCCTACCGTGTCGCACTGACACGGGAGCTCGTGGACGCCGCCGAGGTCCGGCGGGTCGGCTCCTCCACCTACGACACTGAGGGTCATCAAGATGAGCCGGCGTCTCCAACGCCGAGCAGCGGCGCCCTCGTCATCCGCGAGGGTGGGCAACGGTCGTCTTCTCCTTCGCGCGGCCGCAAGAGGAAGATGTCCAAGAAGGATGCCGCAGCGGCTTCCGCCGCATCCCAGCTCGCCGAAGAGGAGGCCAAGCGGGCTGAGGACGAGGCGGTGTCCGAGGCGATCGCCAGGTCGTTGTCCGACCTCGTCCCCGCCGACAATGCCCTCCCAATGGACGCCACGCTCGCCTGGTCCAATGTGACTAGGAGAGGCAGGAGGCGGAGCGGCAGAGGCGGTTGCTCGACCTGGCGGCCGCACGGCGACGCGCCGCCCGAGCCACACCGACCGCACTCGTCGCCCTCGTGCCGCTCATCAAGCTCGCCGAGAGCAGCGACGACGAGCTGTATCGTCCGACACCGCCACACGATGACCCTGGCCAGGGTTCAAGCCGTTGGTACAGAGACGCCGGCCAGAGCAGCCAGCAGGCGCTGCCGCCCGAGGACGCCAGCAACTCTAGCGACGACGACGATGATGATGGCGACTACACATCGTTCTACCGCCATTTCGACATGTAGATCGTCGTGTTCTAGCTTTAGTTTATATTTCCCTATGGCCGAATTCAAATATATTACGAATTCGGCCTATATATGTACGAACTCTCCTATATATGTTAAATATCTCTAAATTTCGCCTATGTTTGAACGTATTTCATCTGGTTACGTCTGAATTCGCCTATATTTGTTCAAAAATTTCATCCATCCTAGCTCGTCGCTGGGAAAATGGGTCTCTCTTGACCATATTTTCATTCATCCGGCGGTAAATAGCGCGAGAGTTTGACCTGGGAGCTCTAATGGCTGAAGATGCTCTAATGATTTGGTACACGGGTAGATGAATACGGTGGATACGGAGTTAGGGACGGCTTGTATTTCTTGGGGCTTTTTTTTGATGGAAAAGCTGGAGATAAGGGGTGCGGAGGCAAACCGCTCGATGTCGTCCGTGGCTGCAGCCGCACGGATGGTCGCTCGCGGCACAGGCAAGCCGCGTCCATCTGGAGTAATTATATGTCCGTAATTGTCGAAGGTTAATGTTTCCTCCAACCCATACTTTATAGGGATCCCTACTTTATACTCCCTCTGTTTTAAATTTTTTATCTGGATTTATCGAGATTCACATACATCTATATACGGTGTAGGTGTGTAGATACATACGAATCTACAAAAATGTAAGACAACTAATTTAGGACAGACGAAGTACAAAATTCTTGATGGAGTTGTATATTCGTACAACAAAACGCTGGTGAAGTGATCGACTTTGTGGCTTAAAATCATACTCCAACCTTTTTTGACCAATTAACAATTATGTATTGTCGAAAGGAGAGATGAATGTCTGATCATATTTTGTTAATTAGCATGGTTGTGATTGGTGCATATCTTAATTTTATTTTTAATTACTTGTTGCTAGATGGAATAGATAATTACCTACCTTGCTTCCGTGTTCGATGTTAAACCGTGGGTTGCCTTTGGAGGGACAATTTTTTGCAACTACATCACACCATGACAGATCAGATCAAGTGGCAACAAGAGTAGAAAACATTATTATCTCTTTTACTACGAGGGTTCATATGATGATGCAATTCCTTTTATTCATTTATCTCTACTGATCGGTGCTTTTTTCTTTGCACATACATATAGATCTACATGTATGCATGAAGACATTTGGGTAATCTAGCAGTTCCGGGTGCAGAAACAACGTTGTCGAAAGCCAACACACTTTCCTCCGGTGAAACCCTCGGTGAGGCAAACACTCGCGCAATTAGTGTCGCTTGCACACAACCCCTTGAATGCGTGGCTCGGTGCTTGACACTCCCTTGCCAAAGCTACCTGCACTAACCCATGGCCCTCTGAACAGACAAAACAAAGGAAACAAGTTATCTCGCAGAGTTTTGGCACATGCAGTGTTAATTATGAGAGGATTCTAATAGTAACCATGCATACCTGAGACCACAAGAATCAGGAGAAGGGCCACGCAAAGCTTCATGGACAGATCCATTGCTATTTTGTATTGAAGATGAGGATGATCACGCTCGATTGTATGATGTGCTACGAGGGAAACACATGAGGAGGAGGGGCTTGTTAGTTGTATGACCACTTTATAGATACTGCCACTTACCCTTGAGGGGATCAATAAAGAGTACTATTTGTTACATCCATAGTGATTATCCTAAATGCAGTAGGAGTTGTCTATTTAGTACAAAATATTCATTGTGTTTAATGAAGGAACTCATTAAATACAATTAATAACAAGTTTGAGTAGATGGGATGTTTACTTATGGCAATTTATTGATGCATTGTGCTATCTAGGGCACGTGTCCCAAATTAGATTTTCATGGACATTGATTTAATATGAGGCCTTTCACAATGGAAGTCTCTTAGCGCGGTATCCTAGGTAATTTGCTTATGTGGCACTATTAAATGAGAAAAAAAAGATTGGTGTTGTATCTTACACTACCCATAATGGGAGTATCATATGTAGTATCATGCATCTCATGAATGCAAAAAAGCTAATGTGGCAGTGCAATTAAAGATGAGAGAGAGGATTGTAGTATCATAGGTAGATATCGTATCATAACACGTAGTACTAGAAAATTTAATGCCAAATACATCTTGTACATAGATCTGCATTGAGATTTTACAAATCAATTAATATAAGAATATTATGATACTAGTACATGATACCATACATCGTGGGCATAATAACATGTAGTGATATCATACACATGATACTTTTATATGATACTATGCACTGTGACTAGTCTTAGCCAAGATACAACTCTTGCACATAATCATAGGCAAAATCAATTGATTGACCAATCTCATGCAAACATGTATACAAAATCATTAAATGTAACTACAACTATTAAGATACTATGCATTTAAGATCTTGTCTCTAAGACTAGTCACAATGCATAGTATCATATAGAAGTATCATATGTATGATACTACTATATATTACTATGCTCATAATGCATGTTATCATATACTATCATAATTTTCTTATATTAATTGATTTGTAGAATCTCACTGCAAATATATGTACAAGATTTATTTAACATTAAATTTTCTAGTATTATCTACCTATAATACTACTATCATCTCTCTCATCATTAATTGCACTGCCACATCAACCTTTTTCCATACATATGATGTACTACCTATAATATATTCATCGTGGGTAGTTGTAACATCCCTAGTTTTCAAAATACGAAAAACCTGCATGCATTCATGGCATCTTTGCATTTGTTCATTTACACATAAAATGTTAAGCACAAGTATGACACAACCAAAGTTACATACCCTAAATGCAAAGGTTCTAATTTTCTACCATGCTAATTTGGGTCAATACCTTGTTCGCTGTTGTTTAAAACAAAGCCCTAAGTTTTACAAAATTTTAGAAACTGGTTTGACCCTATTTGGATTCCTAAAACAAAAGTTATGAAGAAAACAGTAAAAAAAGAAAATGAAAAAGAGAAGAACAAAAAAAAAACGGTTCGGACTGGCCGAGTTGGCCAGCCCGACCGCATCGGCCCAACTGGCCTGCCAAACACGGCCCGCGCCTGAACCGCCTCCCCCTTTTTTTCCTTTTCTCTCACTGATGGTGGGACCCACCTGTCAGCGGGGCCCACACGTCAGCGTCGTCTTCCTCCTCGTGTCCGACCCGGACTCCTCCCGAAACCCTAACCCGGCCAGCCCCACCTCGGCATCCGTGCCGTGGAGCACACGCCCAGGCCCTCTATAAGTAGCGCCGCAGGCCCGCCGCCTTTTTCCCCCAAGTCCCGACCCTCCTCGCTCCGCCAAACGCCGCAGATTCCTCGCCGAAGATTGCGCAGCCGCCGCCGCCTCCAGCCGAGCTCCTCCGCCGCCCTAGCCCGCCATCTGCCGCGCCGCCACCACCAACCGCACCGCCACGCGCCGCCGCTCCCCGTAGCCACCTCCGCCGCCGCTGGATACCACCGCAGCCGCCGCCCCCTAATCCTCTGAGCCGCCCCGCCGCCCCATCCCTGCCGGCCAGGTAAGCCCGTGCTCCTCTCCTTTTATTTATTTTTATTTTTTTTTATTTTTCGCCGGCTCCGTTAGATCTAGATCTGGTGGCTCAGATTAGAGCCCCATACCGAACCGGTATGGGCCAATCAGAGCGTGCCGTGTGGCAGTCCGAGTCAGCGCGCCAGTCAAACCTGGTCAAATAGCTTTTAAACTCGAATTTGAATCTCAGATTTGCGGTAGGACTTGTAAATTCGATATAAAATCAACCGCTGGGCCAAATTTTACAAATTTTATAGTTTTGGAAAGCTTACAAATCTGTAGTGTCCGTTTATGTAATAATATGACATAGGTACTGTGATAGATCTCGTGTTAAAATTCAAATAGAGAAATTGACTATAATACACTATAAAAATTGAATAAAATAATCTACTGGCCCAAATTTTATGATTTTGTACTTTCTGGAATCCTCAGAATATGTACTACAACATGGAATAAGAATTGTACAACTTTGATACGTGCACTAACTTGCTTTAGTAAAATCTATTCGAATCAGTAATTTGATGATAATTCAAATTCTATAAATTATTTTCGAATGAATCCAATTGCTCTACTCTTGTGTTACTGTAACCTATCCAGGGAAGTCAAGTTGATATTTTTACTACACATAATGCTTGCGGTAGCTAATTAATAAGGTTGTATATGTTAAGTAGATACCCAATTAATGTTTTTCTAAATCAAATTAAATGTCCAGAAGACTTTATTACCATTGCACATATCAGAGAACACCTAATGCAACACTTGCACACTACCTCTCTTGTGAAATTAAATTGTTGCATAGCATGCATGCATACATATCTATGATTGTTTATATTGAATGTTTGTTTATTTCTGTTTTGTTTACTTGATAAGATTGTGAAGGAGGTCAAGGCTATTCTTGTGATTGCTGTGATTGTACGGGTTGCTTTGATCAAGGCAAGTGACATTCAAATCCTACTTATTTTATATATGCATTAGTGTTTTTTTTTCAAACTAGTATGCATGGTAGGATTTTGTTTTCGAAAGTTATGCTATGCTTATCAATCCCAGTAGTGTGTAGCCACCATGAACCCTTGCTAGGATTTTTAGTTTGCCTAGCAATAACAAAGTGCCACTACTGTTTTGATTATTTTAGATTGTGAGTATTGAGATTTAAAATTAACAACCTTAATGAATCACCTGGGTGGATTGGTTGTGTGGTGGGCGGCTGCTCAGGGCTCCGACCCTGGAGAAACCAGTGGCAGGTGGGTACCTGAGAGCACGCATTTGAATAGTGGTTGCCCTAGACTGCACCTTTGGTTTTCACCAGGGGATCGTGCGGGGGTTTATTATCTGTAATGGTTTTAAGCCTGTGAGTTTCACTTGTGGATGGCCACCCAGGATTAAAGAGATTAATATGTCGTCCATGTTTTAGATAGCTTCCAGTGCAACCTTATGGTATTATGGGCTCTGCCGGGATTAAGTAACTTGTGAGGTCCAACTTGTTTGATAGACAGGAAGATGTGGATTGCAACCAAATGGGTACGAGTCTATGCTAGTATGGTTGAAACCTCCTTCTGAAAGATCTTGTCTCATTCTTCTCTTGGGAAGGGTGGATCGTAAGGTGAAAGTGCGCAACCTCTCGAGAGTAAAACCTAAGATCTTAGCCGTGTCCCCGGTTATGGACAATTTGAGCTTCTAGGCAGGGAATGTACGGAGAAATCTCATCACCTTTTCTGAATAAGTTAAAACTTGAGTAGCAACTGACGGATAGAACATGGGAGATGTAACCATGATACTGTTTATGACATAATTATGAGTTTTGTAAAAAAAAAATTTATTTTGAAATAAAATGTAGGATAAAATTGGCTTTATGCAAATTTTCCTAAACTCCACCTGCCAAATATCATGTAGATAGTCATGCCCAAAACTGCCACTATATAGGTGTCGTTTGCCAGTACATCATTGTACTAACCTCCATTCGTGGGGCTGCATATTCAAACGTGCAGGTTCGTCTGAGGAGGATTACTAGGTAGGATCTCGAGTCTACATTCCAACATGTCTGCCTGTGGCGCATGAAGATGATGGAGACTCATTGAAGTTATTTCAGTTGTGTTTGCTTTGAACATTTATATTTGAGCTAGTGTATTTGACTATGCAATTTGTAAGACATTATTTTATCTCCTGAGGATCCACTGGTGGAAAAAGGGGCTTTGGTCGCGGTTGGCAA
>NC_061513.1:11948655-11968078 GCF_022539505.1 Lolium rigidum
TGATCTACGTTGTAGTAAATTTGATACTATTGCTATGATTATTTCATTTGAAATGTGTGTGCTATCAGTGATTCCAGGAATAGCACTATACACAGGTATCTTGCCTTTATTTAAAAAGGTAGGGTGCTACAGTAGTCTTAACATATACTACTACCTAGGATAACACGCTAACATCCAATGCATTGCGAAATGCCTGGCAATCCATCCATTCATGCATGCATGTAGCCCCTCCACGTAGGATTTATTTTGATTTTCAAACTTTAAAATATTTTATCTCTCGAATCGTAAGTCCAAATTCAAATATGTTTTCATGGTTAGCCTTTTTCTTGGCGAAATCTTTGAAACTAGATAACATGTTAATATGTTTTGATAATTTTTTATCATAGCAGCCAAATTAAACTTACTTGGTCACCAGGTTATCTAAAGTTTATTGTTAAGTATTAAAATTATATGATTGTCAGTTTTTTTTTACTTTGTTCATCACCCATGTAAGCCTCGAATAATGGAAATGCCATGTTTTACGTGTTTAGACCCGAGTAAATACACACTCTCTAAACATGTAGATTATTGCTATGATAAATAAATATGAGAATAAATATCAGGCAACCACGTCCAATTTGAGTGGTACTAGTTAACTAGAACCTGGTACCTACAGTATTATAACCTGGTAAATGATGCCGAAAAAAGTTTTGTTAAAACATATTAAGATGAGATCTTGTTTTAAAATCTTCGTCATTACGAACCAGATGTGAAAACGGGTCATTGTTTGGACTGACGGCTTAAGAGAAACATATTTTAAAATTTTTGATGTGGAAAAGATTCTTTGTATGGATGTGGGCGTTCTACTCTTATCGAACCAATTGCTAACTTCCATCTATACGCACGAAAAATCTACCCAGGGAAGGTGCCCTTATTAGAATTACCATTTATTGATTGAGTATCAACAAAGAAAATATATTAATAAAATTTATAATTTTTAGCGGTATTTTTTAACATCAGAAATTCAAGACAATGCAATCTGTTGCCCCATTGACGCATGTACACTAGATCTAAAGAGCGGTTAGACCACCACCTCCTTGAATTTTTTAGGCGACTTGTCGGCGATATGCATGCTCACTTTTCATCAGCAAGCCAGCCGTACAAAATGGCACAAATAATGAAGATCAGATGGGGTTGACGATGGATTAACTTGTCAATGCCTACTAGACTTGGGGTTTCGTGGAGAGTAGAGGGCAAGTAGATCTCGAAGGTTGTCAGACGAACAAGGACGTCCAACTTGAAAGTAGTGGCTAGGGTTTACAATGATTCGATCCTCGTTCCGTCATCGGCTTCCCCTTTATATAGGAGGCGAAGTTGAGGATTTTCTGTGTCGTACAAGTTCAGGTTTGTCGGGCCGCGATGGGCCTTTTCCTATATTGCTTACAAGTTTCCTATAATAACTCTACTTTCCTAATCCGAACGTCTTCATGCATCTGGGCTTCCCTCTCCAATAATAACCAAGGGTATGTATGCGATATGCTCCTTAGGCATGCCTATGTCAGTAGCTCCCGATATTTTACTCGAGTCGTAGAGTCGGGAAAAATCTCCATCCTTCATCAGTTCGATCATATTTTTTGCATTATGCTTAATTCTTACTTTACGTCTATATTGCAGAGGGATAATGGTAAACGAGGCTGGTTTATGTGAAAGATCAGGTACCACTTAATTGCTCTTGTGGCAAATCCGCATAAACCTACTTCAAGTTCAAGTACCTGGACTCGAACCTGGAAAACTGGTCTAACTCAGTACGTGCCGCTTCAGGACTTACTGAAAACTAAATTCCAGCTATTTTATCGAGTCCCCAACGCGTCCGTCGGGATTTTTCTTCACATCTGTTGATGTGTATAAAGTGGGAGAGCGCATTCGGGTGCGATGCCACACCACACATGACAGATCCTGAGGTCTTACCTTCGCGACCCTTGTGCAAGGTACGGCATTCAGAGTTTTTATCGCGACAGACGCGCTCTGAGAATATATTGTCGAGTGCCTTTGTTCGGCTGATGGAATATTCCATTTCTTTGAGTTGATATATTTCACTAGATAATATCTTGACTCCCGATGGGAGTACATGATGAGTTTCATGAAACTCAAAGATGTATATCCACAGCCGAAATTTATCGAGTCGATACTATATTGTCTTGCTATTTTTGCTCTTCTTTATTGTCGATTTTCATCGGGTGCGTGATCAGCGCTCCCGATGGGAGTAGCTCCCAAGGCTACAGCCGAGTGTTTTACTTGGGTGTAGGCTCAACTTTTGCTATTTAAAAACTCTATACTGCTGATAAGAGTAGCCCCCGAGCATATGGACGGATGCATGCACCTAGCTAGACATAAGCTAAAGATTTTATATTTCTCACCATATATTGTTCTGCTAACTCGAATAAAATTTCAAACATGACGTCGTTGCTGGCGAAGACCATGTGTTATCGCCTTGGGAAATCACAATTGCTGGTGGACCACTGTTTTATGGGTCCAAACTTCTGCTCTCTCTCCACGTCGCACGAAGTGGGGCTTGCACGTTCTCCAAAATTCACGGCACGCGGGCAGTAACTTCTTGTTTCCAAAATAAACTGTAAAATACGTTTTCCACGCTTCCACATTGATATGTCTCAAATGTATATATAATTTTTGATGCTTCATGCTTGTTTTACACCAATTGTTATATGTTTTGTTTACACTTCGTGGCATGTTTATGAATTTTCGGGAACTAACCTGTTAACAAGATGCCACAGTGTCAGTTCCTATTTTCTGGTGTTTTGTATTTCAGAAAAGTTGTACATGAAATATTCTCGGAATTGGACGAAACAAAAGCCGAAGTTCCTATTTTTCTGTCACGAAGACGAAGTCCAGAGGAGAGACGGAAAAGCGCAAGGAGGCGTCTGCTTCTGGCGTGTAGTTGACGTGGGAGTTAGAAATCTTTGTGGTGTAACTTTTTTTCAGTTCCCCGGCAATGGCGCCAGAAATTTGCTTGATGCGTATAGTTGACACGTCCGTTGGGAACCCCAAGAGGAAGGTGTGATGCGCACAGCAGCAAGTTTCCCTCAGTAAGAAACCAAGGTTTATCGAACCAGTAGGAGTAAAGAAGCACGTTGAAGGTTGATGGCGGCGGAGTGTAGTGCGGCGCAACACCAGGGATTCCCGCGCCAACGTGGAACCTGCACAACACAATCAAAGTACTTTGCCCCAACGTAACAGTGAGGTTGTCAATCTCACCGGCTTGCTGTAAACAAAGGATTAAACGTATTGTGTGGAAGATGATGATTGTTTGCGAAGAACAGTAAAGAACAATTGCAGTAGATTGTATTTCAGATGTAAAGAATTGGACCGAGGTCCACGGTTCACTAGTGGTGTCTCTCCCATAAGATAAACAGATGTTGGGTGAACAAATTACAGTTGGGCAATTGACAAATAAAGAAGGCATAACAATGCACATACATATATCATGATGAGTACTATGAGATTTAATCAGGGCATTACGACAAAGTACATAGACCGCTATCCAGCATGCATCTATGTCTAAAAAGTCCACCTTCAGGTTATCATCCGAACCCCCTCCATTATTAAGTTGGAAACAACAGACAATTGCATTAAGTATGGTGCGTAATGTAATTAACACAAATATCCTTAGACAAAGCATCGATGTTTTATCCCTAGTGGCAACAGCACATCCACAACCTTAGAACTTTCTGTCACTGTCCCGCATTTAATGGAGGCATGAACCCACTATCGAGCATAAATACCCCCTCTTGGAGTCACAAGTATCAACTTGGCCGGAGCGTCTACTAGCAACGGAGAGCATGCAAGAACATAAATAACATATATGATAGATTGATAATCAACTTGACATAGTATTCAATATTCATCGGATCCCAACAAACACAACATGTAGAATTACAAATAGATGATCTTCATCATGATAGGCAGCTCACAAGATCTAACATGATAGCACAATGAGGAGAAGACAACCATATAGCTACTGCTGTGGACCTATAGTCCAGGGGTGGACTACTCACACATCGATCCGGAGGCGATCATGGCGATGAAGAGACCTCCGGGAGATGATTCGGCAGGGTGTCGGAGGCGATCTCCTGAATCCCCCGAGATGGGATTGGCGGCGGCGGCATCTCTGGAAGGTTTTCTGTATCGTGGATCTCGGTACTGGGGGTTTCGCGACGAAGGCTTTAAGTAGGCGGAAGGGCAGGTCAAGGGGCCTCACGGGGGCCCCACACGCTAGGGCCGCGCGGGCCCCCTAAGGCCGCGCCGCCCTAGTGTGGCGGCGCCCCGTGGCCTCACTTCGTTTCCTCTTCGGACTTCTGGAAGCTTCGTGGAAAATTAGGCCCCTAGGCGTTGATTTCGTCCAATTCCGAGAATATTTCCTTACTAGGATTTCTGAAACCAAAAACAGCAGAAAACAAAGAATCGTCTCTTCGGCATCTCGTCAATAGGTTAGTGCCGGAAAATGCATAATAATGGCATAAAGTGTGTATAAAACATGTGACTATCATCATAAAAGTAGCATGGAACATAAGAAATTATAGATACGTTTGAGACGTATCAAGCATCCCTCAAGCTTAGTTCCTACTCGCCCTCGAGTAGGTAAACGATAACAAGGATAATTTCCGAAGTGACATGCTATCATAATCTTGATCAATACTATTGTAAAACATATGAGATGAATGCAGCGATTCGAAGCAATGGTGAAGACAATGAGTAAACAAATGAATCATATAGCAAAGACTTTTCATGAATAGTACTTTCAAGACAAGCATCAATAAGACTTGCATAAGAGTTACTCATAAAGCAATAAATTCTTAGTAGAAAGCTTTGAAGCAACGATAAAAGAAGATATAAGGTTCAGCGAGCTTGCTTTCAACTTCAACATATTTATCTCATGGATAATTGTCAACACAAAGTAATATAACAAGTGCAACAGGTAAACATGTAAGAATCAATGCACACAGCTTGATACAAGTGTTTGCTTCTGGGATAGAAAGAATAGGCAAACTGACTCAACAATAAAGTAGAAGATAAGCCCTTCGCAGAGGGAAACATTGATTACTATATTTGTGCTAGAGCTTTTCATTTTGAAAACAAGAAACAATTTTATCAACGGTAGTAATAAAGCATATGTGTTATGTATAAGATATCCTATAAGTTGCAAGCCTCATGCATAGTATACCAATAGTGCTCGCACCTTGTCCTAATTAGCTTGGATTAACATGGATTATCATTGCATAGCATATGTTTCAACCAAGTGTCACAAAGGGGTACCTCTATGCCGCCTGTACAAAGGTCTAAGGAGAAAGCTCGCATTGCATTTCTCACTTTTGATTATTCTCAACTTAGACATCCATACCGGGACAACATAGACAACAGATAATGGACTCCTCTTTAATGCATAAGCATTCAACAACAGTTAAAATTCTCATAAGAGATTTAGGTTTAATTGTCCAAACTGAAACTTCCACCATGAATCATGGCTTTAGTTAGCGGCCCAATGTTCTTCTCTAACAGTATGCATACTCAAACCATTTGATCATGAAAATCGCCCTTACTTCAGACAAGACGAACATGCATAGCAACTCACATGATATTCAACAAAGGTAAAAGTTGATGGCATCCCCGAAACATGGTTACCGCTCAACAAGCAACTTATTAAGAAATAAGACACATAAGTACATATTCTTCACCACAATAGTTTTTAAGCTATTTTCCCATGAGCTATATATTGCAAAGGCAAAGAATAGAATTTTTAAAGGTAGCACCCAAGTAATGTACTTTGGAATGGAGGAGAAATACCATGTGGTAGGTAGGTATGGTGGACACAAATGGCATAGTTATTGGCTCAAGGATTTGGATGCATGAGAAGAATTCCTCTCAATACAAGGCTAGGCTAGCAAGGTTGTTTGAAGAAAACTCAAGTATAAAAGGTGCAGCAAAGCTCACATATGAACTTATTGTAACTATTATAAGACTTTATATTGTCTCCTTGTTGTTCAAACACCTCAACCAGAAAATATCTAGACTCTAGAGATCAATCATGCAAACCAAATTTTAACAAGCTCTATGTAGTTATTCATTAATGGGTACAAGGTACATGTTGCAAGAGCTTAAACATGAGCTATATGAGCACAACAATTGCCAAGTATCAAATTATTCAAGACATTATACCATTTACAACATGCGGCATTTTCCGTTTCCAACCATATAACAATGAATGAAGTAGTTCAACTTTCGCAATGAACATTAAAGATAAAGCTAAGAACACATGTGTTCATACGAAATAGTGAAGCGTGTCTCTCTCCCAAACAAAGAATGCTAGGATCCGATTTATTCAAACAAAAACAAACAGACGCTCCAAGTAAAGCACATAAGATGTGACGGAATAAAAATATAGTTTCACTAGAGGTGACCTGATAAGTTGTCGATGAAGAAGGGATGCCTTGGGCATCCCCAAGCTTAGACGTTTGGGTATTCTTGAAATATGCAGGGATGAACCACGGGGGCATCCCCAAGCTTAGACTTTTCACTCTTCTTGATCATATTGTATCATCCTCCTCTCTTGACCCTTGAAAACTTCCTCCACGCCAAACTCAAAACAAACTCATTAGAGGGTCAGTGCATAATTCATATATTCAGAGGTGACATAATCATTCTTAACACTTCTGGACATTGCACAAAGCTACTGAAAGTTAATGGAACAAAGAAATCCATCAAAAAAAGCAAAACAGGCAATGCGAAATAAAAGGCAGAATCTGTCAAAACAGAACAGTCTTTAAAGACGAATTTTTAAGAGGCACCAGACTTGCTCAGATGAAAATGCCCAAATTGAATGAAAGTTGCGTACCTATCTGAGGATCACGCACGTAAATTGGCAGAATTTTATAAATTTTCTACAGAGACTACTACTCAAATTCGTGACAGCAAGAAATCTGTTTCATGCGCAGTAACCCAAATCTAGTATTGACTTTACTATCAAAGACTTTACTTGGCACAACAATGCAATAAAATAAAGATAAGGAGAGGTTGCTACAGTAATAAAAACTTCCAATACTCAAATATAAAATAAAGTGCAGAAGTAAAATAATGGGTTGTCTCCCATAAGCGCTTTTCTTTAACGCCTTTCAGCTAGGCGCAGAAAGTGTGAATCAAGTATTGTCAAGAGACGAAGCATCAACAGGGGGGTTTGGAGTTTTCTCAACTATGCATTTTATCTTATCTATGTAAGTTTCAGAGGCTCTTTTTTCATTATTCTTAGGCTTGCTATCCTCGTCAAACAAATTTTCAGGAACAAGCCAACCATAGTTATTTTCTAGAGCGTCATGCATTCCTAGGAGCTTACTAGGTATCGGTACTTTAATCTCCCCTCCATCATTAACATTATTAGTGTAACTTATTCTCTCCATGTCCATATTTTCAAGGGTACTAGCAAAGTTGGTATAAGAGCCAAGCATCTTATATTTAATAAAGACTTTTCTAGCCTCTCTTGCTACACCACCAAATTCTTTAAGAAGGGTTTCTAAGACAAAATCTTTCTTTTCCCCTTCCTCCATATCACAGAGTGTAAGAAACATGTGTTGAATTATAGGATTGAGATTAACAAATTTAGTTTCCAACATGTGTACTAAAGAAGCAACAAGCAATTTCATAAGTAGGAGCAAGTTCTACCAAGTGTCTATCTTCAAAATCTTCAGCTGTACTAACATGAGTGAAAAAATCTTCTATATTATCTCTCCCAATTATAGACCCTCGTCCTACCGGTATGTCTTTTAGAGTGTACTTAGGAGGAAACATGATGAAATAAACAAAAAGGTAAATAAAGTAAGTGAAAGTAACTAAATTTTTTGTGTTTTTAATATGGAGAACAAGACAGTAAATAAAGTAAAACTAGCAACTAATTTTTTTGTGTTTTTAATATAGAGCAAACAAAGCAGTAAATAAAGTAAAGTAAAGCAAGACAAAAACAAAGTAAAGAGATTGGATGTGGGAGACTCCCCTTGCAGCGTGTCTTGATCTCCCCGGCAACGGCGCCAGAAATTTTCTTCTGGCGTGTAGTTGAGGTGGACTTAGAAATCTTTGTGGTGTAACTTTTCTTCAGTTCCCCGGCAACGGCGCCAGAAATTTGCTTGATGCGTGTAGTTGACACGTCCGTTGGGAACCCCAAGAGGAAGGTGTGATGCGCACAGCAGCAAGTTTCCCTCAGTAAGAAACCAAGGTTTATCGAACAAGTAGGAGTCAAGAAGCACGTTGAAGGTTGATGGCGGCTGAGTGTAGTGCGGCGCAACACCAGGGATTCCGGCGCCAATTTGGAACCTGCACAACACAATCAAAGTACTTTGCCCCAACGTAACAGTGAGGTTGTCAATCTCATCGGCTTGCTGTAAACAAAGGATTAAACGTATTGTGTGGAAGATGATGATTGTTTGCGAAGAACAGTAAAGAACAATTGCAGTAGATTGTATTTCAGATGTAAAGAATTGGACCGGGGTCCACAGTTCACTAGCGGTGTCTCTCCCATAAGATAAATAGATGTTGGGTGAACAAATTACAGTTGGGCAATTGACAAATAAAGAAGGCATAACAATGCACATACATATATCATGGTGAGTACTATGAGATTTAATCAGGGCATTACGACAAAGTACATAGACCGCTATCCAGCATGCATCTATGCCTAAAAGTCCACCTTCGAGGTTATCATCCGAACCCCTCCGGTATTAAGTTGGAAACAACGAGACAATTGCATTAAGTATGGTGCATAATGTAATCAACACAAATATCCTTAGACAAAGCATCGATGTTTTATCCCTAGTGGCAACAGACGACATCCACAACCTTAGAACTTTCGTCACTGTCCTGCATTTAATGGAGGCATGAACCCACTATCGAGCATAAATACCCCCTCTTGGAGTCACAAGTATCAACTTGGCCGAGCCTCTACTAGCAACGGAGAGCATGCAAGAACATAAACAACATATATGATAGATTGATAATCAACTTGACATAGTATTCAATATTCATCGGATCCCAACAAACACAACATGTAGCATTACAAATAGATGATCTTGATCATGATAGGCAGCTCACAAGATCTAACATGATGGCACAATGAGGAGAAGACAACCATCTAGCTACCGCTATGGACCCATAGTCCAGGGGTGAACTACTCACACATCGATCCGGAGGCGATCATGGCGATGAAGAGACCTCCGGGAGATGATTCCCCTCTCCGGCAGGGTGCCGGAGGCGATCTCCTGAATCCCCCGAGATGGGATTGGCGGCGGCGGCGTCTCTGGAAGGTTTTCCGTATCGTGGCTCTCGGTACTGGGGGTTTCGCGACGAAGGCTTTAAGTAGGAGGAAGGGCAGGTCAGGGGGCGTCACGGGGGCCCCACACGCTAGGGCCGCGCGGGCCCCCCTTAGGCCGCGCCGCCCTAGTGTGGGGGCGCCCCGTGGCCCCACTTCGTTTCCTCTTCGGACTTCTGGAAGCTTCGTGGAAAAATAGGCCCCTGGGCGTTGATTTCGTCCAATTCCGAGAATATTTCCTTACTAGGATTTCTGAAACCAAAAACAGCAGAAAACAAGAATCGGCTCTTCGGCATCTCGTCAATAGGTTAGTGCCGGAAAATGCATAATAATGACATATAATGTGTATAAAACATGTGAGTATCATCATAAAAGTAGCATGGAACATAAGAAATTATAGATACGTTTGAGACGTATCAGCGTCCACACCATACCTGGGCACGGCCCACCCCCCGGCCGCGCCTAGGGTAGGTGTGGGCCCCTTGGGTGTCCATCGACCTCACCCCTTCGCCTATATATTGACATCCTCGGGAAAACCCCAGATACCCGAACCTCCATCCACAAAAATTCCGTCGCCGCCTCCATCGTTAACCCTAGTTCGGGAGGGTTCTGAAGCTCTTCCCGGCACCTTGCTAGAGAGGGAGATCATCACCGGAGGCCTCTTCATCACCATGCCCGCCTCCGAAGTGATGCGTGAGCAAGGTAGTCATAATCCCGATCCTAATACCGGAATCCTACGATTTGATGATCTTGCATCACCGTATCGATCCAAATCCCACCATGAATACCAATCACGTAGAATCCATGTTGAGTCCCGATTCGAATCATAGAATCCTTTAGAATAATGTAGAATCTCGATCCCTTTTATGGATTTTTTCGATTTTACTAACTCATTATTTTTTCCATCCACAAAACCATACAAGGATACTACTTAAACATCCCGAGCCCTTTTCACTTGCTTTACTACCCTTCATTTACCTACCAAATCTCAAATGATCTATCGCTAGAACATTATTTCTAGAAACTTTATGTATTATAATTTTTATCTCCATTATACTATTACACAAACTTTCTGTATGATAAAAATATCTTCTCTGAGTAAGTATGGTAGGATCCCCGATTCTACAATTCGATACTACGACTCGATCTGCCTAACGAAAATCGACCCGACTCCGAATCCCAACTTTGACTACCTTGTGCGTGAGTAGTTCATCATTGGACTACGGGTCCATAGCAGTAGCTAGATGGTTGTCTTCTCCTCATTATCCCTCATGTTTAGATCTTGTGAGCTATCTATCATGATCAAGATCATCCTTATGTAATGCTACATGTTGTATTTGCTAGGATCCGATGAATATTGAATAGTATGATTGAGATTGATTATGATATGTCATGTATATATGTATATGTTATTTGTGATCTTGCATGCTCTCCGTTGCTAGTAGATGCTTTGGCCAAGTATGTGCTTGTGACTCCAAGAGGGATTATTTATGCTCGATAGTGGGTTCATGCCTCTAGTAATCTGTGAGAGTGACAATAACTTCTAAGGTTGTAGATATGTTGTTGCTACTAGGGAGAAAACAACAATGCTTTATCCAAGGATAATTCTATTGTTTACTTTACACACTTTACTTAATGCAATAATCTGTTGCTTGCAACTTAATACCTAAAGTTGTTCGGATGATATCCTGAGGGTGGATTATTAGTCATAGATGCAGTTGAATTACGGTCTATGAATCATGTTGTAATGCCCAAACGAATCTCATAGTAATCATCTTGTCATGTATGGTTTTTATTCTATCAATTGCCCAACTGTAATTTGTTTACCCAACAAGTTATCTATATTTATGGAGAGACACCTCTAGTGAACTATGGACCCCGGTCCTTTATTTTACACTGATAAACCATCTACTGCAAACACATGTTATGTTTGTTTACTGCAAGTACTATTCTCTTTAATACACTGCAAACAAACATCTCTTTCCGCATTATACATCTAATCCTTTGTTTTCAGCAAAACCGGTGAGGGTGACAACCTCACTATAAGTTGGGGTAAAGTATTATGGTTGTGTTGTGTGCAGGTTCCACGTTGTTGCTGACACCGGTAGTGCGCCCTGCCAACGTCAGCCAGCATAACCTTCAGAAGTGATTTCTTTCTCCTACTGATCGATTAAACCTTAGTTTCTTACTGAGGGAAAACTTGCTGTTGTGCTCATCATACCTTCCTCTTGGGGTTTCCTCACTGCGTGCTCTGCGCACATCAAGCTATTTTATGGCGCCGTTGCCGGGGAGAAAGAGGATTTCTGCAAGGGGAATCTCTCTTCTCCAATCTCTTTACTTTGTTATTGTTTTGCTTAGTTTATTTTACTTTTTCTTGTTTGCTTCTTTTTATCAAAAACACAAGAAAAATATTTAGTTCCTTTTATATTTGTTATTATTCTATTTTAATTTTGCTAAAATGAGTAATCCTGAGAACACCAAGTTGTGTGACTTTACTAGCAGAAACAACAATGATTTTTTTTGAAACCTTATACTGTAGGGCAAAAGCCCCACAGCTCCCCACCTTTTATTATAACTTAAAGAACAATAAACATAGTCTAAAAAAGAAAGAAGAGAAAACTAAAAAACTAAAGGAAAACAATGATTATATATGTACACCTATTGCTCCACCTGCTGCAGCTTTCTATGAAATTAAACCTGCTTTGTTAAATCTTGTTATGAAAGAGAAGTTTTCTGGTGTTAGTACTGATGATGTTGCTTCTCACCTTAATAATTTTGTTGAACTTTGTGAGATGCAAAAGTATAAGGATGTAGATGGAGATATTATTAAACTAAAATTGTTTCCTTTCTCTTTGAGAGGGAGAGCTAAAGATTTGTTGCTATCTTTGCCTAGAAATAGCATTGATTCTTGGGTTAAATGCAAATATGCTTTCATTGGAAAATATTATCCTGTTGATACGTCTCAAACGTATCTATAATTTCTTATGTTCCATGCTACTTTTATGATGATACTCACATGTTTTATACACACTTTATGTCATTATTATGCATTTTCCGGCACTAACCTATTGACGAGATGCCGAAGAGCCGATTCTTCGTTTTCTGCTGTATTTGGTTTCGGAAATCCTACAAAGGAAATATTCTCGGAATCGGACGAAATCAACGCCCAGGGTCTTATTTTTCCACGAAGCTTCCAGAAGACCGAGGGAGAAACGAAGTGGGGCGACGAGGCGTCGACACAACAGGGCGGCGCGGCCCAGGTCTTGGCGGCGCGGCCCTGGCGTGTGGGGCCCTCGTGTCGCCCCTAAACCTGCCCTTCCGCCTACTTAAAGCCTTCGTCGCGAAAACCCCAGTACCGAGAGCCACGATACGGAAAACCTTCCAGAGACGCCGCCGCCGCCAATCCCATCTCGGGGGATTCGGGAGATCGCCTCCGGCACCCTGCCGGAGAGGGGAATCATCTCCCGGAGGGCTCTTCATCGCCATGATCGCCTCCGGATCGATGTGTGAGTAGTTCACCCCTGGACTATGGGTCCATAGCGAGTAGCTAGATGGTTGTCTTCTCCTCATTGTGCCATCATGTTAGATCTTGTGAGCTGCCTATCATGATCAAGATCATCTATTTGTAATGCTACATGTTGTGTTTGTTGGGATCCGATGAATATTGAATACTATGTCAAGTTGATTATCAATCTATCATATATGTTGTTTATGTTCTTGCATGCTCTCCGTTGCTAGTAGAGGCTCCGGCCAAGTTGATACTTGTAACTCCAAGAGGGAGTATTTATGCTCGATAGTGGGTTCATGCCTCCATTGAATGCGGGACAGATGACAGAAAGTTCTAAGGTTGTGCATGTGCTGTTGCCACTAGGGATAAAACATCGATGCTTTGTCTAAGGATATTTGTGTTTATTACATTACGCACCATACTTAATGCAATTGTCTGTTGTTTGCAACTTAATACTGGAAGGGGTTCGGATGATAACCTGAAGGTGGCCTTTTTAGGCATAGATGCATGCTGGATAGCGGTATATGTACTTTGTCGTAATGCCCTGATTATATCTCATAGTACTCATCATGATATATGTATGTGCATTGTTATGCCTTCTTTATTTGTCAATCGCCCAACTGTAATTTGTTCACCCAACATGCTATTTCTTATCGGAGAGACACCACTAGTGAACTATGGACCCCGGTCCATTCTTTACATCTGAAATACAATCTACTGCAAACTATGTTCTTTACTGTTCTTCGCAAACATCCATCATCATCCACACTATACATCTAATCCTTTGTTTACAGCAAGCCGGTGAGATTGACAACCTCACTGTTACGTTGGGGCAAAGTACTTTGATTGTGTTGTGCAGGTTCCACGTTGGCGCCGGAATCCCTGGTGTTGCGCCGCACTACACTCCGTCACCAACGACCTTCACGTGATCCTTGACTCCTACTGGTTTGATAAACCTTGGTTTCTTGCGAGGAAACTTGCTGCTATACGCATCACACCTTCCACTTGGGGTTACCAATGGGCGTGTGCTTTGCGCGTATCAAGCTAAATTTCTGGCGCCGTTGCCGGGGAACGAAGGAAAGTTACACCACAAAGATTTTCAACTCCCACGTCAACAGCTAAATTTCCGGCGCCGTTGCCGGGGAGATCAAGACACGCTGCAAGGGGAGTCTCCCACATCCAATCTCTTTACTTTGTTTTTGTCTTGCTTTACTTTATTTTATTTACTGCTTTGTTTGCTCTTATATCAAAAACACAAAAAAAATTAGTTGCTAGTTTTACTTTATTTACTGCTTTGTTTGCTCTCTATATTGAAAACACAAAAAAATAGTTACTTGCATTTACTTTATTTACCTTTTGTTTATTTCATCATGTTTCCTCCTAAATACACTCTAAAAGACATACCGGTAGGACGAGGATCTATAATTGGAAGAGATAATATAGAAGCATTTTTCACCCATGTTAGTATGGATGAAGATTTTGAAGATACACCCTTAGTAAAAGTTGCTCCTACTTATGAGAGTGCTACTGCCTGTTTGATACACATGTTGGAAACTAGATTTTTTAATCTCAATCCTATAATTCAACATATGTTTCTTACACTCTCTGATATGGAAAGGGGAGAAAAGAGAAATTTTGTTCTAAAAGTCCTTCGTAGAGAATTTGAAGATATAGCTAAAGAAGCTAGAAAAGTTTTTATTAAGCATAAGAGGCTTGGCTTTTATACCGACTTTGCAAGAACACTTGAAAAGATGGACATGGATAGAATAAAGTACACTAATAATGTTAATGATGGAGGGGAGATTAAAGTACCGATACCTAGTAAGCTCCTAGGAATGCATGAAGCTCTAGAAAATAACTATGGTTGGCTTGTTCCTGAAAATTTGTTTGATGAGAATAGCAAGCCTAAGAGTAATGAAAAAGGAGCCTCTGAAACTTACATAGATAAGATACAATGCATAGTTGAGAAAACTCCAAACCCCTCTATTGATGCTTCATCTCTTGATAATACTTGAAACACACTTTCTGCGCCTGCTGAAAGGCGTTAAAGAAAAGCGCTTATGGGAGACAACTCATTATTTTACTTCTGCACTTTTATTTTATATTTGAGTCTTGGAAGTTGTTACTACTGTAGCAACCTCTCCTTATATTTATTTTATTGCATTGTTGTGCCAAGTAAAGTCTTTGATAGTAAAGCCAATACTAGATTTGGATTACTGCGCAGGAACAGATTTCTTGCTGTCACGAAATTGAGCCGCCCCTGCTGTAGAAAATTTAGAAAAATCTGCAAATTTACGTGCGTGATTCTCAGATATGTACGCAACTTTCATTCAATTTGGGAATTTTCATATGAGCAAGTCCAGTGCCTCTAAAAAATTCGTCTTTACTGGATCGTTCTGTTTTGACAGATTCTGCCTTTTATTTCGCATTGCCTGTTTTGCTATGTTTGATGGATTTCTTTGTTCCATTAACTTTCAGTAGCTTTGTGCAATGTCCAGAAGTGTTAAGAATGATTATGTCACCTCTGAATATATGAATTTTCAATTATGCGCTAACCCTCTAATGAGATTGTTTTGAGTTTGGTGTGGAGGAAGTTTTCAAGGGTCAAGAGAGGAGATGATACAATATGATCAACAAGAGTGAAAAGTCTAAGCTTGGGGATGCCCCCGTGGTTCGTCCCTGCATATTTTAAGAAGACTCAAGCATCTAATCTTGGGGATGCCCAAGGCATCCCTTCTTCATTGACAACTTATCAGGTCACCTCTAGTGAAACTATATTTTTATTCTGTCACATCTTATGTGCTTTACTTGGAGCGTCTGTTTGTTTTTGTTTGAATAAATTCGGATCCTAGCATTCTTTGTTTGGGAGAGAGGCACGCTCCGCTGTTTCGTATGAACACATATGTTCTTAGCTTTATTCTTAATGTTCATGGCGAAGGTTGAAACTGCTTCGTTCATTGTTATATGGTTGGAAACAGAAAATGATGCATGTGGTAATTGGTATAATGTATTGAATAATGTGATACTTGGCAATTGTTGTGCTCATATAGATCATGTTTAAGCTCTTGCATCATGTACTTTGCACTTATTAATGAAGAACTACATAGAGTTTGTTAAAATTTGGTTTGCATGATTAGTTTCTCTAGAGTCTAGATATTTTCTGGTTAAGGTGTTTGAACAACAAGGAGACGATGTAAAGTCTTATAATGCTTGCAATATGTTCATATGTAAGCTTTGCTGTATCGTTTTATACTTGAGTTTTCTTCAAACAACCTTGCTAGCCTAGCCTTGTATTGAGAGGAATTCTTCTCGTGCATCCAAATCCTTGAGCCAAAAACTATGCCATTTGTGTCCACCATACCTACCTACTACATGGTATTTCTCTGCCATTCCAAAGTACATTACTTGAGTGCTACCTTTAAAAATTCTATTCTTTGTCTTTGCAATATATAGCTCATGGGAAAATAGCCTTAAAAAACTATTGTGGTGAAGAATATGTAGCTATGTATCTTATTTCTTAATAAGTTGCTTGTTGAGCGGTAACCATGTTTCTGGGGACGCCATCAACTTTTACCTTTGTTGAATATCATGTGAGTTGGTATGCATGTTCGTCTTGTCTGAAGTAAGGGCAATTTTCATGATCAAATGGTTTGAGTATGCATATTGTTAGAGAAGAATATTGGGCCGCTAACTAAAGCCATGAATCATGGTGGAAGTTTCAGTTTGGACAATTAATCCTCAATCTCTTATGAGAATTTTAACTGTTGTTGAATGCTTATGTATTAAAGAGGAGTCCATTATTTGTTGCCTATGTTGTCCCGGTATGGATGTCTAAGTTGAGAATAATCAAAAGCGAGAAATCCAATGCGAGCTTTCTCCTTAGACCGTTGTACAGGCGGCATAGAGGTACCCCTTTGTGAGACTTGGTTGAAACATATGTTATGCAATGATAATCCATGTTAATCCAAGCTAATTAGGACAAGGTGCGAGCACTATTGGTATACTATGCATGAGGCTTGCAACTTATAGGATGTCTTATACATAACACATATGATTTATTACTACCGTTGAAAAAATTGTTTATATGTTTTCAAAATGAAAAGCTCTAGCACAAATATAGTAATCCATGCTTCCCTCTGCGAAGGGCCAATCTTCTACTTTATTTTTGAGTCAGTTCACCTATTCCTTCTATCTTAGAAGCAAACACTTGTATCAACTGTGTGCATTGATTCTTACATGTTTACCTATTGCACTTGTTATATTACTTTGTGTTGACAATTATCCATGAGATAAATATGTTGAAGTTGAAAGCAACTGCTGAACCTTATATCTTCTTTTGTGTTGCTTCAAAGCTTTCTACTAAGAATTTATTGCTTTATGAGTAACTCTTACGCAAGTCTTATTGATGCTTGTCTTGAAAGTACTATTCATGAAAAGTCTTTGCTATATGATTCATTTGTTTACTCATTGTCTTCACCATTGCTTCGAATCGCTGCATTCATCTCATATGTTTTACAATAGTATTGATCAAGATTATGATAGCATGTCACTTCAGAAATTATCCTTGTTATCGTTTACCTACTCGAGGGCGAGTAGGAACTAAGCTTGGGGATGCTTGATACGTCTCAAACGTATCTATAATTTCTTATGTTCCATATATGCTACTTTTATGATGATACTCACATGTTTTATACACACTTTATGTCATTATTATGCATTTTCCGGCACTAACCTATTGACGAGATACCGAAGAGCCAGTTGCTTTTTTATGCTGTTTTTGGTTTCAGAAATCCTACAAAGGAAATATTCTCGGAATTGGACGAAATCAACGCCCAGGGTCTTATTTTTCCACGAAGCTTCCAGAAGACCGAGGGAGAAACGAAGTGGGGCGACGAGGCGCCGACACAACAGGGCGGCGCGGCCCAGGTCTTGGCCGCGTGGCCCTGGCGTGTGGGGCCCTCGTGTCGCCCCTAAACCTGCCCTTCCGCCTACTTAAAGCCTTCGTCGCGAAAACCCCAGTACCGAGAGCCACGATACGGAAAACCTTCCAGAGACGCCGCCGCTGCCAATCCCATCTCGGGGGATTCAGGAGATCGCCTCCGGCACCCTGCCGGAGAGGGGAATCATCTCCCGGAGGGCTCTTCATCGCCATGATCGCCTCCGGATCGATGTGTGAGTAGTTCACCCCTGGACTATGGGTCCATAGCAGTAGCTAGATGGTTGTCTTCTCCTCATTGTGCCATCATGTTAGATCTTGTGAGCTGCCTATCATGATCAAGATCATCTATTTGTAATGCTACATGTTGTGTTTGTTGGGATCCGATGAATATTGAATACTATGTCAAGTTGATTATCAATCTATCATATATGTTGTTTATGTTCTTGCATGCTCTCCGTTGCTAGTAGAGGCTCCGGCCAAGTTGATACTTGTAACTCCAAGAGGGAGTATTTATGCTCGATAGTGGGTTCATGCCTCCATTGAATGCGGGACGAGTGACGTAAAGTTCTAAGGTTGTGCATGTGCTCGTTGCCACTAGGGATAAAACATCGATGCTTTATCTAAGGATATTTGTGTTTATTACATTACGCACCATACTTAATGCAATTGTCTCGTTGTTTGCAACTTAATACCGGAAGGGGTTCGGATGATAACTCTGAAGGTGGCCTTTTTAGGCATAGATGCATCTTTGGATAGCGGTATATGTACTTTGTCGTAATGCCCCGATTAAATCTCATAGTACTCATCATGATATATGAATGTGCATTGTTATGCCTTCTTTATTTGTCAATTGCCCAAGCTGTAATTTGTTCACCCAACATGCTATTTCTTATCGGAGAGACACCACTAGTGAACTATGGACCCCGGTCCATTCTTTACATCTGAAATACAATCTATCGCAAACTATGTTCTTTACTCGTTCTTCGCAAACATCCATCATCATCCACACTATACATCTAATCCTTTGTTTACAGCAAGCCGGTGAGATTGACAACCTCACTGTTACGTTGGGGCAAAGTACTTTGATTGTGTTGTGCAGGTTCCACGTTGGCGCCGGAATCCCTGGTGTTGCGCCGCACTACACTCCGTCACCAACGACCTTCACGTGATCCTTGACTCCTACTGGTTTGATAAACCTTGGTTTCTTACTGAGGGAAACTTGCTGCTATACGCATCACACCTTCCACTTGGGGTTACCAACGGGCGTGTGCTTTGCGCGTATCAAGCTAAATTTCTGGCGCCGTTGCCGGGGAACGAAGGAAAGTTACACCACAAAGATTTTCAACTCCCACGTCAACAGACTAAATTTCCGGCGCCGTTGCCGGGAGATCAAGACACGCTCGCAAGGGGAGTCTCCCACATCCAATCTCTTTACTTTGTTTTTGTCTTGCTTTACTTTATTTTATTTACTGCTTTGTTTGCTCTTATATCAAAAACACAAAAAAAATTAGTTGCTAGTTTTACTTTATTTACTGTCTTGTTCTCTATATTGAAAACACAAAAAAAAATAGTTACTTGCATTTACTTTATTTACCTTTTGTTTATTTCATCATGTTTCCTCCTAAATACACTC